>NW_021319083.1:21831916-21835652 GCF_001605985.2 Dendrobium catenatum | reverse complement strand
AAATTTGTGGTCATCATCGTCCGGGACGAAATTTTTTCATACGTGACGATGTGTGTAAAATGACAAACTGTGTGATTTCGAACCTTCTTAAGAGCAGTTTTTAATGTAGTTCGTCTGTATGATCGTCACGATCGTCCAGGATGAAATATTTTTCAAACGACGAGACGATTGAATGCAGCAGTTGAATGGAAAAGACAATTTTTATTATGAACTTCGTCCGTATGAATCTTTGGTTCGTCCAGACGAATATATGTCGATTCATGCCGGGGGACGATTTTCAACTGCCATTAAAACGAGTTAAATTTCTGATCATCCGTACGAACACGTGTTCGTCTGTACGATCATCTTGGTCAAAAGCCTGTATGAAAGGACGCTTCGAAAATTATGTGTTTACAAAAAGTCGTTATTTTTAAACTCATTTGTCCGTCCATACGAAATATTTTTGTACGGGACGAGCAAAAATTTTGTCTGGTACGAACATTCATTCTTCTTTAAATTAACGGCAGTTTTTACTGAACAGTCACTTTCACGCATCTCTTTCAAACCTTTCTACTCTTCAAATCTCTCAATGGAAAGTTCTATCAAGTGCCAAAAGACCTTGGCTAAGGGTCCTCCAAGAAATACATCCGAAAACTTTTTTTCTAGAGCAAATGAAGAATATTTGCTAGGTTTGTGTCTGCAAAAATCACCCCATCTAGAGTTCTCTTACAAGATCAATTGACTTTTAAGGTAATGCACTTATTTACCTCCACACAATTTGGTTTGATCCTCACTTTAGTTCACTTATACAATAGAGAAACCTTTCACTATTTCTTGGCAAACATGTCATTCAACTCCAACCATTCTATCATCAGTTCTTTTGTTTTCAAAAAGAAAGTTGAAATCACCAAGGATGACTTTGGTATTTTTCTAAACTTAAGGAATGAAGGCTTAAGAGCACACACTTTAACCAACTCAAGTTTTGATTGGACTGAAGTTAATCGTGTGATTAGAGATAGGAGGATTAAGGATCATTTGCCTAAAGTTTCAACCTTAGTGCGTGATGCCCGTATCATCCAGCATGTATTAAGAACTTCCATTATACCTAAAGCTGGTGATAGAGTCAACATCACTCTTCTTCTTTCTACTGTTACCTACTTGATTATGACTAGACAACCTATAGATGAGGCCCAACTCCTAATTGACTACATTTATGGTCTCTCTAAAATTGGTCATGTTGATCATAAAATAAAGAAGAACATAGCCTTAGGACATCTGATTACTTATATTTTGGAAAAGAAGTATAATTTAATTCATAATGAACAAGATTTTGAAGAACCTCACTACTATAACGACGCATCCTTTAGGGCTATCTTCAATAAGGATGAGCCTAGACGAACTCATATAGTTCTGAGTGAAACAGAAGAAGAAGCTGGACCTTCACATGCTGCTGAACCAAATTATCAGGATTTGGTTCAAAGATTTAAAAATTTAGAGGCGCATTTTGATCAAAGGTTTGATCAAATTGAAACTCACTTGCATCAGCAAGATTTTTAGCACAATTAGGATATGGGATTTATGCGTGAACAAATAAATGTCATTAATTCCAACATGTTCACGATCAGTAGTTACTTCAACTTCTTTGGAGAAGCACCACCTCCTCCTCCAGATCAGGGTCCATCAGAATGATTTGTTTAGTGTTTGTTCAGTGTTTGTTCTGTGTTTTATTGTAGTTCATATGTTAGTGATTTTCTTTAGTTTGTTGTTTTGTTCTTTTCTTAGTCTACTATTGATATCTTAAACTTCAAATTGTAATAGCCTTATCCGATATCAATATATGTTTTCAATATTTTGTTGATTAATGTTTTAGAAATATGTGTTTGACTTTATGACATTCCTTTTTTATTTTTATCTTAATAGTGCTTTATTTAATTTGTAAATTAAAATTAATTTCATTAGAAAATATAATTTTTCTAAATTTAAGATATGCTTAAAACTTAATATTATTAGAATTTTCAATTCCATGTCTCTTATTTCGACTACATTATCTTTAATATTATTATTGTAATTTAGATGTTTTCTTATTTTGTATTTCTCTTTTCAATTAGTATTTATGTGCTTAAAAAAATTGAAATTTTTTATTATTGATTTTGGAAAGATTTCAATTACTTTTAAAAATTGTACAAATGTACAAAAATCAAAAGGTATGTACAAAAAATTTGCAATCATAAAAAGAGACAAAATAAATCCAAAGTAAAAGATGCACAAAAAATGTACCATAAAAAAATTAAAAAAGATGCACAAAAATGTGCCATAAAAATTGAAAAAGATGCGCAAAGCGCCACATGTGGTAATTATTTCTTTTCAGACTCTTTTAATCTCTTAATTCAAATTGATCTAATGTTCATTTATAATTTATATTGAAATTTGAAATATAAATTTTTTTATTCATCCTTAGTGCAATGATTTTCTTTATATTCATGTCTAAATTGACACATGCCTTTGATAAATTCATTTTATTCTCTATGTTATATCACTTCTTAATTTATATGAAATCTTATGTTTTTCTAATGTTTTGATTTTATTTTCATACCTTATTTCAATCACTTTCAAGATTAAAATATCAAATGAATTTCATACTTCTGGTTACATTTCTAACATTCTTTTCTTCTTCACTTTTTGATGTTGTCAAAAAGGGGGAGAAATTATTTGTTGTGTATGTTTTCGTATTGCGTATGTTTTCGTAGTGTTTAATTTTCGTATGTGTGTTTTCGTAGTATTTGATTGTTTTCTTTATTTTATCTTTTGTGTTATTTTGTGTTATAAAAAAAATTTGAAAAACAAATTTTTTTTAAGTAATTCAAATGCCTCCTTATTTTCATGAGTTCATCAATGCAAGGGGAGTTTAGGAGATTCTTAGAACTTGAAATACTACAAACATTAATTATTTTGCCATCATCAAAAAGAGAGAGATTGTAGAGAGAGTTGCTCTTTGAATGTTTTACATTCTTGCAACTTGTATTGTTTTGATGATTTCAAATATTATTATTTTATATATCTCTTAACACTTTTTTGAAGATTTGTTTTTTGCTCTAGTGTATACTAACATTTCAGGAAAATCAACTCCAAGCGATGAAGACTTCAAATTATTCATTTGTAAATTACAAGTTTTTGAAATAAGAGGGAGTGATTGTAATTGAGTGAAAAATCACAACACACACTCTTGGGGAACACTTTTTGTAAACTGATCGTACGGGACGATCATGTCAATTAACCCCTCGAAAGAGCAATGGATCGAACAGGCAAGTAGAAAATTTTCTAAGTCCTAATCTTCCAGGACGAATTTAATATTCATCCCGGGATGAACGTCTCTAGATTCTCACCTTGCACTGTTCATCCAGACGAAAATTATGGTTCGTACCGGGACGAAGCTCTCTATATGGGATCGTACATGACGAAATTAATTTTTATCCCTGGACGAAACTCTCTGTATGCGATCGTACATGAAAAAATTAATTTTCATCCCAGGACGAAACGCTCTGTATAAAATCATCCCAGAACGAAACCTATTCTTCCCAGGACGAACTGAACTGACTTACATCAGTTGGTTACATCTTGTAAAATTTGGGAACCGACCTATGTAATAACTGTTTCATACCAGACGAATATAGTTCGTACGGGACGATGAGGGTGTACAAACATAGTTTGTACCAATATACATAGGATCATTTCCGACACTTTAAGTAAAATCGTCCAG
>NW_021319083.1:21828119-21831816 GCF_001605985.2 Dendrobium catenatum | reverse complement strand
TTGACCCAAACTTTGCTCGTAGGCAAAGAGTGAGCCAATCAAAATATCAATAGAATACTCATTCAAAATTTTTGATTCATAAATAGCAATAATTTTAGCATCAAACTTATCAAGTAAACAACAAAGATTTTTATTGACATTTTCAAAGTTTGAATACTCCTTTCCTAAAGCATGTAATGATATAATAATTTGAATAAATCTAGTATACATGTCTAAGATTGTCTTATAAGGTTTCATGCAAAATAATTCATAATCATGCATTAAAATATTCAACTTTCATTGCTTGATTTCACTAGTGTCTTCATATATGGTGTGTAATTTATTCCAATTTTTCTTACCAGTAGTGCACGTGGAAACTAACATAAAATCATAAGAATTTAAAGCACAGAAAAAGCAATTTAAAGGTTTTTCATTCAATTGAGCATCAATTCATTCATCTCTATTCCATTGATTAAAAGGAATATCAGTTTTAATTCCATCTAAAATATGAGACGGTACAGAATAACAATATGCCACATTCGAAAATCAATTGATTGCAAAAATATAGACATGCAAATATTCCAAAAATCAAATGCAATATTTTCAAATAAAGGTGGTCTAGTGATTGAATAACCTTCCGTAATATTAAGATTAGAAAAATTAGCCATAGATCAAAATTCAAAAGTTTTCAAAAACTTGTTTTTATGAATCCCGCTCTGATACCACTTGAAAGTTTGTTAGAGATGTTAAACCCTAAAGAACTAGCCCGATGTTAATTAAAAGAAAGAGGTGAATAGATATTTAAAACAAAACTCAAACTTAAAACCAAAATCAAGATTCACCATAATGAAAACTAAAGTGCGAAAATTAAATGCGGAAGTAATAATGAAAGAACACACCAGATTTATAGTGGTTCGGTCAAACCTTGACCTACGTCCACACATCGGAGGCACCCTCCGAGTATTGCACTAATTAAGTCTCTCTCTTTTATCCCCCCCCCAACAACTAGGTGGAAAAGTCCTTACAAAATCACTTCCACCTTCCCCGGTGCGGCGGAGTCGTCGGGTCCTTTGACACCAAAGAGATCTTCTCTTTGGTGAACTTCCCTCAAGATAAGCCTTGAATCCGACAGTATTAAGGTGCAAGTCTCCCGGAGCAACTGTGTGGAATCCCCTTCCACACTCCCTTGAGTCCCCCCTCACAGGATCTTCTCCCTCTCTTAAACTTCACCCGTTCCTCACTCCCTTTCAAGCTTTCTCTTCAAGTTCCCCCAAAAGAACAAAGTTTCAATGACTACCAAAGACACTCTTCATAAGAAAGAAAGAGGTGTTTAAATAGATTTACAAAACTGACATTATCGTCCAGGACGATAGGCATATCGTCCTGGCCGATCAGTAAAAATTAAGCTCAATCAGCCTTGGATGATTTGGGACGGTCATAAGAAAATTAGTTACATTGTCCAGGCTGATACAATATCATCCTGGCCGATTAATTTAAAACCAAGCACAATCATCCTAAACATCACCGTGAATAGATGATGGTCGATGTTAATCATCCAAGCCATCGTCCCAGTCGATCTTGCGATCGGCCCGACTGATGTGATCGAATCAATCAGCCTTTAATGCTTTCTATAGATACCAGATTAATTTAGTCATAATTGAGTTAGATCATCCCGGACGATGTGGATATCATCCAGGCCGATTTCTTAAAACAAAGAATATCTTAATTGATCAAAGCGACTGATTCTTTCTTAGTTGAACCTATCGTCCTGACCAATACATGTATCATCCTGGCCGATACGCATATCATCAAAGCTGATTGGCTTAATGACGGCAGCCTTGATGCCCTGATTAGGGTTTCTGCTTTTGAACCGATCGTCCAGGCTGATATAAATATCGTCCCAGAAGATGTTACCAAAAACACTAAACTCCAAGGAACAGTTAGAAATTCTTCCAAGGTGAGTATGAGTAAGATTACAAAGCATCAGAAGCATTACCAAATACAATAGACTCATGAAAGGAAAAATGTTGCAAATTGACTCAGACCTAGTCTATCCAATATTGAGCTGATTCCAAATTATAGTCTGATCTTGTGGACCTGAAATGTCAGTTGATAAGGCAATCATAGAGAAATAAAAGTGTTTGCTATAATTAAAATCATAAACCATGAAAACAGATCCGTAATAGTAGATATTTGTCTCTTGAATGTGCCAAGAATGAGACAACATTGCAATCCTTACATTCAATCTCTAAACTCCCTTGATAATCTTTTAGGGCACCATATCCTTTAGTGCCTTGATTTTCTCAAGATTCACCTCAATTCCTTTATGGTTATCATAAACCCTAAAAATTTTTCGGAGGCAACTCAAAAGCACACTTGGCAAGGTTGAGTCGCATGTTATAGCATCGTAGTATATAGAAGCTCTATTCCAAGTCAGATATATAATGAGATTTTTTTAAGATGTTTCACGAGCATATCATAAACATATACGTCCATAAAGCATCCAATAGGATCTTTGAAAACCATATTCATAAGGCATATATATGTAGCTCTTATATATGTAGCTCTAGCCTTTTTGAGTCCGAACAACATAACCAGATAGTAGTATAACCCTTTCTCTATTCAAAAATATGTTGCCTCTTCGTCAATATGATCATTCTTTATTTGATTGTAACTAAAGTAGGCATCCATAAAACTTAACATATGATGTCTGGATGTGGTTTTAACTAACTAGTTAATACGAGGCAGTGGAGACCTACCTTTTGGGTAGACTTTATTTTAGATCTCTATAGTCTACACATATTCTCCAAGCTCCACTTGCCTTTCGTATTATGATGAAACTCACCAACCAAGTGGGGTAGTGCACTTCTCGTATAAATCTAGCTTCCAAAATCTTACTAACTTCTTGATCATTTGCTTGCTAATGATATTGCCCAAAATTTATTTCTTCTAGATTATTAGCTTGCATGTTGGGTTGGCTTTGAGGGAGTTCACAATCACTTTAGAGTCTATTACAGGCATATATGTTAGACTCCATGCAAAAATATCATGATTCTTATATAGAAAATCTATGTATTTTTTCTTCTACTCATTTGAGAGAAGAGATCTAGCCTACACCATCCTTGTAGGGTATTATTCTGATATGGATATTGAAGTGAGATCTTTTATGTGAGAATCCCTCTGAGGGATATTCTCACTCAAGAAATTAACTTGATAATCTTTTAGGGCACCATATCCTTTAGTGCCTTGATTTTCTCAAGATTCACCTCAATTCCTTTATGGTTATCATAAACCCTAAAAATTTTTCGGAGGCAACTCAAAAGCACACTTGGCAAGGTTGAGTCGCATGTTATAGCATCGTAGTATATAGAAGCTCTATTCCAAGTCAGATATATAATGAGATTTTTTTAAGATGTTTCACGAGCATATCATAAACATATACGTCCATAAAGTATCCTAAGATAACATGTTTGTGCTATTTGTTGATCTCTACATACTACCCTAACTCCAGATGTGGTAAGTGTTAAGAAAGTTGCTATTTGCATATGTTACATTCTTGCAACTTGTATAGTTTTGATTATTTCAAATATTATTATTTTATGTGTAATTATCTTCTAATACTTTTTGGAAGATTTGTTTTTACTCTTGTGTGTACTAACATTTTAGGAAAATTGAACTCCAAACTATGAAAACTTCAAATCAAATTCAGCATACAGTT
>NW_021319083.1:21792540-21828019 GCF_001605985.2 Dendrobium catenatum | reverse complement strand
TAGAGCTCCCATTATCCAAAAGAATTCTTTTAAAGTTGTAACATGGGACACCTATTTTCATTTTAATTACAAGAAAATCTTGATGAGGGTTTTTACTCCCTATAAATTAGAATTATCAAAAGCAATAGAATGATTGATATAAGGCTTCTTTTATATTATATTTTCATCTACAACCAATAAGACTTGATCACATAATAAGGGGCCTCCTGCGATGGTCTCAATCTCACCAACTATTAAATGATTATTCAACTATTATCTCTATTGCTATTAATTTTACCCCTAGTGGGACAAGCTTCCTCTTGAGTAGGTGGATCTCGAATAAACATGTCAAAGATAACCTTGGTGGATAAGCCTTTCAATTTCAATATTGAGCTTCTTATAAGCTTCAATAGTATGGCCACGACTACGATGAAAATGATAGTATTGATCCTGATTTTTTGTATTTTGCTTCAAAGGATTATGCCACTACATATTCTCCTGATCTCGGATGGCCATCAACACATTTGCCCGTGATACATTCAGTGGTGCATACTTATTCTTCTATTGAGGTTCTTGTCATGACATTGGAGGCCTAAGAGTCAGATTATTCTTCCCTTATTTCTTTTATTGCTAAAATAAATTATCCATCCTAGGTGCACTTTTGCACTTTCTATTTTTTTGCTCAAACTATTTTCTATGAGCATTTATAATTTTATCTACAGAGATTTGTGCCTCCACATGATGAATCAGGTCAGCATATGAATGAAACGTATCTCATAAGAGTGTCAAATAAAAGGGGACAGGACAGAGGCCTCCGAGCCTCGGTGGAAAACCATTAAAAATACTCCTTTAGCGATACTCCATTTTGGCAGATCCCAAAAAGATGAGAAGAATCCTTTGTAATCCTTCGATTAGCAATGAATTGTTCGATGAATACTTTGGCCAATTTGACAAAAATAGGAATCATTCCGGCTAGAAGTAAATAAAATCACATTCAAGCTTGTCCTTTGAGGGTAGCAGGAAAAACCTAGCAGATGAGAATGTCTGAGGATCTTTTGATATTCATGATGATTCTATAGTGATCGATATGCTCATATGGGTTGGATGTCCCATCATAAGAATTGATTCTCGGTAGTTTGAATCTTGTTGAAATAGGGTGATGAAGAAGGGCTTCAGTTAGGGGTGATGAAGAAGGGCTTCAGTTAGGGGTGATGACTCTTGGAAGTCCCACTGATTAAGAGGTTGTCTTACATCTCTCACAGGGAACTCTTCTTGGACCAATCTTTACTATTCATTATGAGGGAGCTTAATAATGTCCAGTCGGACTAAGTCTTCATGGATGTCCGGAGGAATTTGAGGTTGTCGTCATGTATGCGAAGGATGTGTAGACCTTGTAGTGTCAACAAGTTTATTGTATTGATGTGATTGCACATGCCTCCTTGGTAAAGGAAGAGGAATCTCTACGTAAAGATGTTTAGTTGAACATCTTCAGCCGATGGTGAATCTTGAGGCAGAAGAACCTCTTCCTATGATGTTAGCACCAGTTGTTGAGTCTCTCGTAGAAGTTGAGGGATATTATTTTGAGATTCTTCCATCTTTCAGATTTTCTCCACTAGGGAAGGCCATAAAGTTCCTTCTCCAATAGCATTATGCCCCCTGAGATAAAAAGACATAGATACTTGGCATCCATGATTCATAGATTGATTCTAGATTGGTGGGTGTTGGAGCAGGAGGCTCCCAAGATGTGATTGCTAAACCTATTGTCCATTGAAGAAATACTTAGAATCATGCGATTATTTCTCACAAACGGTGTCAAACTGTTATGAGCTAGAATATACGCGGCGACAGAGTTAGAAAATTTTTATTTTAGTATTGTACATATATCCAACACACAAATAGAAGAAAAATATAACACCATTATTTTTACGTGAAAACCCTGGAAAAGGGAAAACCCATGGGGTCATGCTAAGTTGAAAGGATTCCACTAGTATTTACTTAGATTACAAGTGGATGGGTTATCCCTGAGATTGAGAACAATCAGAATACAATAATCAACTCTCAAGTTAAAATTCAGTTATAAATGGAGATCGAAAATCTGGCGACGTTTGGTTGGCGTGCAGAAATCTGGCTTCAAATTATGGTCGGGCAGAACTTCAGAATCAGTCGGTGGTCGGGCAGAATTTCGGCGTAAGTTGGCGATCAGGCAGAATTCCGACGTCGGTCGAATGCCGGGTGGAAGTCTGGCTGTGATCGAGGAGTCTTATGGAAAGAAATCTATCTTCCTTGTATCTTCTATCTCTTCTTCTCTTCTATTCTTCATTCTCTTCTATTCTTCATTTTCTTTTCTTCTTGCTTGGGCTCCTTCTCATGAGAAATGAGATATCTATTTATAACGTTTTGAGAGTAGCATGTCCAGTAAACAGGAGAAATATCAAAGATAAACTGTGAGTGATTTGGATGGACGACTTATGTTGAATCCCTTGATTGCGGACAATTTATTAGGCATTTGAAGGCCCTAATGATATTAGAATTTTACGATCTTGGGCTCATTGGATTTGTCTCGTCGAGTTGCTTGATTCGATTATAAGCATGTCACATTTGGAAACCATTTGGTAGTCCAAATTATAGTTTGAACCCTCCAAATGCGCTTAGGGTCTTTGGTTAGAACTCATGTGGGCTCGGATTGACTTGAATTTGGTGTCGTTGGGTTCGTATTTCCGAGACGTTCAGTTCGACTGTAAGTTTGCTGAAATCATAGTTCAGATGATCTCCAATTTAATTTTTGAAGTTTGTAACTCGATTTTTGTCTCGAGATTCGTGCTAGATCAAGATAATTTTTTTGATAATATATCAATTATAATCATCAAAACACTAATATTTGACAGGCTCATGAGCTTCAATAAATATGGATTTCACTTTTTTGTAAATAGAATCCAATCGTTTAGATGTATTGATTTGATTTAATTAAGATTGACATTTAAAAAAAAAATTCTTTATTCGAAATATATATTATTTTCACAATAAAATCAAACATTTATAAAAAATTTCCCTGACTTCTTGTAAATATTTAAATGTGAAAAACGGTAGCTAGCGGGCGGCTGAAATCCGCCGGACCTGGATTGAAATCGTGATGGTTATAACTTTTAGTTGTAGTGGCGGAAGCAAACAGTGAGATGGACGAAAAGATTAGATAATCTCAGCTTTCGGAAGTAACCAAATCGTTCAAGGCTTGTCTTCAGGTTTTTTCAATTCTTATACTTCGATCGCGTCTTCTGCTTCATCATCTATCCATAAACAACTCTCAACTAGACCAATATCCTACCTTTCTGGTTTACCTTATTACTAGCTCTCTTCTCTCTTTTCCAAACATTTCTTCTCGTTCCAGGCAACTGAAAGCCACGGAGATTCTTGATTGCGTTCTTGTCGGCTCGTAATTGGTTGGTTTGTATTTCCTGATGATTTGTTGTTTATGAAAGATTTTTAGGGATTATGTTATTACGTTGATAGGTTTTTGAGCTAAGCGGTTCTGTTTGCGATTGGCAATTGTAGCAGTGGAGATGGCCGAGAAGGGATGTACCGGCTCTTTTAAGAAAGAACACAGCTTGGGTTTGTAGTCATTGTGTATAGATGGGCATTCTTGATCTAACTTTTTTCTTTTAATTAAGATTTTTATCGGTTTGTGTTTTTTTTTTTTTTTTTGAAATTATCTCTGTTTTCTATTGGAAGTGACAAGAAAGGAGGAGTCTGCGAGGATTATGAGGAAGTACGAGGACAGGATACCGGTATGGCATTTCCTTTGTATTCTCCACTTTTGTTCTCTTTTATGTGCAACCTTATTGTAGTTTGTACAGTGTTTTTTTTTTCTAAATTTTAATTGAATTTAATGAAAAATTCACATGTAAGGCCTCAAATTCAAGACCTTATGATTGAGAGCCTATGTTATCAACCAATAGATTAAGTAGTTTGTATAGTATAAATTTTTTCTTTATGCCCAACTTTATTTAATAGTTGGGTTTGTTGGATCGCTTCACAAAGACTTGTGCTCAAGACCTTTGCGATGCAATTCATGTGAAGTCCCAAAAATATATAAAAAAGTATGTGATTTCTTTTATTAATGAAAAATGGTGATTGGATTTATTGGAGTTCAATTATTGATGGACGAGTGACGGACTTATGAAAATGCTATGGATATTATAGTGGGAGTTTTTTTTTAGCTTTAATTAGCATTTAAGGTTAAATATCCATGTTTTACATATAATTTAGGTTTTAAAAGATGTTTTATTTTTTCGATTGAGATGTTTAATGCCATTTGTTTAATTATAATGGCAAGTTATGAAATTTTAATCATGTTTATTGGGTTTCGTATATTTTTCTATGATGCAAGTTTTGTTTATAGAAGTGTAGGCTACACCTAATGCAAGAATCTCCCACAAATGCATAGTCTGGGACTTGGGAAGGATTGCAGCATTATCCCTGATTATGAAGCGGGTGGTTTTGTGTATAACATTCATCTGGACTATTTTCTTTTGCTTTAAAAACAGATTACAAAAATTATCATCGTCTTAAGCTGTTATTTTTCTTAGAAATATGTAGATTATATCACCATTAATAATTTTCTAAAATAAAAAAAGAATTTATGTTTAGTTAGGCTGAAAAAATTGTACAATATTTCCTGATTAATTTTCTATTCAAACCACTTCATCCATCATTTACTTTTCAGTTGGATGGGAAAGTGCATTATTAAGAAATATGTATTGTTGCATCCTGGAATATTCGTGGAGGTTGAGAAATATAAAGTTTTACGTCTTAGCTTTGTACGAAGATCCAGCATAGAATCAGATAAAAAGAGAAGGTGCAGTATTTATAAGAGACACCAAGATTTTTACTTGGAAAATCCTAAAAGGGAAAAAACCACGGGGCCTAGCCTAGTTTGAATAAATCAACTAGTATTTGCAGTTGATTACAAATGAGGACCGTCATTGGAGGGAAGGCATTGGCTTGATGTAACAAATATACATCATATATAATGCATTATATGGTGGAAATTGGAATAAATCATAATTGATATGTTCCTTTTGTCGGAAGAACCATAGTCGGCTGGCAACTGAGGTTAGAAAAATCATATTCGGGTGACGGTTGTCAAAAGGACCATGGTCAACGGTCGATGGAGGTCCGAAATACCGTTTTCTGGCGACGAAGGTGGGAAGGACTGTAGTTAGGGAGCGACTGAGGTCGTAAAGACTGTTGTCTAGTGACAGAGGTCAGAAGTACTGCAGTTAGCGGGTGATGAAGGTTGTAAAGACCATTGTTTAGCAGCGGAGGTTGGAACACTACAGGAAAACACGCGAATACCGTCGGATTTTCCAGCGGAATATTTTGCGAAGGAATGATGACGGTGTTTTTTCCGGCGCATAGTGCGACGGAAAATTTTTGACGTCCAATGCGCCGGTAGTAACGTTGGAATATACTAGTATTTCATTGGTACCGGCGCACTTTACGGAGGAAAATGTCCGGCGCACTTACCGGTGGAAAAAACGATTGCTATTTTAAACTAAATGATTTATAACCGATGCAAAATGCGCCGGACAATATTCCGGCGTCTCAGACGCCAAGAAATCCGCCGGCAAAAGCCCTATTTCCGAACCCGAACCCGTCTGGTTGTTCATTTCATTCATTCATTTCTCTCGCATCTCCGGTGTCTCCCTCGTCGCCCAGCGTTGCTCACCGTAGATCGACGTCGCCGAGCTGTGTTGGCGTTCACCGGATGTCGCCGACGATCACCGACTTCCTCGCCGGCGAAAGCTCTATTTCCGACCGTGAGTTTTCGCCTCCCGTCGATTGTAAGTCACCTCCCTCCTGTCGATTGTAAGTTTTTTTTATTCATGTAATTTCTTTTTAGACATTTGATATAGGATGCATATTGTAGATGTTTTTATGTTGAAAAAATTTTCAAAATCAATTTGGATTCATGTCAGGTAGGTTTATTATGGAAGCCATACATTTTTTGAGAGGTTTGATGGAGAAATATAGAGAGAGTAAGGAGGATCTACATATGATTTTTGTTGATTTAGAGAAAGCATATGATAAAGTTTCAAGAGAAGTGCTATGGAGAGTTCTTGAAAAAAAGAGTTAATAATGTTTGTATTCAAAACATTAAAGATATATATGCATGAGCTATTACTTGTGGTTTGACCAAGTATTTTCCTATTTTGTCTGGATTACATCAAGGATCTGCCTCAAGTCTGAGATGCTTAGGTGGATGAGTGGCTTGACCCTTTGAGATAGGATACAAATTGATCATAATTTTCTACAATCCCCTTAATGACTTCCTTGCATTGAATCACCAACGACTTTTAGCTTTTACTTGTGTTAAAACACTAGGTAGTTTGACAAAGTAATTTCTTATTCAGTTGGATTGCATCAAGGATAAGCCTTAAGTCCATATCTTTTTACTTTTGCCATAGATGTTCTCACTAGACATTTACAAAAGGTCCAACGCAGTTACCGCCGTATGTTTTTTTGCTGATGATATTCTTCATATATTTCACCACCTATTTGACCATCACTTGGCATCAGAAATGTGACGGAAACGACGATATAACGAATCGGTGCAATCATGCCGGCATTTTTTTTCAGCCGGAAAATGGCGGCGGCAAATGGGCCGGAAGCAAGTCGTTGCTTTATTTACGGCGCACCTTACGACGTCTTCTCCGCTGGCGTTTTCTGGCATACCCATAGCGCTGAAAACAAACCGTAGCTTTAGTTACGGCGAATCTACGACGTTTTATCCGCCGATATTTGCCGTCGGATATATACGTCGTAAAATTCTGGCGTATATCTCGCCGGAATAATCGGTTAGGAAACGACGTTTTGGCTATCATATTTTGCGCCGGTAATGTGTCAGAGAGTGCGCCGGAAAGGTTTCCTGCGTCTTATAAACGTCGAAAGACATTTTCCGACGCGCACCAAACCGACGTAACAAAATTCGATGGAAATGCGCCAGAAACCAAGGCCTTGCGTCGGATTTTACGTGTTACCGGTGGATATTGTCCGCTGGTAATACCGTGTTTTCCTGTAGTGGAAGGACCATAGTCGTTGGGCGACGAATGTCAGAAAAACCTTGGTCAAGTGATGGAGGTCGGAAGGATTGTAGTCGATGGGTAATGAAGGTCAAAAAGATCATTATCGACTTGAAGTCTGACAAGAATTTGAAGCCGGGTGGAAGTCAAACATCAGTTGGTGGTCAGACAGAAGTCCGGCGTCAGACGACAGCCGGGTGGAATTCCGGCGTCAGTCGGCTGCTAGGTGAAATTCTGGCATCAGTCAGTGGAAGTTCGGTGTTAGTCGACAGCTAGGTGGAAGTTCGACGTTAGTCGGCGGTTGGGTGGCATTCTGGCGTCAGTCGGCAGAATTCTGGCATTAGTCGGAAGTCTGGTGAAATTCCGGTGTCAGTCAATAGAACTTCATCATCAGTCGGCGGAAGTCCGGCGTCAGTGGATGGTCGGGCGAAAGTCTGGCTTCAGCTGGTGGCCGGGCGGAAGTCTGGCGTCAGTCTGATGACGGTCGGTGGCCGGGAGGTGTTCGTGGAGGAGCTTGGTGGTAAGAGAAATCCCTCTCCTCTCTTGCTTCGGTCACCGTCCCTCGCTCATTTTCGTGAGGAATGACGGGTCTATTTATAATTTTCTGTGAGTGGCATGGTCAGGGAGGAGATTAAGAGTATGTTGGGAGTGAATTGAATGGACGACCGATGTTGATTCCCTTGATCATGATTGTTCATTGGACATTTGAATGCCTTAGTGATGTCAGAATTTGACGATCTTGGGCTCATTGGATTCGTCTCGTCGAACCACTCGATTCGACTATAAGCATGTTACGTTTGGAAACTGTTTGGTAATTTAAATTATGGTTTGAACCTTCCAAATATGCTTTGAGTCGTCGATTTGGACCCATTTGGGCTTGAATTGAGTTGAATTTGGTGTCGTTGGGTTCTTCTTTTCAAGATGTTCAGTTCGACTATAAGTTTGTTGAAATCGGAGTTCATATGGTCCCAAATTTAATTTTGGAAGCTTCTAACTTGATTTGGCTCGAGATTCTTACTCGATCAAGATAAATTTTTGATGATATATCATGTGTCATCTCTATTTCCGTTGTTTAGATTAATGACCGCTGATGTGCACGATGATTAAAAAGTAGAGCATTTTTAAGTAGAATACGCTCTCATTTAATGGTGAGATGATATTTTACTAACTAGAAGTTCAAGTTCTAAAATCCTGTTTTGAATCGGACACTATGAATGGACGACCAGTATGATTTTCTACTATATATATTTTTTTGTTTTGGGAAACTGAAGTAAACTTTCTTTTTTAAAAGTCAATAAATTAAAACATGAAGACATTCAAGTAATTCATATTTAGCCTGTACATTCTTAATAATATCTAAACATGCCACCTTCCATAGGATCCTAATGATATCCAAGTAAACTCCAATTGTCTTGCTTTAATTTAAGATGACGTATCCATACTCATACTTGCATGTTGTTAAAAAAAAACACATAACATTTCAACACATTTCCATCACCCAATCAAGCTTCATAACTTGCTTATATGCTTGCTTACCTGTCTTCGTTTTCTATTTGTTTTGATACTTGACTACATGAGTCATCTTTGTTCTTGTTCTTAATTAATTTATTTGTAATTTCAGTGCTTTCTGCAAAAATATTTAATCTGATATCCTCAATTTAACAAAAAAGCCTTATATGTCATTTTAGTCTCGAAGTTCTTTCAAGGTTTCCAATTTTTCTCAAAAGATTTTCTTTAATGTTTTGTGAATGCGTATTGTTCTTCCTTATTGTGCTGTGTCTCAATCATATAGTTTGAGGGAAAGAATGTACAGGGTTAGCTATATTTTTTTGTTAATCAAGATTTTATACCTGATCTCATAATATATCATCATTCAGGTCCATTCTATTTTATTTTATTTTTCCTGAATTCTTTTAATATTAATATATGAAATAGTTACCTTGCTCCAGAATTATGAGTTAGCAGCAGTAGTTGTAGTTGTTTTTCATATAAATTTTTTTTTATTTTCTTGATTTGAAGAATCCATATTATGCCTACCTTGAAACAGAACTGCTGATCTTTTTCTTGGAACAAGATGCATCTTTTTGAGCAAACATAGTTTGCATTTCTATATTCATTAGTTTATTTCTAATTACTTTCTTTGATATTATGATAATGTTTGATCAGAATAACCATCCTAGTCTATTAATATATGAACTACTTATGTGATTCATGACCATTATTAATATCTCTATTCAAACTTTTTTTGGGTCAGCATTATGAACCTTAATCTTCCATTCATTTGTATTGAATGTTATATGAAATGTGAAAGGTTTGTAATTTTTTGAAAAAGAGTTCTCTCCCATTGCAGTTTGATACATAGTTTATAAATGTGGATATTTTCTTTGCACTCTGTAATTTTTCATTTATTGTCGGTGCTAAAAAATTGTATCTATAATGGATTCTCCTAATATAAGACCAAATCAAATCAATCACATGTGCTATCATAATGTTTCAATTATCGTGCTGCATAACCCCTTTCCTATACTTCATTGCATGATTGCCAAATTTAATGCGCCTATAATTGTCATCATCTTTAACATTCTTTTGTTCTTAAATTTGGATCATGAAATACTTATTAGTGTGTTAAAAATTACTGTATTAAAAATTTTAAACTTTAGCATAAGTGTTTAGAACAATACCATATAAAATTTTCCTTTTTATATTTTCTTAAACCTACTAAAGTAGGAGCAATAACCAAAAATAATTTTAAGATCAAACTAATGAAGTAAGAAAAATAGATTTATTTTATTTTATTTTGTTTATCAAAATAATAAAAAATAATACGTGATTATTGCATAAATACTCTTTTTGATTTCAAATTATATCAACAATTTTTTGTGGTAGTGCATATAACCAAACATATTGCAGGAAATAAATTGCAAGGAAATAAAATAACAAGACAAACACCAACAAAATCAAACCTTTATCCCACTACGTGGGGTTGGCATGAATCTTTTTTCTTTGTTGCATCCTGTTAAGAATCAAATTCTCATTTGAATTTAATAAAGAAAGGTTATTTCTAATATTTTCTAACCCAGTCCTTTTAGGTTTAATGCAAAGAAATAAAATTAAAGTAAGAAAAATGCAAATTAGATTTATGGTGATTCGATCACTTGACCTACATCTACTCCTTAAGTCTCTACTTGGGAATTGCACTACCATTCTTCTTTAGTTTCCAATAAGATGGATAAGCCACTCTCTTCTATGGGTAATGGGGGAACCCGACAAATACTTCTCTCATCAAGAAGTTTCTGTCCTTCACGAGTAATAGAGACACCCATACCGCTTCTCTCTTGAGAAGCCACTTCTCCCTAGCATGGTGCTAGATCCCCAAATTCCAATCCTAGTCTCAACACCAAGACTTCCCAGATACCTTCTCTTAGAGCTTTCACAACAAAAACTAGCGAATTTAATGATTAGATTTTGACTAGACAACCATGGTGAATCCCTCACCTCACACTTTTGATCTTATCCAAAAGATCTCACAAGTCTCTCTAATCTCTATCCCAAAACCCTTGGAACTCCAAAGATCAAGGAAACTCAATAGGACCAACAAAACTCTTATATATTTCTTAAGATATGTTATTTTTAATAATGCTCCCCAAAAAATCCTAAAATAGAATATTTTTATTATTTTGATAGGCTCATCATACAGCACGGTCCATAAATTGTATAATTTTATTCATACAATTCATCTTGAAACTCTAATTTTTTTCTATTTGATTGGACTGTATAGTACAAATCATACAATTTGATTAGATCAAATTCGTTTAGTCCAAATAGAGTTTGTCCACACATGCTCTCTATTTGATCATGTTGTATGAATGAGATCATACAATATAGACTAAACTATGATTCAACTCTTTGATCTCAGGTCATATATGTTCATATAGTACGATTAATACAATTTAAATATTTTTGTTTTTGGAAAGAGCAAATAATAGCTGCTTAATTTGAACTACTAATTTTTTTTTGAACAGGTTGTACAAGACGAGGTAAATTGTACAATACAATATGTTATTTCAAATATTCAATTTTACTTTTGTGATAATTAATATCACCCGATTTTTAGAAATTACAAAATAACCATAACATATCGTACAATACGATTTGATAGAAATCAAGTGCTTCAATTAAGATTAAAATTTTCTTAACTTTAATATATTCTCCACTCTAGTGTGTGCGCGCATGATTGTTTAGCTAATATAATCCTATACATAAAAAATTACCATTTTGACACAACCATTTTACTTTATGAGTTTCTCTTAATATTTGATGGTCTTCATGTTTACAATTATGTGCTCAATCAACTCCTTTTTCAGACTCCGTCTTTTATGCAACGATTATTTATTTTGACCTGAAATATTAGTATAAAAATATGTAACAAATATAATTTATAGTAGCACAACCAATAATATTTATGATAATCAAAATATTACTGTACATATCAGGCTCGTAGGGCTCAGCAATCCAACCTTTTTTGTTGAAGAAAAATATTTTTGGTTGAACTTAGATTTTCAAAAAAGAAAAGTGTAAAATATTTCATCATTAAATTGAATTTTCTCCCCTTTACTTTATGCCTCTTTAAAATATAGTATGAGAGAAAAAATAAAAGAAACCATAATGAAATGGAATTTTTTTTTTGTTTTTTTAAGAAAACGATACTCAAAGGTATAACACAAACAAACAAAAAATAAAATAGAAACCAACTAAAAAAATGACCAACAAAGTTTTTGCTTCTTTTGGCATCTTAAAAAGGAAGTAAATAAGGAAACAACAATGATAGGAAAACAAATATACTACAAGCAATATGCTTCTGCATCCTCATCAATAATAAATTGTTTCTCTCTATAGTCAAGGGTTACTAATGATATGCTCTCTCTTGCTAGCCATGGGGAATTAAAGGATTGTTTCATACTAAGGGGTTATTTGGTTGGCTAACAAAGGAATGCAGTGTAAAATAAATGTAGTGTAAAATGAATACTTTGGAGTTGTTTGGTTGAATGTAAAATAAATGCAAATGAATGATTTTTTTTTTGTTTGGTTTTAAGTAATGAATGTAGTGTAAAGTCCAAAAATGATGGCAGCCAGTGGGGGAGGAGGAGGTGGTGGTGGTTGTCGGGTGGCAGCAATTGTTGGCGGTGGTAGTGGCTAGCGTTGGTGGTGCAAGACAGTTGTGGCTGGCAGTGGCAGTGGTGGTGCTTAGCGACCAATGGCAATGGTGGCCTGCGGTGGCTGCCGATGGTGGTCGGCGGTGGTGGTCAGCAGTAGTGGTGTTCGCTAGCATGTGGTGGCGCTGACCGGCGGTATGAGTTGGCCGGTGGTGGTGGGCGGTAGGTGGTGGCTGATAGTGGTGGCCATTTGTCATGGTGGTGCGTGGCGGCTGACGGTGGTGGTTGCTGGATAGAGGCAGTATTGGGCGGCTGTTAAGCGAGTCTTGTGGTGTAAACGGTTCTGGTCGAGTTTGGTTTACTTTAGAAATAAACTAAAATGATTTACACTGCATATTTTTTTCTTTATTTTGCTCCACTTCGTATTCCAACTAAACACCTAAATTTTCATAATCCTTGCATTTTGAGTACTTTACACCATTTTATATTCCAACCAAATAGCCTTGAAGAGTAAGAATGTGAAGTGTGAATATTATGTAGAATGTCTATGTATAACCCAAGGTTTAAAATTGCGTAAATAAGCCTCGAGGCGTTTTTCGTCTGTAAGGCGAGGCGTAAGCCTTACAGACGAAAAATTGCGTAAATGAGAATTTAAGTATTCTAGCAGGTAAATAACAGTAAGAGTCTATGATACAATAAAAATATCTAAATGAGAAGTGAACTTAGTGGAAAGTAATAAAATATATGCATCTCATAGCATAATTCAAAGTACAAAATCCCAACTTGAAGTCTATCAAAAGTCAACTCTCAAAATACAAATAAAAAAGAATATCTAAAATCCAATCAAGTCCCATCAAAACAATTGCATTTCAAATACACGTATGTCTTCTTGCCGCCGCCTACGTCAATCTATACACTGTACTTCCAAGAAGGGTCCTTCCGCAATGACGTATTTGACTTTTCCTTTCCCCTAACCATGTTTCATAATGTACAAATGCAAAATCAAACCAAAAATCTCAAAAACAATTTTAACCCTTGATTTTCTATAACTTGAAAAATCAAACCTTGAATTAAAAAAAAAACCTAAAACTCATAGTAGAGGTGTCGTAGAGGGCGGCTGGACTCAAATTGCTCACTGGCGTGAGGCGGCGCCGGCGAGAGAGGCGGAGGGAAGGCCAGCCGAGGGAAGCTAGGGCGTGCTGACTGCGCCTTGTGGAGCTCTTCCGTTTAGTTCGGGTAGGCGGAAAAAAGAAAGGGATGAAATGACTTTTTTTTAAGAACCTAAGTGTGTGGGACCCCGCTCCATGAGGCGTAAGCCTCACCCAAAATTGTGCAATTAAGCCTTTGAGGCACGCCTCAGGATCCATGAGGCGTAAGTCTCACCCAGACTCGAAATTGCTTAAGCAATGAGGCTCTTTGGGGTAGAATTGCGCAGAGGCACGTCTCTTATTGACCAATTTTAAACTATGGTATAACCTTTGACCTTTTGTACAGTATGATCGTTGAGTGCAATTATATACTTCCAATCCATCATGTTGGGAATCATACAGTTAGTTTGGTCAAATCATATAGTATAATCAGAAATATACAATACGCTCAATGACTTTTGATCGTCCCATCGTACATTTGGACGGATTTTTTCACTTAGTCAAATTGTATAATATGAATAATCATTCGTAAGTATGACATGAAATAATGAGGCATCCCAGGCAGTTATAATTACATTTAATGCAATTGAAATTATACTTTTCTAGCTATATCATACAACACGAGCGGGGTTCATACAATACGATTTGGGTTGTGGTGATCTATTTGTATCGTACAATACGTGTTCGTTCGTAAAACATGAAGTGAAGGAATTTTTTATTTTCTCAATTGATTAGGTCCTTTCATTTAATCATGAAATCACACAAAAATATAAAAAAATATAAAGACAAATAAAACATACAAAGCAAAAACACAAAACATATGATAAAATGTATAGAACACAAATCAGACAAACACAAACTATTCTAACACAATGGTCTAGCCACTAAAATCAATTGATTGTTGTCTTGTTCTAAGTGTGTTAAACCTCTCATAATGCTTTTTTGAATATATCTAAAAATTTGTTTTCTATGTCAACAAACTGAACGTGTACATCCCTTTTTGTTACATGGTCTCTAATGAAGTGATGTCTAATGTCAATGTATTTAGTGTATGAGTGTTGAATTGAATTCTTTGTGATACATATTGTATTAGTGTTATCACACATGTTGGGGATGATATCTACTTGTAATCCAAAATTGAAAAATTATTGCATCAACCATAGGATTTTTGAGCAACACAACTCCCTGAAGCTATGTATTATGCTTTTATAGTGGGTAAGACTACTGAGTTTTTTTTTTTCACTTGACCACAAAACCAAAGATTATCCAATGAATTGACATAATCTTAATGCACTCTTTCTATCTATCTAACATCTTACAAAATATGAGTTTGATATACTACTAGATAAAATGTCATACTATTCCTAGGATATCATATACCTAAATTGGGTGTTCCTATGAGATACTTAAAGATCCTGTTGATTACAATTAGATGCGATTCTTTTGGAACTACTTGAAATTTTGCATGTAAGCACACACTAAACATGCTGTTTGGTCTATTAGCAGTTAGATATAATAATAACCCCATCTTCCCTCTGTATTTCTTTTAAGCTATAGGTTTTACACTTAAGTCCTTACTATGGATCTAGAGTCATTAAATTTAAGTTTAAACACTCATTTTGTTCCAATTATACTCTGATCAAATGACCCAATTACTAAATCCTAGACATCATTTCTCGTAAACTTATTTAGTTCATCCCACATAGCAATAATATAATATTCATTTTTTAATACTCTCTTAACACTAGTGGGCTGAATCGTTGATATAAATGCAGTAGGACTAATCTCTTTCTTAATGTTATGTATAGTTTGGACTCCTACATAGGAATCTCCTATGATTAATTCTTTAGGATGATTAGAAGCATATTGCCAATCCCTAGGTAGCACCTCTAGATTTTGTACTATGTCTTCTAAGCTTACATTTTCAATTCTAGGAATGCCGTCTTGCTCTTCTTCAATTTCTGTAGGTAGGGCAACCCTATTAGATTCATCAAAAGTAACGTAGGTCAATTCCTTTACTGTTTATATCCTGTTATTGACTACTATATATATCTCTTTTATAGAGAAATATTCTAGAAAAATTACTTGATTAGCCTTAACATTAAACTTTCATAATTGAGATTTCTCATTACAACAACAACAAAAATAACAAACTTTTATCCCACTAAAATGTGGGGTCAGTTACATGAATCCTTTTTCTCCATTGTGTCCTATTAAGGGGCAAATTCTCATCTAAATCTAATAATGAAAGGTCATTTATAATATTTTCTAACCAAGCCTTTTTAGGTATACCTATACCTTTCATAACATAAGTCAAATCTAATACATCTACTTTCTTAACCAGGTATCAGAAAGCCGCCGTTTTATGTGACCAAACCATCTAAGTCGACTCTAACTAATCTTATCTTCCACTAGAGCTACTCCAACCTTTTCATGTATATGCTCATTTCGTATCCTATCTCTAAGGGTAAAGCCACTTATCCACTTGAGCATCCTCATCTCTACAACACATAACTTAGTATTATGCTTCTCTTTTAATGTTAGGACCATAAAGCATTGCAGATCTCACTACCATATTATAGAATATTCCCTTAAGTTTGAGAGGGACTTTTCTGTCACACAACAAGCCCAATGCATTCCTCCACTTCAATCATCCAACTTGAATTCTGTTGATAATAATCCCATCTATGTCACCATCACTTTAAACAATAGATGCAAGATATCTAAAACGTGTACTTTTATTAATGACTTGATCTCCCAAAGTCACAATCCCCTCACTAGGTCTATTACTACTAAAATTATACTCCATATATTTAGTTTTAGATCTACTCAAGTGAAAACTTTTAGAATCTAAGGTTGTCCTCCATAATTCAAGTTTACCATCAACTCCCTCTCTAGTCTTATCAACAAGAAGAATTTCATCAGCAAAAAGCATACACCAAGGTACATCCTCTTGCGGAGCGAGCGGTGAAGGCGATCTTGACGGAGAAGCGATTCTTGGCAATTTTGGAGGATCTTTGGCATCCGGCGGTTCTCCGTCGGCCTGATATGGCTGACGGAGCACCTTGGTACGGCTTTGGCATCTCAAATTTTCGATTAGCAAAGTGGAGCAGAGCGGACAAGGCGGAGCTGAACGGTGCTATCGAAGCGGATGATTTGATCGGAGCGAACGAAGCGGGTGATCTGAGCGGCCGGTGCAGATCTGAACGGACCGCCGTTTTGGCGATGCTCGTACGTCGGCCCGGTGTGGCCGACGGAGGGTTCTGTGGTGGTAAACCTTTTGTGGATTCTACATTTCTGAATATGTTTAGAATGGAGTTCTTGAAGTGGTTTTTGGTTGTTTGTTTTCTTGCAATAAGGCTTGGAAAAGAGAATTTCTTGATTTTGTTGATCAGTTGTCTTCAGTTGCGATTTGTGATTCTCCTAGTAAGGATCGCACCTTACCATCGTGATTTCTGGAAGGTTTTTCATATCCGGGTTTTCTTTATCTTAGTTGGTTTTGGTGGATATCGGAGTAGTTTTATTGGATGTTTTCAGCTTTTCAGGAAGGATTTATGTGAAATTTATATTAGCTTCTATGTTGAAATTGAAGCTATTTTATCCAGCAACTCATATATGTTCAAGAGGGAACAAATGATTGGAGCTGGAAGTGTAATTAATCCTTCATATAGTTTTGAGGGATTGGATATTATGTTAAGTGCAGTTTTATTTCCCAATGTCGTCGTCTATGCAGTTTTTTGGCTGCCTTTTGCTTTTATCTTATCGTTATTTGGATTGACCAAGGATTTCATTTTGGAATGTCAGTTTGAGAACGTTTGCGTTAAGCTGGGTTTTGCAGCTAAGTGGAAGTTTTGGTTACTAAACTTGGAGCTTTTGTGGGGCGTTTCTGATGGCATGAGATTTGAGAAGCTATTCTTGTGCTTAATCATCTCTTGGCCTATTGATGTTGGAGCTGTTGTTATTGCTTCGTCAACATTGTTTGGATCGTTTAAAGGATCTGCCTGTGGATTGACTATGTTGAGGAGGTTGTTGGTTGATGTTTGTAATGACGAGGTGGTTGTTTGGTCACTTGTTTTTCAATTGTTCTATGAAGATCAAGTTTTATTGGTTAAAGACTTTAAGGATTTGAAATTTTTTTGGTTTTTCTCTTGTCATTGTGATGAGAGTGGTGATGATATTAGTCGGTTGGCTTTGACAATGATGAGGCCGGTTATTGGCTTCTTGAGGTGGTTGTCAGTGTTATGGTTTTACAATGGAATATTACTGGTGTTGTTCTTGCCAGTATGATGGTTGTGGTGATGATTTCAGTTTGTATGACTTTGCTTTTGAAGAGTGACTTCTTGATCTATTGAGAGGGAGTTGGTGTTATTGCGTGCCGTCATTGTCGATTGTTTCGTTCTTGGTGGCTTGTTGTCGTTTGTGTGGATGCAACAACAGCGCAATTCTAGCTTCTTGATTGGAGCTTGTTGGACCCTATGATTGATGGGGGTCTGTTGATGTTTGGATAGCTGTTTAGTAGTTGTTTTATTTTTCTTTGAAACTAGTTATCATTTGTTGTTTGCTTAAGGCTTCTTATGACCTATTTTAACCATTATGATGCAATATGGGATTTTTACTAGGTTTCATTTTTCATATTTTGGGAAAGCTGGGATACTAACCAACATTTTAGGTTGTTTTAATATTTGGTATTCCCCATCACCCAAATGGATGATAAAATGGAATTTAGTGGATCGCATATCCATTATGGTAGTTTTAAATGGTTTGCTTTTGCTTACTAGATTGTATTAGGTATTTCTTCTTTTAATGCAATTTGCTTTTCTTCAAAAAAAAAAAAAAGGTACATCCTTTTGCAAATGTTTAGTGAGAACATCCATGACTAAAGAAAAAAAGATATGGGCTTAAGGCTGATCCTTGATGTAATCCAACTGAAATAGGAAAATACTTGGTCAAACCACCTTGTGTTTGAACACAAGTAACAACTGCATACATATTCTTAATTACTTGAATATAAGCATTGTGAACCCCTTTCTTATGTAGAACTCTCCATTGTCTAGAACAAAACACTTCCAACCAAAGACATGCAAATGGGAACAATTTGGTGTTTTTCCTTTTAACTGCTCAGAAGAGGTCTTCCTTCATTTAACTCTAATATTTACTCTGTTTAACATATATCAGACTATATTTACTGCTTTGACTTAGAAATTATTGGATAGTTTGTATTCATTCAACATCACATTAACAACCTCAATTAATGTCCTATTTTTTCTTTCTGTTATGTCATTATATTGGGGCATTTTAGAGTATGAAAAAGTTGTGTTCTAATCCTTAATCATGATAGAATATTTCAAACTTATCATTCTTAAACTCACTATCGTGATCGCTATCAATAATGGAGATAGGGCATCCTCGTTTTCGTGGAATGTAAGTTGAAAATGTCTTAAACTCATCAAATAATTTAATTTTATTTGCTAGAAATTTAACCCATATGAATTTGGTGTAACCATCTACAATTACAAAATCATTTGACTTATCTCCTAGAGTTATAGTGCTAATGGGTCCAAACAAATCAATGTGTAATATCTCTAATGGTCTGTTGGTAGTACCTTTCTTAACTAAGTGCAATGAAGATTTTACTTGTTTTCCTAATTGATATACATTACGCATGCATTCTTTGGTGAAGCCTAACTTAGGTATTCCCCTTATTAACTCTTAGTGTGTGATTTTTTTAGGAGTCTATCATTCTAGTGTGACAATGTCTCCTATACTACTGCAAAGACTCATCTAAGATTGTTTTCAAACAGCACACTTCACTAGTTTTATCAAGGTAATCTTGGTCAATCATATAAATATTATTTACTCTAAGCCCTTTTAAATTAGTTTTATCATTTAACAATAACAATCACTTGTCATGTTAAAATTTAACATCAAATTTTTTGTCATATAGTTGATTAATGTTAAGTAGATTATGGTTCAATTCTTCTATCAATAGTACTTTTTCAGTTGTAAACTATTTATTTTACCTACTGTATCTATACCATTGACATTTATGGTGGTGTTGTTCCCAAAGGTCACTCTCCCCTCGCATCTTGATTCCAACAAGATGAATTTGTTAACTTCTACAGTCATGCGTTGAAAATACTCACTATCCAAATACCACATGCCTTCACACTAGACCTCTTATGAAGGCACATCTATAAAATATACTAAGCTATAAATTTTGGATGTTGGATGACTATGGCACCCCAAGAGGGGGGTGAATTAGGACTTTTTAAATTTTTATTAAAAGAAGAAAATTAAAGTGATTTTAAAACTATTTTGAAAAGAATAAGAAATCACATAATTTTTTATGAAAAAGATAAAAAAAATAGATACAAGAAATGAAAGTAAGAGGCACAATATTTTTACGTGGTTCGGCCCGGATTCCAAACCGACCTACGTCTACGCTAGCTAACTCTCGGGCTGGAATTCACTAATCTCAAGTTTGCTTTGCAAACCTCACTTCTTTAAATCGAAGAAGATTTTTACAACCTAAGTACTCCCCTAAAAGGGCGAGCACAACCCAATCTAATTACAATTAAGATTTTACTAAGTCAAATGGCTTAGATCAAGAAAATGAAAAATATGATTTGATGTAAATAATACAAGCTCAAATTATCTTGCAATAAAATATCCACAATATTTGAGGTGATCTTACAAATTAATTTTAATCACCTTACTACTTGTAAATAAAATATTAAATTTGTTCACTTTAAGATAGATTTATATTTTGTTTAAAATAAGAATAATATTTTAAATAAAAACATATTCTTGCATATTTAAACCTTATCTCTTCAAATCAAATAAAATGAATTAGATTATAGGTGTAAATCTATGCCATCTTAAGGAAAATAAAAATACTTGCTTTGCTAAACTTTATGGATTTAAAAGGTATAATATATAAAACTTTAATATAAAATTTGTAACAAGTATTTCACCAAAAAAAAAAAAATTTAAAGAAAGAACTATATGGTGAAAGCTAAAAGAACAACAAGAAAAGATTTAGTGAATGCAAACTCAAGAACTCTAAGAGATATTACTCGGTTTTGTGTGTTGAAGCTTTCCAACCAAGAATTCGATCTCGCAAATGAAAAGAGCTCTTGGAATAAAAATAAAAGTTTATCCTCTCAAGATTTAGCATGTAAAGAGGAAAGAAAGAATGAAAGTATTGTTGAGGATTTTCTTTTTGAGCAGTCCTTACATGAAAAAAAGAGAGATATTTAAAGGAAAATGGTAAATAAATTTAAATTTGAATTAAACTATTAAACTAATATTAATTTTTCAACTAATAATATTATATTTGATAAATTTTTTTTTTATATTAAAAAGTTTTACCATATTAGCTTATTACCTTTAATTTTCCTAATTATATAACTTTTCGTATTTGATAATAATTATGCAATCAATGAAGAATATAAAATTTATTTAATAAAAAAAATCTTATAGATTTCTATATCAAGATTAATATATAATTAATAGATATTTAGATTGTGAGATTATTAATAGACCACTAACATACTCCTATAATGTTCTTCAAGTTATCCATTTTGGTTCATCTTAATCTCAACGTTTGATTGAACTTGAATTGTGCAATATAAATCCCATAAGTAATTACTATGCACATCATTATACCTGAAATATTTAGCACACAAATTAGAATATCCAAGCATATGTTTGTTATCATTAAAATCTCTAATATAGGACATGAGGTAGATAATATCAACATTGGAACCCAAACAAGCTTGGGCATCATAATGTGATGAAATGAAGGTATTATGTTATACTATGCTCCAAAGATCTTCGGTCTCCAAATAAGTTGTGTGCTATGATAGATCCTATGTCGGTAAATTTGTGCTATGTATCCTACCATGGTACAAGAATAACAGTTGATTTGTGAAAATAAATGAGTTAATCTATGAACTGAATGAATCCTCTTCTTATGAGAACACAAAACATGTGGTGCTCTAATGAATTTTTTTTATGAGCAAATGTAGACCTAGATGCAATGGCTCTAAGAAGTATGCTCATTTTTTAAACCTGTAAACTTGTTGATTAAATATGAGTGCTCATCTATCAATGTAGTATGCTCATTTTTCAAATAAGTAAAGTTTCTTGTAAGCTTTTTATAACTAATATGCAAGTATTCCGAAAATGAAAGTAATTCTTCATAAGAATTCACATACGCAAAAATGAAAGTAATTCATCATAAGAGAATTCACATACCTAATCCTTGTCAGTATCAATTGTGTTGTCTTTCACCATTAAACATAGGATGGTGATTTTTTTTTCAGAGTTCAAGTTCACCCAGAAAGCTTTTTGAGGTTTTTTTTTTTCTTATGCTTCCTTTTTTCTATAGCTTTCTCCTTTGATGATTGACTATTCAAATTATGGCACGTCGACATTATGTAACTTAGCTTTTTTACATTCAAAATAAATTAGGTTAGTAGTAAATTTATTAAACTTTTTACCTTTGTTCCTCGGCTTGTTATTATGCATTCTCTACTTTTTCCTCAAAAATCTTTTGGATTGTCTTGTCATTAACACTATATCGTTGCCTTGACTTGGTTCAAAATTGCTACTATCAGAATTATCATCTTTCAGCACTTTAATCTTTTATTTCTGGTCATCTGCATCTATCAATCTCTAGCTTAACTTCTTTTCATATGCTATCAAAGAACTAAGCAAATTATGAACAAAATTAGCAATTAAATTTGAAATCAATAGAATAAGCAGTTAAATCCTTAGATTTAAAAATTGCGGCCATTTTGGCATCCCAAGATTCAAGCAAGCTTCTCATAATTTTATTTTTTCCTTTTTTGCATTACTAATTTCCTTTCCTAATACATGCAAAGAGATAATAATTGTTGTGAAATGAGTGTACATGTTAGATACCAACTCATTAGGTTACCTGAGAAAAAAATCATAGTCATTAATTAAAATATTGAAATGTGATTGCTTAACATTGTTAGTACCTTCATAAGTAATATATAATCTATCCCAAATTTCTTTGTTGCTTGTATATGTAGAGATATGAATTTAATCTTCAAATTTTAATAAATGTAAAAAGAAGTTTAAATATATTGCATTCAATTGTGTTCAAAATTTTATTCATTAGAGAAAAGTTTGACTTTTATATCATTTTTTATTTTATGTGGTAGTGTATATCCTACTTGTGCTAGATTCCACATTCTATAATCAATGGATTGAATAAAAGTTGATATATAAATTTCTTAAAAATCAAAGGGAATATTGTCGGGTAATGGTGTTTATATATATATATTAAAAACCAAATCTGATTTATGAAGATATACTCTTTTGAATTTCAAACTAGATCTCCAACAATTTTTCACACTAGTTCATATATTCAAATATATTGTAGGAAATAAATTGGAGGAAAATAAAAGTAAAGTAAGATATATAGAAATCAAATTTATATTGGTTCGATCACTTGATCTACATCCGTTCTTTGAAACTCTACTTTAGAATTTCACTACCACTCTCTTACTCCTAGTAAGGCAGAGAAGCCTCTCTCCTTCACAGAAAATGGAGGACACCCTTAACACTTCATTTCTCCATAAATTTCTCTTCTTCACAGGTAATGATAACACCCAAACCTTTTCTCTCCTTGAGAAGTTGCTTGTCCTTAGCCTCCCGCTAGATCTAGAAAGCCCGGTCTAAGTCTCAACACCAAGATATCCCAAAGCCCTTCTCCAAGTGCTTTCACAATCAAAAGCAGTGGATTTAAGGATTAGTTTTGGACTAGACAACCACAATGAATCCCATACCTCGCATTTTTGGTTCCTCCTGAAAGATCTCACATGGCTCTCCAATCTCTTTTCCAAAACCCTTGGAACACCAAAGCTTTCAAAAGCTCTTAAAGAAACTCAACAGGACCAACACAACTCTTTAGTGGTTTTTATGATAAATTTATAAGAATGCTCCCAAAAAAGCATTAAAATAGTATATTTAATAATTTTGACAGGTTGATAGTATAGTACGGTTCGTGGACCGTACAATACAGTTAGTTCAATTTATCCTAAAACACTAATTTGCTTTGTGTTTGATTGGACTGTACTATATAAATAGTACAATACAATCAGATCAAGTTCATCCAGATATGCTTTCTGATTCTGTGTTTAATCAGCTCCTCTTTCTGATTGTCTCTTCTACAGTATTCACTTGTTGATGTTATATTTTAATGGAATAGTAGGAAGAGAATGAAGCTTATCAGGATATTTTGTTTTGTATTTTTTGTTGAATATAATCATGACAAGGGCGTGACAGAACTTGGTGTTATTACCAATTAAATTATTTGCCGGAGCTTTATGTTCTCATTCAATCGTTACCAGTCCATTAATAATGGACATATCATGGTCTAATGCTTGATTTTTAACCAACATATACTGATGTAGTTCCTTTGTTGCTATTTTCTTTGACCAAAACTAACACCTCGTGTAGCATTATGTAGAAATAAATGGAAAAGGATTTATTAACTCAACCCAAATGAAAGGCATATAGCTAATGATGGCGATGATGATGATGATGATGATGATGATATCAATTTTTTAAATTAGCTGATTTCGTCGACTTGAGAATAAATATAATATTCTTTTATTCATTCTCCATAGGTGATTGTGGAGAAAGTGCAGAGAAGTGACATCCAATGTGTTGACAAGCGCAAGTAAGTTCTGCTGCATTACAGCATCATGTAAATTTATCTCATGTTTGTCTTGTAACCAAGATAGATTAAAATCATATTCCTTTGCTTGGAATGAAATTGTTAATAGATTGATTGTGATAACTTTTATTTTTAATTTCTAATTTTTATTTTGTTTTCTTTATTTTTGACATGAAGTGAAACTTGCTTGATTAAAAATATTTTTATTTTTAAGAGCATAAGTCAAGATTTTAAGATTTAGGTTGTTCATGAGTAAACTAATATTATGCGGGAAAAAATGGCTAGTGATTTAAAAATGTTGCAAAGTATGTACTTAAAGTGTTAGAAGAAAAGGCTCCTAATAGTTAAATAGTTAGTAGTGGAATCAAAATATGCAAGATAAGATAAAAAATAAAATGTTTTATTATAAATATTAGTTTAGATGTATAAAATTTGAAAATTGAGAAAGTTATGTGGGGCCCATAGATAGTCTTGGAAATCTATATGCGATGCAAAAAAATTGAGCTATTAGTGATTTACATAATAAATTAGATACTAAGGAAGGCAAAAAAGATATGTATAAGTTAGCCTAACAAAGAGATATGAGTAAGGATCTCGTTTTAGTGAAGTGTATTAATGATAAATATCTAATAGTACTTTTCTCATAAGAGAATATCCAACATAGGTGGATGCAATATTTCAATAGGCTTTTCAATAAAAAATTATAAGAATATGATTGACTTTAGTGACGTTAAACCCTAAATAAAAATAGAGATTTTTAATTTTATCATCATATTAGAAATACTTTAAAGAAAATCAAACAGTGAGACCTGATGCTATTTTAATAGAGGTGTGGGAATTCTTAGGATATCAAAGAATTTTCGTGCTTACTAAAATTTTTTAATATTATTTTGAAGACTAAATTAAAGCTAGATGGGTGGAGAATAAGTATGTTGGTTTTTATTTTTAAGAATAAAGATGATGCACAAGTGTGTACAAATTATAAAGAAATTAAGTTAATATGTCATACATTGCAAGTATGGGCGAGAATAATTAAGCGTAGGTTTCGACGTTATAAATGTTTCTCAAAATAAGTTTGGAATCATGTTGGACAGGTCTATTATGGAAGCTATGTAGTTGTTGAGAGGTTCGATGAAGAAATATAGAGAGAGTAAGGAGGATCTATATATGATATTTATTAATTTTGATAAAACATAATGATTAAGTTTCAAGAGAAGTGCTCTGAAGAGATTTAGAAAAGAAATAAGTTAATAATGCTGATATTTAAGTCATTAAGAATACGTATAAAGAAGCTATTACTTGTGTTCAACACAAGGTGGTTTGACTAAGAATTTAATGGACCGACCAATTTTATTGGGAGGGAATTCAGAAATTTTCTAAACAAGATGGAACTTTCTAGAAAGGTTCTTAATTAGAAGGGATTGATTAGAAGAAGTTTCCTAATTGAAGTTGCAGATTTTTGGATTAATTAGGAAATGTTTCATAATTAAAGATGGCAGATTTGTGTGATGATTTGAGGGTTGATTTGGGAGGAAAATAATTAAGGAAATATGGAAGATTTGGGAGGGAATTGGGGGAGGGCTATTTGGAAATTTGTTGTTTATTGTTTGCTTTAAATAGTTGATTTATCTTAGGGTTAGGATTATGTTTTTGTATTTAGAATTTAGTGAGGTTTTGTTGTTCAAAGTTTTTCTAATTAAATAAGGAAAATTTCGGGTTTGATTTGAGGGTTGTTTTGGGAGGGAATTGGAGGAGGGTTGTTTTGGTTTTCGTTCTTTATTGTTTGCTTTAAGTAGTTGATTTACCCTAGGGTTAGGTTTATATTTTTATATGCTGAATTTTATGAGTGTTGCCTGCTCACTGTTTTTGTGAGGGATTCTAGCGGCGTTTAGGATTTGGATGAAAAGGTCCTTAGGAAAGAGGACCATTGTATCTTGTTTGTTGGTATTTCCTTTCTCATCAATAAAATCTATTAGTTTTGCTGAATTTTACCATTTGTTTATTTATTTTTGGTGCTCAAGTCCTATTAAATTAGTATCAGAGCAATTTTTTTGGACTAATGGATGGGAAAAGAGTTGAGACGTTGGTAGAAAGCTGGAGGGGGAAATAGGGTAGCTGTGAACAGATGTGAGATTGTTGAATGAGCGCTTTTTAGCGATGAAAGGAATACCTTCTTACCTGGAGGACATGATGAAGAAAATATTGGAGCTTCACACTCAATCGACAACATCAGAGATAAGGCACCATTGACCGAACAAGGAAGTGGGGGAAACTCTAATATAGGGACAATGAGGAAGGATGGTGATGTGAAAATTTTGGGGGAAGAAGAGAAAGATGCAACCTTTGGAGACATTTCGAGGAGTGGAAAGGGTGAAGGAGTTGGATTTTTTATGGAGCAGCAAGTTTGGAAGGAGAAGATAAAAGCATCAAACATGATTCAACCATTCCTATAGCAATATCGAGAGATATTCCAGCCAGTTCGGGGGTTGCCTCATATTCAGGAAAACGAGCATGCTATCATTTTGAAGGAAGGAGTTTCACATATCAGTGTTTATCGTTATCATTCTTTCCAACTCCCGAATGATGAGATCGAGGGATTAATCAGGGAGATGCTAGAGGCAGGGATCATTCGACACAATGATTGTCCATTTTTCTGTCCAGTGCTTCAAGAACAGCTTCATTCCGCCTTAAGGACAAGGTGGCACTTGGGAAGGGGAGTAATGATGGACTGGCCATTCTGATTGGGAGTGAATTACGAAGTTTCCTAATAAATTAAGAGCTTTTTAGGAAGGTTGTTAATTAAAGGAGATTAATAGGAGATATTTTTTAATTGAAGATGACATATTTGGGGGCTGATTTGAAGTGGGGTTAATTAGGAAATGTTTTCTTCTTAAAGAGGACAAATTTGGGGGCTGATTTGGAGGAGATTAGCTACGAAAATTTTCTAATTTAAGAGGGTAGATTTGGGGACTGGTTTATGGGGTTATTTGGGGGAGGACTATTTGGGTATTTGTTGTTTATTGTTTGCTTTAAGTAGTTGATTTACCCTAGGGTTAGGGTTATGTTTTTGTAAGCAAAATTTTTTGAGTGTTGGTTGTTCACTGTTTTTGTAAGGGATTCTAGCTGCTTCTAGGATTTGGGAGAGATCCTCCTCTCGAAAGATGACCATTATATCTTGCTTGTTCATATTTCTTTTCTTATCAATAAAATCTACTGGTTTTGCTGAATTTTTACCATTTGTTCACTAATTTTTGGTTCTCGTACTATCAATATTTTCCCATTTTAGTTCGATTACATTAAAGATCATCTTTAAGCTCATATTTTTCTTCTTTAGTCATGGATGTTCTTACTTGTTGCAAGAGGATGTACCATAGTATATGTTTTTTACGGATGATATTCTTCTTGATGATAAGACTTGAGAGGGAGTTGAAGGAAATTTTGAAATTTTGAATTATGATGGTCAACCTTTGAGTCTAATTGTTTTTGAATGAGTAGATCTATAATGGAATGCATGGAGTGTAATTCTAATAGTAATAGATATAGTGATGGAATTGTGAGTAGGGACAATCATGTCATTAAAAAGAGCACACATTTTACGTATCTCAATTCTATTGTTCAGAGCTATGCTGAAATAGATGAGAATGTAATAAGTAGAATTCACAATGGTTGAATGAAAGGAATGCATCGGGACTGTTGTGTAATAGAAAAGTGCTCCTCGAACTTAAGGGAAAATTCTATAAGATGGTGAGACTGCAATGTTTTATGGCATAGAATACTGTCCATTAAAAGAGAAGCATGAAATTATGTTAAGAGCTGCATAGATGAGGATGCTCAAGTGGATGAGTGACTTTAAACTTAGAGGCAAAATATGAAACAAGTATATATGTGAAGGGTTGAAGTAGTTTTAGTGACAAATAATATTAGAGAGAATCACCTTAGATGGATTGTTGTTGTTGTTATTATTGTTGATGATTAAATATGTTGATTTAGGTAGTGTTGGCTATGGTTAAGGGAGATCCCGGTGTGGTAACACTGGTGACTAATCAGACAATGACAACAACGATGATGCTTGCGGCTGTGGTTATAGTTATTTTCAAAAATATTTAGAACATTTCAAAATTATTTTGAATACTTTTAATAAAATAATTGGATTTATTTTAAATTAGATATAAATATAATCATACTAAACATATATGATTTTAAATAAACAAAATAAAATATTAAAAACAAAATAGTTCCCGAACTGATCGTCAACTACTCTATTGTCTATATACCATGGAAGACAAGAAAATTTGCTGATTCGTAAATTGTGATGTGGAATCTGCTTAATATATATTATTGGATCCCGAGTGCAGATACTTAGTTCCACGTGACTTGACTGTGGGGCAGTTTGCAGCTGTTATCCGCAAGAGAATATGTTTACCCTCGGAGAAGGCCATGTTTCTGTTTGTGGACAATATTCTTCCAGCCACAGGTACTTAAATGAAAATATGTAGACTTCCATATGTTAGTTTCTTACAAGCTATTTAGAAAAAGAACTATGATGAAGTCGAGGGTTTCCCAGATCCCTATGCTTACTGAATTAACATCTTCTTCATCATTAAAGGATAAATGAATTCTAATGCTTTCGGTGCTAATTTTTTGTTGCAGGAGCTTTGATGTCCGAGCTTTACAATGAGAAGAAAGACGAAGATGGTTTCCTCTACGTTGTCTACAGTGCGGAGAACACGTTCGGTAGACACCACCAACTATGTGGTGCTTCTCTAATTTAGGTCTCCTTTGGGACGACTTTTTTACTGCTTCTTAAAGCGGTTTTTGTGTATAAAAATTTTAATTTTTGCACTAAAAAACATCTTTAAGAAGCAATAAAAAAACCATCCCAAACGAAGTCTTAGTTCAGCATTTTAGTTAGCTTCTCTTGAAGCAATTTGTTTATCAAGCAACTTCGCATTGCTTGTATTCATATTTCATACTGTTTCATAGAGTAGCCGAGTAAAAAATGGAATTGTACACTGTAAATAAAGTTTTGACGTAGGGTGTTCGGGACTTGGATCATGTTGCAACGAGTCGTTGAATCTTTCCTTCCACTGTTAATAGTACCTGTGTCATGAAGAATTTACAAATTTGGACTTATCCTTTATAAAATTTACATAATTATTAGACTCGTTAAATGGCATCTGTGTTAGACGAGTAAAAATAAAAGCATCTTGTTTTGAGGTCCTGTAGTACCTATGGTTAAGTACAGCATGTAAAGTGAAACAAGAACTTAATCTATCCTGTAGGAGAAAGACTTATTTTGACCTTGAAAACCTTCATCCATTGTTGCACGAGATCATGTCTTTTTCCAATGAAAGCTGCTTCACTTTTTCCGACGAAGCTACTTCACTTTATGTAAAATGCATATCAAACTATGTACAATTCAATATAGGAATTCATGCAATAAAATATTTAATCGATAAAGATGAGGATTTTTTTTTTGAAAAAAAAAAATTTTTTTTTGGAAAAAAAAAAAAAAAAAAACTACGCCTTTCCTGAATAGGGCGTAACGTATATATTTCATATAAAATTTGTTATAAAATTATGTCCCATGTGCCTATGTTACTGAGTAAATTTGTAATCACATGTTCATGTTATAGATGCATGTGGTTAGGTGCGGGAAAGTGATAATACAATGTGGGAAATGAAATAGTTCATGTTCTTCTTTGGAATTGAAATGGATAGGAAGCTGTAAAAAAATATTTCTTTAGAAAAATATAAATATATTTATTTTAATGATATTATTAGAATCAAATATATTCATGGATGATATTATCCTTTATGAGCAAGCGAAAGAAACATGAAACTCTGGTTGACTATGAAGAGAAATAAGAAGACAGAAAATATAGAAAGAATGCTAAGAAAAATCAAATGGAAAAATACTCTATTAGTTCAATAAAGCTTCCAGAGATTTAAAAAATGTTCAAAATATATCTCTTCATCATTTATTATAGGAATTCTGGAGCTATAGGGTAAGCTAAAAAAAAAAGTTAAAATGTACAAAAATAATTGCGATTTAATTAAAATTATTCAGGATACGTCCCATGAACTGATGGATGTTTGGCATGATTCTTCTCCTTTGGCCCAACTTTCAATATTGGGAGAGCTCCCTCTATTGAGTGTTCATGGGTGAGTAGATAAAGGCAAGTCCTCGGAATGGGTTTAGATGAGTGAGTCTATGACGATGAGTCATTAAGCTACATTGATGACCTTAGTTGAGCTTCTCGAGTCATTGCAATGTTAAGGATGAGTCCACCTGAGTTATGCTAGTTATAAACTCAAAGATGTATGGCCATGAGAAAAAGTATTCATATCTTCCATATGGTGAACCTTCCCTGTGACTGGACCGATGAAAACCATCACTAGTTTGCTAACAGGAGTGATGGAGAGTTGCACTGAGAGGGTTACACAGACTATACATATAGGGCTATTTTCAACTACTTATTTATACTTACACACTTCTCAATTTTACATGGAAGTTTAATTTTTTAGGGTGTAAGTCTTGCTTTAACGCAAGTGCACATATCATACCAAGTATTATAATGATGAAAAAGAGTGTTGATCCCATGAGGACAAATTAAAAATATCCAAAGTTCATTTTACTACTACCTATTGAACTATTAAATTTATTTATCAAAATGATTTAAATAGGGTTTGCAGATAAAAAGCAAAGAGCTTCAAAATGCAGGAAAAAAATTTACTAATTTAAGAAATTTTGTCCAAAAAATTTCAAAAGAACATGATTGCTTTAAAGCGGTTTACTACCTATTGTTGTTATGGATTAGAGAAATAGTGCTCCTCGTCTCTATAGAGCTCATAGGTGGCTTAGTTAGGATCCCAACCAATTACAGTTCTTTTATCTTCTTAAGGCCCCATAACCCTAACCACCATTTGTCAATGTTATAAATCTATAAGTATCATTCTATTTCTCCGTCGAGACTCTAGATCAAACAAAGTTTTTAATTTATATAAGGCTTAATAAATAAATCAATAGAAGCACATAGAAGTTAAAAATAACATGGATTTATTAAAAACTAAGCCTACTCTAAGCAATACAAGAACACAAGCTACACTATCCCTAGATAACCCACACACTTACATACACTCATAGAAAATGACTCCAAAATGGGCCAACCTCTCTACAAGAAGTCTAAGGCTACTATTTATAATTTTATAAATTTGTTGGCTTACTGGCAGTACGGTGTTGCAAAACGGCACGTCGGTTCACCAATATCTTCTTTGGTTCACTAGTCCAACTGACTCTCGCTGTGGCATTGGGTGATTTGGCACTGCAGTCCCATAATCAGGTGTTGCGATGCTAACTAGATAGTACTTTGGAGATAAATTATCTAGCAAAATTTTGGTAAACTCTCTACTATAGCGTTAAAGGTGTGGCATTGTAGTGCTGGCCCAATTTTCAAGAATTGTTGACTATTTTTCTAATCAAAATACAAACATTTCAAGCACACAATAACATAAAAATGTAATTTGGAATGATACAATTTTATCTAATCAAATTTCCGTTAAGTTTAAGATATTACTTATCCTCATTAATGCTGCAATAGGATAAAAATAATTTATCTTTTGCTTTGAGTATGATTTTTGGGAAAAGAAAAAAAAACTAATGATCTAAATATTTAAATTGTATGTAAGTTTGAAGATTTTTCAACAAAATAATTTATAAGATTCTAATCCTTCATTTTTAATTAATATTCTTTTTAAACCAAATTCATCTAGGTAAACAATTTTGAAAAACTTATTTGAGTTTACTGGAATTTTTCAGAATTAAGGAAATTACTTGTTTAGTTAGTCCTTAAATCAACCTAGAAACTTTCTTCAAGTATTATGATTCCAATAAATTTCTTAGATGTATAACGGTAGGGCTATATTACTGGTACCAATTTTTGATATTCAGATATTTAGTAATTGATTTTTTTTTTTTATGTTTCTTTTATTCTATTTTTATTGGGCTAAGCACCTTGTAATGATTTTTAATACTTGTCTATTTCCTCTACTTATTATTTTTAAGCGGGTCTAGATATTGCAGGCACCAATTTTTGATATTCAGTTACTTTAGCCTCTTTTTTAAAAAAATTTTACTCTTTTTTATTTTCTAAATATCTTATTTAGATTTTGTATACCTGTTTATTACCACGACGTAATATACAAATCTAAAGTTTGTTAGAGGTTTCATATATCCCTACTTAAATGCTTTTTAGGTGACTTTGAATTAATTTAACAAACTAATTTATATTAATCCTAAAGTTTTTTTTAATAAGTAATCAAGTGCTTAAGTAAATTTTAGGAATTTAATTTATCTAAAATTACTTATTTTAAATGATAAGATTAATTTCTATTTATTAACTATTTATTATGGAAATCTTGCAAGTTGTCTACTATTAAATACCTAAGAATCTTAATTTTATATTTTTAAAAAAATCATAACTCAAACAAAAATTGCAATAATAAGGCAAGTAATAAATCAAAATTTAGAGAAACTTTATTTCATTATTTTGTTTTCCAAATTACAATTTTTTTTGTAATAAGAAAATAAAAATGCTAGATATTAGCAAAAATGCTACAAAAGCAACAAAAAACAATAAATTACAAAAAATGATAATAAAGAGAAAAATAGAACAATAAGTAAACATAAGCAACTTAAAAATAAATACTACACAAATAAATAGAATTTAAAATTTATGAGGCCAACAATAAGGCCATCACTTGTACCCGTCTATGTTTCCTTCTTCTTCTTGTTCTTCTTTTGATGCTATTGTCAAGGGTACTGCCGAGGTTCCTGCTCCTGGATACAATGCAAAGGGGGGTGGGCTAGGGAAGAAGTTCCATGAATTGTGGGAGTCCATGTCCGAGCTCCTAAACAAACTTATCAGGGTGCATTATTGTTATCCTTATATTGATATTATTATTAGTGTTAGAGCATCAAGGGGTCATAATGGATGTACATCCCTTATTCAAACCCAATTAGTTATTACCCGAGGTGATTAATAGATACCCAAATTCAATCAAGTCTATCTTAAACATCCATCACTTGATCTCTTGTGTCCTAGGATCTCTTCCCTATTGTTGCATGGGTTGGGGTGAATGGCTAGATCCCTCACCGTGCTCTAACATGGTGATTTTGAAGGACAATGTCTTATTTTATCTAGTTACGATAGAAGTAGGCATAATCTGACCCTCACCTGAGTTTCCTATTACCCTGGCTAACTAGATAGTTCACAAATTAAGCTGGGATGTCCTAGATTGACAAAAGTTGACCCCTAAGTGTATATTAGATAGATAAAACAATTTTCCCAAAGTTTACAGTCATATCTTTAAGAACATAATACTTTAAAATAACCAAATCTTTGGTTATCTCACTAATATTTTTTCTTGGCATTAACTTCATAGAAATGATGTAATTTCATCCCTTAGATTCTTGGGTGAGGGTAGAAGAAAAAAATAACAATTATTTTATCTTCTCTCCTCTTATATTGGACATTCAAATCCCTTTATCTCCTTAAAGTCTATGATAGTGGTGCAAAAATTTTAAAACTCATCTCCATCAAATTAGAAGTTAGGGGTTTGGAAATCTTAATCAAACCATAGGATTTTCTATGGTCAATAAAAACACCAATCACACAACTTCTTGATAACAAAAAATAGGATAAATTATGTTGCCCTCCAAGCATTACAACTTTATAGTCTTCAGTCACACCGAGCTAGAATTTTACTCAAGATGATGTAGCTCTAAAATGCTTCTAAAGCGATGAACATCTTTCCTTAAATAAAGTATCAAACTATCACTGTTAACTTTGAAGATTTGATTAATGGGTAAATTTTAAATTACAATGAATGGTCCTGACCACTTGGACTTCAATTTTCCTAAAAAAAGTTTAATCTTGAATTACACAACTTCTTATGCAAGCTCAAATTCCTTCTTAATAAGCTATGATCATACCACTTCTTAATTTGATCTTTATTCATCTTCGTATTCTCATAAACTTTAGGCTCATAATGCCTTATACTCTAATTTTAAAGGTAAATGGTAGACTTTTTTATAGACCAGTCTATAAGCTCACATTCCTGTACGTGTCTTAAAAGAAATCCTATAAGCTTAAAGTTCATCATCTAATTTCAAAGCCCTATTCATTGTTCTGGGGCTAAAAAAATTTTAAAAGATTCTTTTAATTTCCCTATTTCTTATTTTAGCCTAACCACTAGTTTTTAGATGATAAGCAGTTGCAACTATGTGTTTAATGTCATAGTTTAAAATCAATTTCTCCACTCTCTTATTATAAAAAATACTTCCCCCATCACAAATAATCACTATTGGTACTCTAATTTTTTTTTTAAATTCCTAAGAAATTTAAGAATTGCCCGAGCATCCCTTTTGTGGGTTACTATTCCTTCAATCTACTTAGAGACATAATTAATTGCTATGAAAGTATATTGATTTCTATAAGATTGCATAAATGGTCACATAAAATTTAATCCTCAAACATAAAATTTTTTTACTTTTAACATAATACTAAAAAGCATTTTATTTCTTTTAGTTATTACCTACCTTTTGAAATTGATCACATTTCTTAACAGATTAATTTGCATCCTTAAATAGGCTAGGACAAAAAAATCTAGATTACAAGATCATAGAAGTAGTTCTAAGATCTCCAAAATGACCTCCGTAATCGAAGTCATGATAATGCCTAATAATATATTCAATTTCATTTTTTGGGACACATCACCTAATGATTTAGTATTTATTGTTGACCTATATACGTCATACAAATAAAAAAAAAAAAAAAAAAAAAAAGTTGGTGCCTGTGTGGATATCTGAAGAGATCGTTTACACGTTATTCTCCCCAATGAAATCCCACGTATCCATCTTCAACATCCTATGCTCATCGACGCTGCATACCTTCGCACGATCTTTGACTCGAGCCAACCCCATTGACATTGTTAAAAGGCCGAAGGAGAGTTGCTTTCAAACTCTTGCTCATTCCTTACTCTCACTCATAAAGCCTTATGCAAGCTCCAATCTCTAACCATTTAATCAAGTTGACCACCTCTTCCTCCCTCTACCCTAGATTTCTTCTTCCACTTGCCCTAGCCGATGCCTCCACAAGCCCTAGCTGCAACCTTAAAGCCTCCTTTCATGGCTTTTCCTCCTACTGGATCAGAAGTGATGGTTGGAGTTCACTCACTGAGAAGGTAACTTTCTTCCTTTCCACGTGCTTCTTTGGCTAAATCCTACTGTTGCGTCTAGGAGTATTCGTGACGGTAGAGAAATATATGTTGAGTCTAGTGAATAGGTTGTTAGACCTAAGTTAATGTCCCAAGGCTACCAAGAGGGGGGGGGGGTGAATTGGTATT
>NW_021319083.1:21770350-21791820 GCF_001605985.2 Dendrobium catenatum | reverse complement strand
GTATTTTTAAAACTTAACCCTCTTTGAAGTTTTGTTGAACCGAAATGAAAATTTTTAATGAAATTTTTATAGAAAAGTTTTCAAACCACAGATTTTTTTAAAAAGAAAAAATGCGGAAATAAAAATAAATAAACTAAAAGACACAAGATTATAGTGTTCGGTCTAAACCAGATATACATCCACTCCCAGAGGCACCCTCTGAGTATTGCACTAATATCAATAGTGTCTCTCCTTTTGCACCCACAGCAAGGCGGAGAAGCCTTTACAAAAACTCTTTTCACCACTACCGAGTGCGGGAGAACCGTAGTCCTTTTACACAATCCCCAGTGTTGGCAGAGAACCGCCGTCCTTTTCAACTCTCCTAATGTTGGCAGAGAACCCTTCGGCCTTTTCACACTCTCCTAGTGTGCGGCAGAGAACCCTTCGTCCTTTCACACTCTCCTAGTGTGGGCAGAGAACCTTCGGCTGTTCACACTCTCCAAGTGTCAGGTTAGAGAACTGGATCTCCTTGACAGATCTTCTCACAAGAATCTAGAAGGAAGAAGAAAAGAGTGAAGTAATCCCAATTCACAAGTAGAGATTCTTACCTTAAACACCAAGTGAAGCCTTCACGCTCCAGTGGTAGGAATCCTCTTTGAATGCTCTCTCACACTCTCTCCTTGACTTTTCTTTCAATAGGCACGAAGATCAAATGAAAAAAAGATGGGTGGCAGTCAAGTTTGAACTATTTATACAAAAGAAAGTAAAACTGCCCAAAAAATTGCAATATTCAATTCTTTACGCAATGGATCGTCCCGTACGATCGTGATCTCCTGGACGATTTTACTTAAATGGTCGAAAACGCACCTTATGTATATTGTAGAATTATTTTCTACACGCTAATCGTCCCGCTACGAACCAAGTTCGTCCGGTACGAAACATTTATTACATAGGTCGAGTCACGAAATTTTCAGGACGTACAACCAACTAACGTAAGTAGGTTAGTTCGTCCTGGGAAGAATAGTTTTCATCTGGACGAACAGAGCAAACTTCAAATATAAGACGTTCATCCTGGACGAACCTTATTTTTGTATGGGACAATGGGAGTGAGCCTCAATACAGAGACGTTCGTCCTGGGACGAACCTTATTTTTGTCTGGACGAACAGGGCACAGTGAGAATACAGAGACGTTCGTCCTGGGACAACCATTGATTCGTTGGACGAACAGTAGAAAGTGAGAATCCCAAGACGTTCATCCCGGGATGACTATTAAATTCGTCCTGACGATTAGGACTTAAAAATTTTCTCTCCGCCTGTTCGATCCATTGCTCTCCTTAGGTGGTAATGACTGATCGTCCCGTACGAACTAAGTTTGTCCTGACGATTCAGTTCACAAAAAAAGTTCCCAATTGTGTATATGTGATTTTTCACTCAATTACAATCACTCCCTCTCATATCCAAAACTTATGAAAATTTGTTGAATTTGATTATAAGTCTTCCAATATCTTGGAGTTGATTTTTTTAAAATGTAGGTACACACTAGAGCAAGAAAATAAATGTTTCAAATAGTGTTAGGAGATATATGTAAAACAATAATAATTAAAATCACAAATAATACAAGTTGCAAGAATGATAAAACATGGCAAAATAGCAACTCTCTTAACAATCTCCCCCTTTTTGATGATGGAAAAAATTATGTTTATAGAATTCTAATTCTAAATATCTCCCTAAATCCCCCTGAATTGATGAATAAGAAATATAGGAGCATATATATAAAAAAATTTGTTTTTAATTTTGAAAAACAATCAAAAACAACACACTCAACTTACAATAAGAAACACCAAAACCCAAAAAAAAAATAAATAAAAAACAAAACAAACAAAAAAATAAACAATTCTCCCATCTCGTCGGTATACTTATGTATTATAAATTAACCTATTTTTAATTATAGTATTTTCCAAAAATTTGTATATATATATGTATTTTGATTATTTTAAAATTACCTATATTTATAAACCCTAATTTTTGGGAGATCCACTATTTCATGAAATTTTAAACATAGAGTGTATGCGTGAAGAGAAATCATGGGGGAGTAAGTTAGTGGATGGTTGAGTTTCAATCATTCATTAATCCCTTCATTATTCGTACTTTCTTTTTGTTCGTTGTAGATCGCATGTGTAGGTTGCACCACGAGCACTTAGTTTAGGCTCTCATAGATCTAAAGACTTGGTGTGTTTACTATTTTTCATGTGTTACCATGCATTTGTTATCTTGAGAGTTTGTGTGAAACTCAATTTAAACCTTTATAACGTAGTGACACCATAAGGACAATAATTAAGGACCCATCTAGCGAACTTATACAAATTTTAGGAGCTAGGATAGATCTTGGATTAGCATAAAAACTTCAATACTTAAACTTAGTGACATCTGAAACATCCCAGAATTTTTTAGGAATTTTTAGGGCTTGTTAGACCCCTTAATTAACCAACCCTAATTTACCAGCTAAATAGGGCCCCAAGACCTTCTAAAAATTACAATAAATCCATTTAAGGTCAGAAAATTACCCACAATAGCTTGATTTGTTTAGAATCTGATCCTTGACTTTAGATAAATATGGCTCCTCAATTTGACTCTAGGCTGACCCTTAATTTGACCATAGGTGGAAATTACCTTTTTGCCCCTAATAAATTATTAAAAATCCCAAATGTTCCCCAAACACTTGGGATCACATTTTCAAGTCATTCCTGACCTTTTGGAGTGATTACAATATGTTTGGAGCTGGTTTGGATCAAAACCTTAAATCAACCCTTTATTAGGTAATTTAGAAAATTTCCATAAATTCCTTGAACTTAGAAAATTCATAACTAATTATAGAAAATTCCAAATGAGGAAACCTCACTTGCATTAGACTCCTATTAAGGTATAGTATTTATGAAAAATATTAAGATTCCAGAAACTCACTTAAATTAGAAAATCAACTTTTTGGTCAACCATAGTTCATTTAAGGCCCGAAACTTCCAGAATTCATAACTTTGCTTAGAAAACTCCAATTTCAGTGTACTACCTGGATAAATACACATCCTAAGGTCTAGTATTTCCTAAAATGTTAGGAGACCTAGACTTAGCCTATTTTCCTTAGTGACTTTTTGGACCCCCTCAACCTAGTACATAGGAGGAACCGGGACTTTCCAAAATTGGCTAATGCAATTTTAACTTCAAATATCACCACCCTAAGCTTTTAAAACTTATCAATCAACTAAATTAACTAAAATGAATCCTAATTCTTTAATATTTAAATTTTAATTAAAATTTCTTTTTCTGACCTATAACAAACCTGAACTGTAGGCAATTTTAACTAACTACCAAAATTATGACCTATCCCAACCGCACAAGCCTTACACACACATAGAATGGTTTGCTAGGGCACCACTTCTAGATCTAAGCTAGGCCGCTTGGTTTTATTTTTCTGCTGTGTGCCAGAGCTTTCTGTGGTTTTCACTACATGCTGTATGAAATTGAATTGCTGTGTTTGCTTACTTTTACTGCACTGTGGATGATGTGATGAGTGCTAGATCTACCCCTAGGTTAGGAGCTCCTTATATATATACTATTCTTCTGTGCAGGTGGCCATGCTCAAGCTAATAAAAGGGGGGCACCGTTATGATTTTTAATATTTTCTTATGTAGGTGCTTGCTCAGCCCCCTAAATAAATGAGGGCTAAATAAAAAAAATAATTATAATTGCTATAGGTTCTACAAGTAGACTACTTAGCCCTCATAATTAAGAGCATGGCTTGGCACAGATTCAATGGATTATTTCTTTTTATTCTTAACTGTTTGAGATATTGTAACTACTTGGGTTGATTATTAGGATAACCTTGCAGGGAGTCTAGAATTTTCTTTTTTTTAGTGGATGTAATATTTGTAACATTTGTTAAGAGTTGTGAAAATGGTCTTTGAGTGTGGATATTCTTATCCCACTTGAATCCCAAAAGAAGATGACATTCTCATGATGAGAGTCTTCCTCCATTTGGTAGATCGAGTGGGATGGCTTTAGATATCCAAAGAGAAAAGGCAATGCCTCCTACCAAGGGGGAATTATCTCTTCGTTTGGATATTCAAGCCACGACAGATCCAAGGAGTCCAAGGAGGGGATTTCCAAGGAGTCCAAGGAGGAGAGATCCAAGGAGTCCAAGGAGGGAAATCCAAGGAGTCCAAGGAGAAGTGACTAAAAGTCATTTGCGTCTGTCATAGGCTTAAAAATCGGGTTGTTGGCAGTGGTGCCCGGCCACTTTATTTTCTTCGTATCTGGGTTGTAATAAGAGCAATTTACCTATAGCCATTTAGTTGATTATTTTTGGATTTATATTGATGTGTTTACCTGATTGTGTAGTAGAAATTGCCTGTTTTTCTTAGGTTCTTTTCTTGTATGCCGATTTTATTTTTGCATGAATTTTTGTTAGGCTCCTTAAGGATTATAAATTTTTTTTCTATTAATTACTAATTCCTAAAATTTTAAGTCTTAAATAACATAGAAATTTAACAAACCTATGGAACTGTCGAAATAATCTAGGATCGCATGCATATTACTGCATTCCTCTCTCCTTCTTAAAAGACATCTCCCTGCCTGCGGATAGAGTCCAGATATTCTGGTCTATGAGGATGAAGTGCCGGACCTAGGGAGACTCAGTCTTTTCTAAAAATTTATTTTCTATAAGTCTATTTTTAAAACTCTATAACATTAATAAGCTGACATTTCAACTAGCATGCATTGCATTAGTAACCAACTAAATAAAATTTAATTGTATTAGCTAGGAGTATCTGACCCATATAAGTCTATGACCACTTAAAAAACTCTCTAGATGTCGATCCTACTTCCAGAAACTGTACCTCCCACCCATCTCTCATAATTGACTTGATAGCATAGTTTTGAATCGATTAGGTGGTTAGCTAGCTGCCCAATCCAGGACGAGATAAGTTCAGATCTTTGAATTGCATTAGCTAGGACACGGGTATTAGTGTTGTGTAGAACACTAAACCCAACCCAGATTTAGGATTCGAGGCTACTACACTGTCTCATAGTATGCCTTAAATAGTAGGTAGGTCCCTTCCTTTTAGGGACTATAAATCCTACTTATCTGCATCACAGGATGACGCCACCTTCATCTTTTCTCTCATACAAGTGATTGAGTGCTTGATTTTCGTTTCTCAGTTTCTCTCTAGTACCCTAGATCATCTGAATGCTGGTGTGAACCTTGCATGTGGATTTAGCCCTTTGAGACCTTTTCTCCCTTTTGAGTAGGATATCCTAGTCTATACCATCGTGCCAATTCCATTTTAGAAGAGGATATTATATGATCCTTAATCGAGAGTTTTCTCGGGCTTCAGCCTGAGATGTAATTAACTACGGGGGCTTGCGCTAGTGGTAAACTCGGTCCCACATCTATTAAACCGCATTCGAACTGTTGTATCGAATGGGGGAAACCCGTGACTTGGTCATGTATATTATTACCCATCAGGATTTGTTGGCGACAGCTTCTATCCTCAATGCTTAGTCGTATGCACGATCTAATCTGCCATTCCAATTGACCCGTTCGAGCGGTGTTCTTTCTAAGATCAACAGGTTTCTAGCGACCACGGTGGGACCAGTTTCTCTCTCCATCTTCGGATCATATATTATCTTTTCTTGTGTGTACTCTGGGATTGGTACTCCTTAGATTAGGTCATCCCACTCTTAGTTAGGGTCTCTCCTTAGTTAGGGTTACTTCCCCTTAGCTAGCATTCTTCCCTAGTCTACTTCTTTCCAGCCTTGCAGGCTATTCCTTTCTTTACCCATTCTTACCTATCTATATCAAATTCATACTCATTTCTTCCTGTCTTCTTTCTTGATTTTATTTTTGACTGACCTTTTCAATTTCTTTTCTTAGCAGCAGTGCCATAGCTTCCTTCGTACCTTTCATCACTTTTAGCTTTGGTTCGGATGCATGGGTGACTCTCCCTGAGTCCCTGCTTGCTAGTCCACCCGTTGGAGGGATCACTTTTGGTTCCTTCACGGACTCGGCCTTCATCACCCTTGGCGGGCTGACCCCGGTTGAGGCTGCTTCATTCTCTCCTCCCCAGAGGAGAGGACAAGCAGCCATGCACCCTTTCAGACGACCAGCTGCTCAGCGGACAGCCCAGGCACCTGCTCGCCCCGTCCCTGTACTTGAGCAACCTGTGCGCCCCGTGGCTAGGCAACCAGCACTTAGGCCACTTCCCGTTCCACTAGTTCATCCTGCAGTTAGGCGTCCAGTGCCTATCACTCCAACTGCGCAGGTTGCCCGAGCCCCTCAGTGGCGGCAGCCTGCTGCAGCTGTTCTACCCGTTCGTCCAGCGGTCAGACTACCTGCGCCTGTCGCTTCTGTTGCACAGGTTGCTCCGACCCCTCAGTGCCGGCAGGCTATCGCATTTGTTACTCCAGCTGTTCTGGCAGAAGTACCTTACGTTCGAGTTCCCCCTCCCACTTCCACTAGGAAGAGGGGTGCCTAGACAGAGGTGCCTTCACCCTCTTTTGGTCGGGTTTCTATTTTATCTCGGCTTTCTCACTCTGAGACTATCGAGAAGACCCCGACACTTCCAGTCATCCCTGTTCCCTCTGCCACCTAGGTAGTAGGTTCAGATGTCCTTTCCTCCTCCACCTCCGGCCTTGGGAGAAGGGCCTGATGGAATAGGAATAGGAGGTTGCATTTAGCTGCATCAAAGGCAGAGAGGCAGCAGATGGCTGAGGCGATAGCTCACCTGGAGCTTTTTCAGAGGACGGTGGCTCCCAAACAGCGGAGACCATGACCAGTTATAGTGGTGCATACTCTAGAGGTTGTTGTAGCTCCTGAGATAGAGGCCGTCCAGGGAGGATGCTTCTCCTTACTAACACATAATGGGGACGAGGAGGATGTTGCCCGCATTGCAGCAGCCCTTCCTGTTGCTTAGGGACAACACTAGTGTCATATGTTTTTCTTAGGGACAACACTAGTGAGGATGTGTCATCTCTGGCATTCGAGCCCTCACTCAGAGGATTTGACACATCATCCGCCTAGCTCGTGGTAGGGGGCCTGTCAATCAGGAGAAGAAACTCTGACAGATTTCTCAGGAAACTTTTCAGTTACGGAGGCAGACTGCGAGGTGATTGTATAGTTAGCAGAGGGGGCAGACACCTCAATAGCCTACAGTTTCAAACATTAGACCACCAGTAGTTGCTCCTATAGTAGGACAACACCCACGTCATCGAGGATGAAGACAGTAGTAGGAGCCTACCCGGACTCAGGTTAGTTCAGTAGTGGTGGCCCCAGAGCAGCCAGTTGTTAGTATGGAGCCCCGCCGCAGGAGGTGGGTTTGGAGGCGTCGACAGGTAGACACCCCTGTCGACCCAATTTCGATAGTTGAGACAAAGCCATTTTCAGAGGTAGATCATCCAGATGAGGTAGTTGATCAGATGGAAGTTGTGGCTCTTTCCGGGTCCGAGGCGGTCCCGATGGTTTGCGATGATGGTTCAGTACCTACCACCGACAGATCGCTAGTGCTTATTGAGACATAGTTAGCCCTTAGCACTCATAGGATCACCTCTCCTACGAGTCCCTACATAGAGGTGATGCGATGATCCTTTTTAGATGATGATGATACACTAGTGGATTTTGATGAGGATGTGCCAGTGCACCAGATTTGTGTGGTTACCCGTAGAGGTCACTCGGATGAGAGAGAGACCAAGGACTAGGATGAGCAGGGAGAGCTCGAGGTGGGTGGATCTCCCAGATCAGTGGATACGAATGCTATAGTTCTGAACCTTCAGGCACAGATGGCAGAGATGTCTAGAGCTTTTGCGGCCATGACAGCATAGTTGACAGCTATGGGGGCGATGCCCTAGGTGGCAGGGGTAGCCATTGTCATTACTTCTAGAGATCAGCCAGTTGTGCCTCCAGTTACATTAGACCCCCTGAGAGTGAACAGGGTCCAGAGAGCAATTCCTGCAGCACCTTCAGTCGTCTAGAGTCAGCCAGCTTAGTTGTCAGCGGGTCAGCTTCAGGATCTGATTGCCAAGTAGAGCAGGCTATTTTCTCTAGGAAGACTGGAGAGTCAGTTAACAGAGGGCGTTCTTACCTGGTAGAGTACGAGCAGGAGTCCTACCCCTTGGTTTCATCCCTTCTAGGTTAAGAGTGTTTGACGAGTTTGAGAACCCGAGCCAGCATGTGGCTCAGTATTGGGCCATATATTACAACATAGGAGGGAGTGATCCGTTGATGTTGAAGTTATTCGTTAGCAGCTTGGCAGGGGGGTGTCATTTACCTGGTACGCCGACCTTCCCAACGACTCAGTCTGGACTTTTAAAGAGCTGGAGAAGCTTTTTATATAGAGGTTTGTCAGCACAGAGCACCTGGTTATAGTTGGGGAGTCAGTAGTCACATGACAGCATCCTAGAGAGATTCTCACATATTACATAGTCAGATGGAGGAATCTCAGTTTGTAGTGTGAGCCACAGCTACATGAGAAGCATGTAGTTGAGATCCTTTTAAAGAACATAGATGATCCCATTGATCCATACCTGAAGGGTTTCACCATTCGAACCTTTCAGAAGTTATTGATCAAGGTCACTAGCTTATAGGAAAGCATACCCGATGCAATCCCTCCTAAGGCTGAGAGTCAGCCTTCACGCAGACCTTAGTGGCAGGAGTTTTCAGGGTTACCTCCACCCAGGAGAGGGGAGGTACACAGTACCCAGGGACCACCAGATAAGGGCAAGATGCCCTTAGTCAGTTCAGCACCTCCACAGCAGTCAAGCTCAGCTAGTCAGTCACACTCAGCTAGTCAGCCAGCAGTATAGCCCAGGACCTCCTGTAGGACTCCAGAGAGTCAGCAGTAATTACAGGTGAAGCTTAGTAAGGAATATCTCTTTAAAAGAGATAGTGTGAAGAAAATATTTAAATTCCTTACTAAGAAAAATATTTTGACCTTTCCCAACAACAATAATGTGGAGGAAGAGGGTCAGACATAGCACCCACTCTATTGTCCTTACCACAGACACATTGGGCATGTGTTAGAGGACTGCTACATCTTCAAGGATAGAGTTGAGAGGTTGATGGATACAAGACAGATACTCCTCTAGGATAGTGACTTGGTGCAACCCAAGGGCAAGGGCCCTCAGACAATTCAGTAGGTTTCCAGTCCCAGCCACAGTCCTAGTTAGAGTGACAGTCAGGGTAATAGTGGCAGTTTACCCCAGAGTTCTGAGGGAGAGTGGCAGTTAGCACTCTCCAAGAAGACCAGGAGGATGATAGATCGTGCAGTTCAGAGTTTAGAGGAAGTTGAGAGGAGGCCACCACAGGCCAAGTTGATAGTTGCCATTGCAGTTATTACGCCAGCACTTGTACCTTCTTCTTTTTCTCTTTCTATTGTTGTACCTACTGAGCACATTTCTTTTTCTTCTGTTGTATGTAATAAGAAAATATATGAAAGAGAAAAGTATGTTGTAACATCAGAGGGGAAGATAGGATTCCTTCCACCACTTATGCTGAAGGACTTTGTTCTCCCTTCATTTGATAAAGAAATAATAGAAGAAGGTGATTATGGCTATTTTTGATATTCTGCTTCTTTTACTCCTGCTCTTACTATTGTTTATACTTCTACTTCTACTGCTTCTACTTCTACTTGCACTAACTTTTTTACTGCTTTATATATCTCTTATAATGATTATGGTGAAGAGTCTGAGTCTGAGTATGAAGATGAACCAGTCTTTGTGATACCAGGGGTGGATGTTACATGGATTCAGAAGATGAATCCGAGAACCCACTCCCAGTATTTTCCTTAGAACCAACACCTTTCACCACCGCTGAACCAGAGGAATCTCTTGTTGAGGATGACTCAATACAAGAAGTTCACCTTCATTCAGGGAAGGTCCTTCCACATATGTTGGCTAAGAATACAAAAGATAAAAATATCATTACCCAGTAGGATGACCCTATCCCTTCCTCCCAGGAGTAGTCTAAGGAGAAAAGGAAAGGCCCTCAGCTGGAGGTTGATTACAATGTGTTGGCTCATCTAAGAAAAATTCCTTCCCTTCTTAGTGTTTATAACGCTTTGATATTGTCCCCTGACTTGAGAGAGACACTGGTGAAAAACTTGCTTGAACCAGAGTCCTATCAAGCCTTCTTTGCTTCTGACTCCATTGATGAGGCATGACATTTATACAACACGCCATGCATCACCTTTTCTAGTCGTAATCTTATTTTAGGGACCACTGAGCATAATCGTTCCTAAAAGTTTGTTAGGGATGTTAAGCCCTATAGAACTGGCCCAAGCTAACCAAGAGGGGGGTGAATTGGAATTTTAAAAACTCTTTTCACAAAGAATAAAAATTGCATAAACCAAATCACACCACAAAAAATAAATACAGAATTAAAAGTGCGGAAGCAAGAAAAAGAACATAGAAATTTATAGTGGTTCGGTCGACTCGACCTACGTCCACTCCTTGGAGGCACCCTCCAAGAATTGCACTACAAAACGTGACTCTCCTTTAGCCCCCACGGCTAGGCGGAGAAGCCCTTACAAGAACCTTCTTTTTGCCACCCCGGCAAGGCAGAGAACCTACCTCCTTTTGCTTCCTCCTGAAGCTGGTAGAGAACCACAACCAAAAGCAAACTCCTAACCTCTACCGACCCTTCCACGGATGAGAAACTCCAGACGAAGAACAAGCAGAGCGATCCTTGAAGCAACCCTTGTGAATCCCCTCACAAGCTCCCCCTCACAAGATCCTCTCTCTCTCCCTCTCTCTTCTTTAGACTCTGTAATTATAGTAATTTTAGCATCATAAGCAGTAGGTAAACAACGAAGAATCTTATTAACCATTTCATCATTAGTTAATTCCCTACCAAGTGCATGTAAAGAAGTGACAATTTATGTGAATCTTGTGTACATGTCAGAAATAGATTCATTTGGTTTTATGCGAAACAACTCATAATCATGTAACAAGATATTAAGTCTTAATTTCTTAACCTCATTAGTCCCTTCATAAGTTATACAAAGTCTATCCCATATGTCCTTTCCACTTTTGCAAGTGGAAACCTGCATGTAGTCTTCAGATTTTAAAGCACAAAAGAAGCTATTTAAACATTTGGCATTTAAATGAGCTAAGTCACGTTCTTCTATAGTCCAATCTGCAAAAGGTGTTTCTACCCTAACTCCATCAAATAATCTAGTTGGTTTTGTATAACCTTCCTGGACTAGGATCAACATACGATAATCAAGTGACTGTAAGAAAGTAGACATGCGTGTTTTCCAAAAATCAAAAGGTATATTGTCAAACAGTGGAGGTCTAGTAATAGAGTAACCCTCAAGTGTATTTTGGTTTCCAAATGTAGCCATCTACGTTAATCAAAAAGTAGTTTAAACTTATGATTTTGAAACAAAGCTCTGATACCACTTGTTGAGTCTAGTGAATATGTTGTTAGACCTAAGTTAATGTCCCAAGGCTACCAAGAGGGGGGGGGGGGGGAATTGGTATTTTTAAAAACTTAACCCTCTTTGATGTTTTGTTGAACCGAAATGAAAATTTTTAATGAAATTTTTATAGAAAAGTTTTTCAACCATAGAGTTTTTTAAACAAAAGAAAAATACAGAAAATAAAAAATAGTAAACTAAAAGACACAAGATTTATAGTGGTTCGGTCTAAACCATATCTACATCCACTCCCCAGAGGCATCCTCTGAGTATTGCACTAATACCAGTAGTGTCTCTCCTTTTGCACCCACAGCAAGGCGGAGAAGCCTTTACAAACACTCTTTTCACCACTACCCAGTGCGGCAGAGAACTGTAATCCTTTTACAAAATCCAAAGTGTTGGCAGAGAACCGTCCGTCCTTTCACACTCTACTAATATGGGCAGAGAACCCTTAGTCCTTTCACACTCTCCTAGTGTGGGCAGAGAACCCTTCATCCTTTCACACTCTCCTAGTGTGGGCAGAGAACCCTTCGGCTATTCACACTCTCCAAGTGTCGGTAGAGAACCGGATCTCCTTGACAGATCTTCTCACAAGGAATCTAGAAGAAAGAAAGCAAAGAGTGAAGTTATCCCAATTCACAAGTAGAGATTCTTACCTTTAAACACCAAGTGAAGCCTTCACGCTCCAGTGGTAGGAATCCTCCTTTGAATGCTCTCTCACACTCTCTCCTTGACTTTTCTTTCAATAGGCACGAAGATCAAATGGAAAAATGATTGGATGACAGTCATGTTTGAACTATTTATACAAAAGACAAGAAAAACTGCACAAAAATTGCAAGTATTCAATTATGTACGCAGTGGATCGTCCCGTATGATCGTGGATCATCCTGGACGATTTTAATTAAATGGTCGGAAATGAACCTTATGTATATTGGTACGAATTATTTTCGTACACGCTAATCGTCCCATACGAACTAAGTTCGTCCGGTATGAAACAGTTATTACATAGGTCGGTTCATGAAATTTTTTAGGACGTAACCAACTGACGTAAGTCGGTTCAGTTCATCATGGGATGAATAGTTTTTGTCTGGATGAACAGAGCAAGCTTTAATACAGAGAAGTTTGTCCTGGGATGAACCTTATTTTTTGTCTGGACGAATGGAGCGAGCCTCAATACAGAGACGTTCGTCCTGGGATGAACCTTATTTTTCATCGGGACGAACATGACATGATGAGAATACAGAGACATTCGTCCTGGGATGAACCATTGATTTAGTCTGGACGAACAGTAGAAAGTGAGAATCCCAAGACGTTCATCCCGGGACGACTTTTAAATTCATCCTGGATGATTAGGACTTAGAAAAATTTTCTCTTCGCCTGTTCGATCCATTGCTCTCCTTAGGGGTAATTGACATGATTGTCCCGTACGAACTAAGTTCATCCTGTACGATCAGTTCACAACCCAAGTGTGTATATTGTGATTTTTCACTCAATTACAATCACTCCCTCTCATATCAAAACTTATGAAAATTTGTTGAATTTGATTACAAGTCTTCAATATCTTAGAGTTGATTTTCCTGAAATGTTAGTACACACTAGAGCAAGAAATAAATGTTCCAAATAGTGTTAGGAGATATATGTAAAATAATAATAATTGAAATCATCAAAATAATACAAGTTGCAAGAATGTAAAACATGCAAAATAGCAACTCTCTTAATAATATATAGTTTAACGTCTTAGCGTTGTACGAAGATCCATCACACACAGATAAAAAGAGAGGGTGCATCACTCATCAGTGACACCATGATTTTTATGTGAAAAACCCCTGAAAAAGGGGGAAAAAACCACGGGGCCTAGCCTAGTTTGAATGAATCCACTAGTATTACAATTGATTACAAATGAGGCCCTTCTTTAGGGGAAGGACTTAGCTTGATGTACATATTATATAGTACATTACAGGTGTCGAGCTATGCATAGAAATCCCATATTGGATAGTTATCCAACGAAAGTTCGACAATATGCAGAAATCTGACGTTCGGTAGAAACTTGGCTATGAGTGAAGGTCTAATGTTGGGTAGAAGTCCAATGTTAGTTGGAGGCCGAGGAGATCTCCAGCTTTAGATGGTATTCGGGCAGAACTCCAGTGTCACTTGGAGTTCGGGTGAAACTCCAGCGTTACTTGGAGGTCGGGCAAAATTCTGGTGTCACTTGGGCGGAGTTTTAGCATTGGGCAGAACTCCGGCGGTGGTCGAGGAGGAGTTTCTTCCCTCCTATCATTCTCGTCTTCTTCTCTTACTTCTTTCTTGGGCCCCCTCTCAAGAGAAATGAGGGGTTTATTTATAGATTTATGGAGTGGCATGGCCTATAAATAGGTGAGAGATTAGGGGTGAATCGGGAGTGGTTTGAATGGATGGTCGATATTGAATCCCTTCATCGTGGACCATTCATCAGACATTTGAAGGTCCTAATGATGTTAGAATTTGTCAGTCTTGGGCTCATTGGATTCGTCCCCTCGAGCCGCTCAATTCGACTATACACACATCATGTTTGGAAATCGTTTGGTAACTCAATTTGTGGTTTGAACTTTCCAACAGTGCTTCAGGTCATTGATTTGGACTATTTGGGCTCAGATTGAGTTGAATTTGGTGTCATTGGGTTTGTATTTCCCATATGCTCAATTTGATAGTAAGTTTACTGAAATCAAAGTTCAGATGATCCCAAATTTAATTTTTGAAGTTTCCAACTTGATTTTTGCCTCGAGATTTGTGTCCGATCAAAGATAATTTCTTGATGACATAACACCTATAAACACACCAAGCAAAAGAGGCAAATAAAGCATTTAACTCTCTGTGAGATTTAAGTTTCCTAAATCATGCTCAAATGCATAAATCCTATTCAAATCAAATTAAATCTTGTTCTAATCGTGCATCCTAACATCATCCTTCATTAGTCCTGCATAAATCCTGTGCCAAACAAAACCTAAATCCTTCTTAATCCTGACCAAATATTTGATTTATTAATTTGATTATGATAAATTATATTTAATTAATAATAATTAATTATGATTAATTAAAATCAATTGTGATTAGTTTTTTATAATTAATTTTAAAATGAATATAATTAATTATAGATTAATATAATTAATTATAATTGGTTCATAATTAATTATAAAATAAAAAAAACATTACTATCCTCAGTATGCTTGATATGCTGATCAACCATCTATAGACACTTTTCTTAGCATGGTAAGAGAAAACCCAGTGCGACACCTACAAAAAGGTAGGTAAGCAGCTCTTAAACCTAAAATCATATCCTCAGTGTGTGTGATGAGTCGATCAACCACCTATACATATTTTTCTTAGCGTGGTAGGAGGGATCCTAGTTTGACACATGCGATGAGGCAGGTAGGCCTTATATATTTTTTTCTTAGCATGGAAGGAGGAAACCCGATGTGACACCTATGATGAGATAAGTAAGAAAGTCTCAAACATAAAATCTTATCCTAAGTGCGTCTGAAACACTGATCAACCATATATACAAGCTTTTCTTAGCATGGAAGGAGGAAACCCAGAGCGACACCTATGATGAGGCAGGTAAGCAGCTCTGAAACCCAAAATCCTATTCTCAGTGTGTGTTACATGCTAATCAACCACCTATATAACTTTTCTCAGCATAGTAGGTGAAAAACTAGTGTGACACCTATGACGAGGTAGGTAAGCAGTTTTCAAACCCAAAATCATATCCTCAATGTGTATGATAAGCCGGTCAACCACCTATACACACTTTTCTTCATGTGGTAGGAGGAAACCTGGTGCGACACATGCAATGAGGTAGGTAGGCCCTGTATATACTTTTCTTATTATGGCGGGGACAACTATAAGTACCTGTTTGAACCTCAGTACTTATGGGGAAACTACTATGTTTTTTTTAAGCAGGTACCTTTAGGGCCCCATACATGCTTTTCTTAGCATGGTGGGATTAAAGACTATGGCCACAGTGTCTAAGGAAACCTACCTTACATGCTTTTCATAGCATGGTGGGAGCGCCTGAACTCCCTATATTTCCCTTAAACAGAGAATATACTGGGATGCTGCCAAAACTTAGACTAAAATATATAAAACGTGAATAACAAAAAGACTCCACTTGTGTAATAATACAGGGACTTATACTTGAACAAAAATGTACAGAACTTGAACCAAATGTGTAGATGACTTATAAGAATAACAAAAAACATGACTTGAACTAAATTATAAGAAACTGAACACTAAATCCTAAAATGCATAATAAAAATCGTAATTTACAAATATCAAATAATAATTTAATGCATTCAAAAAAATATAAGAAAACAAGGAGGGGACTCATGACAAACATGACCTCGATGCATACAAATAAGAAGTAATACTCACATAATAGCATTTGAATAATTACAAACAAATATCAATCACCGACACGTGAATGTATGGTACATAATATCTGATGCTAGCAAATGTAACAAACTCTTATAATAGTTCCCATGAGGCTAAATACAATATACTTGCAAGTAACATCAATTAACTATAAATGCGCAAATACCACCCACATGTAATAATAAAGAACTTACTATGCAAGCAATAGTCAGTCTGCGGATTGAAATGGCGACACTGTCGAGTGACAAAGAAGACCTTGGTATACCCAAACAATAGGAGATAGGCATTTCATAGCTTTTAAATAATAATAAACAAAGACCAAATATTAATACTTTAATACATAAGAACACAATGAATGATGATGGTTTGTACATGATAGATGCAGTGGACTCCAACATTCCTTATGAGGTTGAATGCATTGTACCTACCAAAAACAACATCCATATGCTAAATACAATGGTGCCTCCTACATGTATCCCTAACACAAGCAATAGTGCCTGTAGATTGAGATGGAGACACTGACAATTGATAGTGGAAGATCCGTCCTATAAACAAGTATAATCAACAACCACCTGAGATTAGTGAAAGGTGGATATGATGCAGGAATAATGTCGCTTATATGAAAACTTCTAGGATATCATATTGGATATGATCGATCCAGGTAAATAAACACGATGCATTTATGGATAACAACAATGGGTACATTGTCGAAGACCTCTATGAACACAAATTTTTATAAGAGCATATAATAAATATGAGCATCAGTTGACTCCTTGAAGAGAACCCTTATATTAGGAGGGAACCCCTCTTCCTATAAAAATGGAAGAAATATTTGAGCAAATTTGAACTAAACTTCCTGTTATCCTAAAGTTTCTTGATTGTGTTTTATCTGAGAGAAAACATCTCTGTCATCTATAGGTATTGGAAGTACAAATGATTTTCAAAGTTTGACATTTTTTTACCTATGCGTATACAAACTAAGGTATCTTCAAAGTTTGACATTGTAATCAAACTCTCCCATGAAAACTTTCGATTGAAATAATGATAGAAATTATACTTAAAAGTTTTATATTAGTGATATTAAGGAAGGTGAATTTTGAATTTGAACAAGGATTATATCAATTTTTTAACACTTATTTCTAGAGTCAACGGAGGAGGGATAGGAGACACTTTTGGATTCTAAAATAATTCAAAATTGCCCTAGCCTAAGTTAAATGTTGGATTTTTAAGTTTTAAATTGAGAAAATCTTTAATTTGAGCTGAATAATTTTTTATAAATTTGGGATTATATTCCCAGAGGTTGGGGTCTTATGGTTTAAATTCTACCCCAGATCCAAAATTCAAATTAGATACTGGACCATAGTATTCCTAACCTAGCTAATGTAATGTAAAACATAAACTTATCATGGCTTGGATTAGGGAGCCAGCTAACCACCTAGTTGATTACAATATATGCGTATGATTATTTTTTTATGAAAGAGTGGTTAGGTCATTATTATTAAAGTTTTTGAATTGGGACTTATATCTAGATTAGATCCTAAATGGTCCCTTGACTTATGTAGGGTGAAAATGCTTGGAACAAATACAATTAAAATTATAAACACTTTTAAATTTGTTTCTAATTGAATACATGCTAATTGGCTTGATTAAATGCATGAAATGGAATGTTGTAATTTTAAAAAGGCCTAAAAAATCATTATTCCCTTATGATTACAAAACATCTCCATGGCAGATCTACACCGTCTAAGGCCAGGTGGTCTGCTAGAACCCGCAAGATGGGAGGTGCTTAACATGGAAGAGAAAGTAAAAAAATATGTTTATGCTGACTTCAGGAGGCCCTAGGCTTACTTATTAGATTGTTAGAGTTTCTATGTTATCTTAAAATTTTATTTAAATTTAAGTTGAAAAAGTTTCATATGTGCCCACAATAGCCATTGATCGGATTCCAAGCTAAAACAAAACTTAAAATGCAAATTGCTAAAAAAATAAAGAAAAGTAAGGAATCCTATACGCAAGTAAAGTAAATCAATCAAATTAATTAAATAAATTAAATACCCATAGGTAAATTTTCTATGTATTACAACCCATAATTTAAATAAATTAAAAGTGGTTGGCACTACTAACCAGAAACCTAAATTCTATTCTAGAATCGACACAAGTTGACTTTGAGTAGGATACTCTTTGTATTCATCTCCTCACCCTCATCTTCTTTAGGCTCCTTGGATTTTTCGTATATGGATACTCAAATGAAAAAGAGAACTCTTCCCCAAAAGGGGAGGTTATTCTTTTCACTTTGAGTTATAAATTATCCAAACTTAGGCTTCCAAATGGAAAACGATGATTTCCCTAAGGGGTGTTATTTCCTCTTTAGAATCCAATTTTGGATACATGTTTCCTAACTTAAATGTCTAACTTTCACAACATAATACTTTAAATAAATTACATCAATATTAAAATAAAAAATCTATACTCTCTCGCAAGGTTGTCCTAAACATTTGAAATAAAATCAATCACAAGAAATTTATAAATATGCATTAAGAAGAAAACTCTACCACACTTGGCCACACTCTTTTGATTTCAAAGGGGACTTCAGCAATTTTAGCATATGCATAAAAATTCATTAGTTAAATCATTAAATTTGCCCCTATATTTATATCCCTATATTATCTTGGCCACCTGCAGAAAATATAGTGAGCAACCAAATTGTTTATAACCTATGGGTATTATATCACTCATTACATCAATTCATATATTATAATTAAAGTAAGTAAACACTAACATAAATTAATTTTCAATCATACATATAATGAAAAATTGAAAAAAATTCAGTACACAGTAGTAAAAACTAAACACTGGCCTAGCCTAGACTAGAGTTGGTTGTCTTAGCAAACCATCTAAAGTATGTGAGGTTAGCTGTGTGGCTAGGATATATCCTAAATTAGGAAATTTGTTGAAGTTATCTAGTGTTCGATTTGTTAAAGGTCAAATAAAAGATTTATGTTTTAGTTTAAATATTAATATTTTAAAGCTTAATGTATGTATATTCTAATTGTTAAATGGTAACCACCATTGTTGCTCATCAGGACCGTGAAGTTTATTTCACCTTTCTTAGGGCTAATGTAATAGCCTCATAGGCCCGGTTTACCAGTAGTAACTAGTGTTGATTAGGTTAATTTGATTGGTTAAGGATTAAGGATTAATAAAAATTAAATAAAATATGTTGATTATTGGTTTGAATAATTAAATTAAAAATTTTTGGAGTTTTAAGTGAATTAGTAAATTCTTTGAAAATTTGGAATTACTTAATTACATTAATTAAGGGGTCAAAAAGTTGATTTTTAAAATTAAAGCGATTTCTAGAACTTTAATTTTTTTTCTAAATATTAGACATTAAAATGAGTAATTGGACTCTTTCTTTGCTCTTTTTAGAATTTTCTACATTATGTTATGATTTTTTGAAGTTTTGACCTAGTTTTGAACTAATGTTATTCATAAAATTTACCTTTTCACAATGGTGGTAATCATTTTAGGCTTTTTTCTGTTGTTGGATCTCTCTTACTTACATCTTAATGTATGTATGCTTCCTATTATGTCTATTTCTTACATTTATCATTGCTCCAATGTTATTTTATTACCATTTTCTAATGACTGTAGCATGTCTAAGTACTTTTTGCTCTATGGATCTGGTAGGTGCCAGAAGTTATTTACAGAGCTGTTAGCATCATTTGGTTTCAATTCCTAATATTTTACAATCTTGTCATCTTATTATGCATGGTTTACTTTTGTAGAATGGTTCTCTTACAGATTCAACGTATTGATGATTTTGTAGACAAGATGGGTATTTTTTGCAGGAAGATTGCGCTAAAAGTCTCAATTACTTTCTTCCTTTTTTGGGTGCAGGCTTTTGGCTCCCTAGAATGTTACTAGGTTATTTTATAATTTTTATTATAGGAAACCATCGGCTCATATGTTTTATTTTGATTTTTTTTATAGATCAATCGAGCATTAGCAAGCAGAAGTTTTCCTTTAAGGACCTTATAATCTATTTTTATATTAACGCATAGGCCCTAAAGTGAGTTTCACCAAAAAATATTAACTTTCTGACATTAACTGAATTTTGGAGGTTTGACATTTTTAAAAAATACTAGATCTTAATTGGAGTTGAATGACACTAAGTTTGTTCCATTTTAAATTTTTTTTCTAGAATTACTTATTATTTTTTAAAGTTTAGTTAATTAATGGATGTGAGTAAATATTTTTATTTGATTTTAAAAAGAAAATATTTAAATTTAAAAATATACTCATTTTTATTTTTAAAATAATTTAATATTTTAATTTAAATAAATAAAATAGATTAATAAATTCAAATGAAATTTTATTTTTTAATTTTAAAATATTTAAATTTAAAAATACTTTTTTTATTTGTTGAAAATGCTTAAATATATAGTTTTTTTATAAAATATATAAAGATTTTTAAATTAATTTTATTTTTTTAAAAAATAGTTTTATATTTTAAATAAATAAATAAAATAAATTCTCACATGATTCGCTTTATTTATATTTTAATGTTTTTTTTTCGATCAAATTCACATAGTCGGATATTATACTGCCCCGAATAGAAGACTAATATCTTCTTATTGATTTGAAACAAAGAAAATGACAATTCATTCTTCTAACTAGGTGCAGCATAGGGAATATACGAATCATCCTTAAGGATGATTAGTATATTATCCTATCGACCCAATTAGACTAATGAATCATGAATTTATTTCTAGAATATATTTAACCCGCTTGTAAGAGCAGATTAACTATCTATCTATCTTTTGATTATGAAAATAAGTTTTAAAATATAGATAAAGTCTTGGACTACGATCACAGATCTTTCCCCTACCTTAGAAAGGAAACTATGATAGGGTTTAGATTATTCTCGGATCTAGACTCCCTATAGGGGCAAGCCCCTATAGTTAATTATATCTCCTAAGAGAATACTCTCGATTTAAATGAAGACTAATTACTTTCAAAAATATATAAAAATTTTAAATAAATATTTTGGCTAATTTAAATTTTCATGATCAGGCTTTAGATTATAGAGTTTAAGGTTGAATTTACAAGAGTTATAATTGATTAGAAAGAATTTGCAGAGAGAAGTGTATACGATTTAGACTTACCACCTGCCTAGAGTGGGCTGCCAGCTAACAATCCTAATCATAACAATTCACCGATGAATGCAAGATTTAAGATGGCTTTATCCTAAGAATCAAGTGAAATTACTAAATGACAAGAGGGGGGGTGAATTGTGAAAATCTTTTTCTTCATAAAAATAACCCTAAACAAGAGTTCTAATTTTTTTGTTATTTTTGAAATTCTACAACAAAATTTTAAGCAATTTTTCTTCCACAAATTTCACCATGAAATAGTTATGAAAGTTAAATGCAAGTAAAAAGTAAATGACGATAAGGAAAAAATACACCAAGAATTTTTATAGTGGTTCGGTCAAAATATGACCTACGTCCACTCCCCGGAGTCCTCCGCTCCGGGATTTTCACTATCAAAATAGTTCTCCTTTTGCCCTAATCGGCAAGGCGGAGAAGCCTTTACAAACCTCCCTTTCACCAACCCGGC
>NW_021319083.1:21749525-21769783 GCF_001605985.2 Dendrobium catenatum | reverse complement strand
GTGGCGGGGTGCCGAAACTCTGTTTTTGCCCTCCGAGCGACGCAGAGAACTTCTCGTTTTTCTCCCTCCTGGAGAAGGTAGATAACCTCAGGTAACGGATGTAGACGAGCCTTTCCCTGGAGATCCTCCCTCAGATCCTTCTTAGCCACAGGAGGAGTAGATGCAGCAAGCTCTGGGCAACCGTGTTGATCTCCCTCACACCTCTTCTCCCTCACAACGCTCCCTCCTCTTCCTCTTCTCAACCCTCAAGAATTTCTCTAGAGCTCTCTCCCTTGGAATCCTCTCTAACCACGTTCACCCCTCTGTGATATCTTTTTTGAAAAAGGACTTGATTGACATCTTAAAACGGGCTCCAAAAACCTTGATACAAAATAAGCCATTACTGTTCGTACCAGTACGATGGCAACATCGTACATTACGATATGTCATAAACAGACGTCGTCCTGTACGAATGATAGTCAAACAGTCAAAAACAATTTCATACTGTATTGATATAAGTATCGTTACGTACGATCAATAAAACACGTATCGTACAGGATGTATTGTCTGGGACGATCAGATGTCATCTCGTATGTCTCGCTATGGTACGATAACGTTTCCGAGTACAGTTACGCACTCGATTCTAAACTGTGACATTTTAGGTCTGTGATTATACATGCACTTTACATTGACAGGTGCTGAGTTGTAGAGTAAAGGTATTAAATATAGATCGAACGAACAAGTTTACTGAGGTAAATTACTGATACGCGCAGAAATTGCAGCTTACTCCAGAAATTTAAACATTAGCGGGCGTAGGTTTTTGTGAGGATAAGAATTCGAGACCTACCCAAAGATTTCGCCTCACATAGTATACTCGACATATGTGAGTACAGTACGAATCTATTCACAGAATTCGGATGCACACCATAAGCTGATCTGAGTCTGACTGCGTTTTTACTATGGTAGCGACGAGAAGACTCAATCCCTCGTCCAGTCATCGTTATACACCAGTAGACACCCGACATCTCGGCATCGACTGTGACATGTTATGGCAGTGATAAAACAATCTACTGTCTTCCTCACAGTGGTAGTCGTGTCGTGTAGTGCTAGATACGTGATAGTTCAACTTTACGACTGCTTATACTTGACGATGTGTCTAGTGGCAGGACTCCAATAAAATAAAATTATAAAATAAATAGAAAAATACAAAGTGTTTTGACTTATAAGCTCCTAACTAGTAACACTTTATCTTGTGAAGTCTTTCCTTTATGTCGCTGAAAGGATACTCATTGTATGTATCTTTCCTTAAGAAATGTAGTTATGGAAATTGTATCCAAGAGGTATTAATATGTCAATATATTTAAAAGTAAGAGATAATGTATCTTCAATGAAACGTTGCTATCCACAAAACCCACCTCATATTTGCAGGTGTTAAAATGCTGCATCAGTAGGAATCTCAAAACTCGAGAGATCGATGGGGCTATGATGACTGCAACAATCTCCCCCTTTTGATGATGTCAAATAATTAACTGGTATCGCAAGTGATCCCAATGTGTACGTCAAAGCATTCTTCCCGTTTTTGATTTTTTGCCTTTAGTCGTTATTTATATGTGGGTTCTTTTATTTTTTTTAAGGTAACATCTATATATATATATATATATATATATATATTTAAAATTAAAATATAGTTTTATGTTTTTTTTTTGAAATAATTAATATATATTTTTAAAATAAAGTAGACATAAAAACCAAAAAGAATGAGCCCAAGAACTCCAGAAATGGATAGGAATTGAAATTCCTGTCCATTTTTGAAGTTCCGATGATTTTTGAATTATTTTGAGTTTTTAATAAAATGGGTCAAGCGGCGGCTCTTACCAGGGACACGCGGCGTGCGGGGGCACGTCCATGCAGACGGCGGCTATCAGTGGTGGGTCCCGCCACTTATCCAGTGTGGCAGCGGTAACGGACGTTGGATCAATCACGGGAATGATCTGACGATTGGTTCGAATCTGTGGTTTGATCTCAATGTCGAGAGATCGGACGGTCGGATCCACGTTGCAAATCTATTTTCATGACTTATGTTTTGATGATTGACAAACACTATTGATTCTCTTAGACTGCATGTTACTTCTAACTTTTTAGGAATCGAAGATCGAACGAACAAACGAATCCAGTTCAAGATTACGTAGGTTACGATTGAGTCAGTTTGTACTTTGCTTTTTCTCTTCTTGAGTCTATTTGTAATGTTCAAAGAGACTGATGCTAAGTACCCTACACACACACTTGAGAGACTTAGAAATTCTATTTTTACTCAAATCGGCCAGGACGATATTTACATCGTCCGGGACGATCTGGCTTAAAACAAAAATTCTATCAGGGATTCTTAATTAAGGCAACCGTCATTAACAGATCGGCCTGGACGATAAGCTCAAAATAGAAAGAAGTTGCTGCCATAAATAATTAAGGTATTATGTAATTTTTAATCGGCCAAGACGATCTTGGATCAGCCTGGACGATATTCACAATTATCCCTTAATTAATCAGACAAATCAAGGAAGTAATTAAGGATGATTGATACGATCATATCATCCTAGACGATTGCAGGATCAGCTAGGATGATCTATTCAAAAACCTTAGTTACTTTTGGACGATAAATATTGGACAACTTGAATTCAGAGCGATACTCTGGACGATTTTCCTCTGATTTGAACTGATCGGTTGGGACGATCGTGATATCGGCCTGGATTATCAAGCCAATTTTAAATCGTTCAGTTTGCATTCATGGTGATGCTCTGGCCGATCTTCTGAAATTTGTACTAATGGGCCAGGACGATGTCCATATCGGCCTGGACAATATTGTCGGCAACTTTCAATTAATGAGCTCCTTTAAAGCTCTTCTATTTAAGAGCTCTTGTTCAATGTTTTGAACAATCTTTTGCTGCTGCCTTGACCTGAGAAGACGTTGAGGAGAGAAAGAGAGAGAGGGAGAGAGAGAGAGAATCCTGAGAGGGGGAGCTTGTGAGGGGATTCACAAGGGTTGCTTCAAGGATCGCTCTGCTTCTCCTTCGTCTAGAGTTTCTCATCCGTGGAAGGGTTGGTAGAGGTAAGGAATCAGCATCTGATTGTAGTGCTCTGCCAGCTTCAGGAGGAAGCAAAAGTAGATAGGTTCTCTGCCCTTCCGGGGTGGCAAAAAGAGGTTCTTTGTAAAGGCTTCTCCGCTTAGCTTTGGGGGCTAAAGGAGAGTCACGATTGTAGTGCAATACTCGGAGGGTGCCTCTAGGGAGTGGACGTAGATCGAGTTAACCAAACCACTATAAATTTCTGTGTTCTTATTTCTTGCTTCCGCACTTTAAATTTTCGCGCTTATTTTTCTTGTGGTGTGATTTTGGTTTATGAGATTTTTACTTCTTTGTGAAAAGAATTTTTAAAATACCAATTCACCCCCCCTCTTTGTTAGCTTGGGCCAGTTCTATAGGGCTTAACATCCCTAACAAACTTTCAATCCATTCCGGTGGTTTGTAATGAATGGATCAGATGAATCCGGATGGGATCCATTCGTCTATTGCTCTTAGAAGTCGGATCAAAGCCTTGAAACGATGAAATCACGTTTGTCCGTATCAGAGAGAATGAACAGACGGTCCTGATTTCATCTTCCCCGCTCAGTTAAACCGAAAACCCTAAGCTTATATTTTTTAAATTGTTTCCAAAAAATATTCAATAAAATTATTTCAAACTTTGAACAGAGACAAAATAGGGCCTAAGGAAGAGTGGGGAACATTTCTTATAACCATTGATGCAAAATTTAGTTTTTTATTTAAAAACCTAGAAAACAAACTAGGGTTTAGGATTTATTACCATATGATGGATCGATTGAGTTGATTTTATCATGGTTGAATTTGTTGATTGTCCACGTGTTGATTCCTTGAAGAACTCGAGATTGGAAAAGGCTTCTACAGGGAGTTGGGACGACTAGGATGAATGCCTCTCTCTGTTCTCCTTTGATCTCACCTCCGGAAGCCACCAAACACCGGGAAATCACTAGGGATGGTTTCTGGGATCTCAAGGAAGAAAAACAAAATGCTTTTTTCTTTGGGGAATTACTGGAATGAGAGATAGTGTGTAATGAGCTCTCTCATCCCTCTTTTCCCTATTCAACATTCGGAGCCAAAAGGAGCAGCTGGGATTGCTCAGATGGATGCCTCGGATGTTAGACACCTGTCCCAGGTGGTTAGGGATAGAGAGAAGGATTGTACGAGCCAGATGAGCTGGCCACTCTCTCGGCTTGTCCTCACATGGGAGGGGACCACGCCGTTAGGGCTCGAACCAAGGTTCGGGTTAGGTCAGGTTAGCTCCTTGGAAACTTCTAGAGTTTGGTACAGAGGCTGGAAAGGCCTGGTTTGGGCTGGGTGAATCAATTTGAATGGGTTTGACCACTAGAGCTCAATTGAGCTCTAGTTGACTGCTTGACCAGTCAAGGGTGGTCAAAGGGATTGAGGTGGCATCAAGACAGCTCCTAGGGTCTCTCCAAATGACTGGATGGGTGTGGGTTTATTGGTTGACTGGTTTGACCAGTTAACTCAGTCAACGATTGATGAGATGAATCCTAGGACAGTATATGTAAGCTGGCATGAGTGTTTTGCAAGTGATCTCCATGGTTAGATAAATTGCATGAATGGAAGGATGTTTATGCGATGGGATTTGACCATCCATGGTGGTTTGACCAAATCATATCCATGGGTGGACCTATAATGTATTTGGAGAAGTTGAGACTATGTCCAAGGGAATTTTGAAGGAGTTTGAATGCAATTAGAATTTGATTGAATGAACATTGGTTTGATTGAAGTGATTGAAGACCAAATGATTAATTTGAAGACTTGTTACATGCAGATTTATTAGACTTTGGTTGATTGTTGATTATAAGATTGAATTAAGTTTGGAATGATTTGAGTAAGATCCTGGAATGATTTGAGAGTATAAGGGATTCATATGGGTTGAATAGATTAAAATAATCCATTTTAAAGCATTAAGGGGCAATTGAGTCAACTAGGTTGATTGGGTCAACCTTGAGTATGGGTCTGGGCTGGACATTTGGAGTATGGTGGGAGTGATTCCAGGGTTTAAATAAGTCATTTGGGTCAAAACACCTATTTGAACCCTTGAAGGGTCTCTTTGATCAACCTAGGTTGACTAGGTCAACCAGGTGGGTCTAAGGTTTGGAAATGAGTTTGATCAACTTGAAATGACATTTAGAGGCTGTTGGATGTGCTCTTAAGGTTTAGATAGGTCATTTTAGTCAAATTACTTATTTAGAACCTTAAGGGACCTCTTAGGTCAACCAGGTTGACCCAAAGTGTGGGAATGGGTCCAACAGGTTTGGTTTGACATTTGAAACCTGCTGGAGGTGGTTGAATTCAATTTGGAGCTCATTGGTTAAGAATGACTATTCGCACCCCTTAGGGGCATTTTAGTCATCTTGAACTTAGGTCCACTAGGGGCTAAAATGAATCCAAAAAAATACAGCTTATTAATCAACATGTCAGGATTGAGGGTCTGGTAGTGCTTGGAAGTGTTGGAGGAAGCTCTAGGGTCAGGATCCACTGGATGAAAGGTCCAGTGTCATAGTCCGTAAATATTTGAAGGTTTTACAGCCTTTGGATTTCAATTGAGTTTATGGGGTTAGACACCTCAGAATGGTCTCAGATTTGGAGAGTTACCTGTAGAGACATGTCCCATCAGTAAAAAACTGACAGACCCAGAATTAGAGACCATTTGATAGGGTTTTGAGGTATCTAAAAATTCACTAGAAATGGCCTTTAGAACAGGGCTTTTGGACTTGGGATTTGAGTCTGGGTTTGATTGAATTTGATATGGATTTGCTTGGGGTCAGGATTGGTTTAAAGTTTAGATTGGTTTATGATTTGGATTGATTAGAGATCTGGATTGATTTTAGGATCCTATATAGACCTCATACAAAAATGAGGTCAATATTTCCTTTAAGGACCTTGTAATCTATTTTTATATTAACGCATAGGCCCTTAAATGAGTTTCACCAAAAAATATTAACTTTCTGACATTAACAGAATTTTGGAGGTTTGACATTTTAAAAAAATAGTAGATCTTAATTGGAGTTGAATGACACTAAGTTTGGTCCATTTTAATTTTTTTTCTAGAATTACTTATGATTTTTCAAAGTTTAGTTAATTAAAGGATTTTTTAAATTATCTAATTAGGAAGAGTTTGGTTGTTTTCATCCAAACTCATCCCAAACTATATGGAATCACTCCTAAAAGTTAGGGATGACTCATGGAAGTGTTTCCAAGTATTTAAAAATTATTTAGAATTTTTAATATTTTTAATTTATTAAATTAATTAATTATTAATTTTCACTAAAAGTAAAATTATAGTCAAATTAGAGGTCTAGTTATAAGTTTTTTTAATAGATAGAGGATTTAATTCTAGTGAGTTTGACTTTTTATTTAAATTGGATTTATTGTAATTTTTGAATTTTTTGGGTCCGTAAAATGATTGAATTTTGATATGGTTAATTTTTTTAATCTAATGAGCTCCCAATTCAATGAAAATTAAACCTATAGTATGTAATGTTATTAAGTTCTCTGTGGGCAATTTTCAGCCCTATTAGGTTTGTCTAGAATTTTCTAAGTTATCTAAACATAGTCCTTAACTAATTTTCCTAGGTGTCACTACTATTCAATTTGGTTTCTATCTTTATCCATTTAACCCTGACATTAATACAAGCACACCACAAAAATATCACAGCCTAATTCTACAAATCTGGAGAGTTATGAATTTTTAAAGTTTTGGGTCAAAAATGGTTCCATTACTTTGAAAATTAACATCACAAAAATCCAATGTGTATTTGATCTGGTCCTAGGAAAGATTTACTAAATTCCTAAGATGCCTGAATATTTTCCACCAAAATTTTGGTCTAGTTTGACCACTAGATTGTGAGAAAATTAGAAAAAATATATTTTGAATAAATACAGATAACTCATCAACCACTGGCCAAATCAATTCAAATTTTATTTAAATAAATAGTACACTAAATTATCTTTCAAATGAGATTATAAACACATAATTTGGTGAAGAAATGAATTTACTGTAAATTTTTAAAATTTTGATCATTAAATTTAATTATTTAAACCCAATTTTAGTCAACTTAGTCACCGGCACATTGGCAATGATTATGCATGATGCGCACCTCTGTCGAGCCACTAATTCATGTGGAAAGCGATCATTGTTGTCAGGCCAACCGCGGGAGGATCAAATGGTTTTGTTTTATCCACATAGCCAAATAATCTCAAAACCATACGGGTTCGAATACCATGGACGACTGCGATTTAAATTAGAGTGACATTGGGCGTTCTGGATAGTTTGATGCATAGAACACATAATAAGATTGTCCAGATTGACATCAATTAAAATTTTAGTTGAAATTTCAAATACTCATAACTTTTAAATTATAAAATTTTAAACATAAGCTCCTAGGAACAAGAACTTTCATTGCCTGGAGTTTGGTGGCTCCATGCAATGAAAATTTTGAGTAGTTTCTAATTTAAATTTAAACATAAAGTTAAAATAACTTACAATCCAATTATTAAATTTAAGATATCTTTGATTCCTTTTTCTCCTGATGAAATTCTCTATAAATTTGCTGAATACCCTAGAAGCTGTTGATTGCTAAATTTGAAGTTCCTAAAGAAAACCATATTTTTCTCACTAGAATGGTCTATCCTAACTAAAATAGTGATTTAATGCTTGAAAATGATGGGGGGATGCTTGGGAAAGCCCTAGAAATGATTGTAGAAGATGTGAAGGGGTTTTGAAGAACTAGAGGGTGCTAGAGATTAGGATTTTTTTAAATGAAAATGAATGAATTGCTTTTGGTCAAGTTTTCCTTACCTAAAATATTACTTTTGGAGTGAGAGGCTTGGATTTAATTAGGGAGGTTTTAGATGGGTGACATGTGTCCCCAAAGCTGATCAAAGCCAGTAAATAGGGCTGGTATTGAGAGGGATTGCTTAGCTTAAATAGAGGGGGACCAATCATCTTTTTGACCATTTGGGTGAACCAAGGATTGGCTTGGTTTAAGAGGCTTGGTTAAGGCTTCTTAGGAAAGGAAGTTAGCTCATTTTAAGTAGTTTTGAGTAGGTCTTTATGGAAGGGAGAGTTTACTTATGTGGCATGGCTACCTAAGCTCATTTGAAGATCAACTTGACCATTTGACTAGTCAATCTAGTCAATTCGAATGAGGTGGCATTGAAGGGAGTGCATTTTGGTGGTTACATGTGTGACCAAGAGTTTGCGGTCAACGATTTGAAGTTTTGAACAAATACATAAGATTGGAAAGGATTTTGACCCCTCCAAATGGGTTGACCAAACCCAAGTGGAGTTTGACTTATGAAAATTTTGGACATGTTAAGGATGTCCAGTTGAATGATTTTTAAGAATTGATTTGAGTTAAAATATGTTCAAGCATTGAAATTGACATTAGTGTAGTTTAAAGGCCAATTTGGTCAACCACGGTTAAGTTGGTCAACTTGGTCAAACCATGGGTTAAGATTAGGTCAAACAAGTTCAAATGGGAGTTTTAAGATCATTGGAGGTAGTCCCATGCACTAGTTAGGTCATCTGGTTCAAAATGCTATTTGGACCCTTTAGTGGTCCTTTTAGTCAACCATAGTTGCTTAGTCAAGTGAGTAAAACCAAAACTTGATTTAGGATACAATGGATCTCAAATGATATTTAGGATTCATTGGAAGAGGTTTCAAGGGTTGGATAGGTTGAGCATGTTGAGTTTTGGCCAAAAGTCCAAAAATCCCCTTAAAGGGCACTTTTGGTCATTTTGACTTCTAATCAACTCTAGATCAAACTAGGTCTAGAAAAATGTAGTTTACTAGTCAACATTCCATAACAAGGTTATGGGTATGTTCAAAGTCTTTCAGAGAGGTCTCAAATTTAAAATAAAAAATGTGATATGTCTAGTGGCATATACTGTAAATATTTGAAAGTTTTGTAGTCTTTGAAAACATATTTAGTTTATGAGGCTAGAGACCTTAGAATGAGCTTGAATTTTGAGTTTTGTCCCTAAGGACATGCTTGATCAATATGCCATTGATAGATCATGAATTGTAGGTCATTTGATTGGGTTTTCTGGTGATAAAAAATTCACTAAGAAATGGTTTAAGGACTTAGGCTTTTGGCCATAGGTTTTGAATTTAAAGTCTAAGTTTAAGATGGATTTTGAGTTGAATTTGTTAGGTTTTGGAATATCCAAATCAATCATAATCAGAAATATGATTGGGGCTAATTGGATAAGACCAAGGATTTATTGAAGATCAAATTGAACTATGATTGTATGCAAGATAGGAGTCTTGGGTGGGAATTGGATTGAAGGCTAGATTGAAATTTAAATGGGGTCTATATAATTGATAAGAGGAAAACTATCAACCCTAGGATTACCATGCAGGAGTCTAGATTGGTCTTGACGGCCTCCTACAAAAATGAGGTCAACAATTAATAGATTAAATAATATAAACTTTACCTTACAACTTTAACCCTTCACCTACATTGTGGTAGTTAGCTAACACAAACATTGCACAAACTTGGTGGTGGATAAGACACCTTTTTTATAGGCATCTTATGGTAGGGTGTAATTAGGATAATATTTTTTTTTTAATTTCTTTGTTTTTCACTTTACATTTGTGATGATGAGATGTCGTGTTTTTGGTTTGAATTATTTATAATTATTTTATTTCATACTTTTATGTGTGGGCACTTGACCTTAAGTGATTAGGCTTTTTTATACAAATATCTTTTGTAGGTGGCCATATTCCTGAAGGGCTACTAAAAAAGCTATAATTATCATTATAAATGTGTTTTCTAAAAAGTACGGTGAGGGATGATAAGCCCTTAGGAATGTGGTGTTAAGGACTTGGTCCATATAAATATTATTATTTTATTATAACTTTCTAACCTGTATTTTGTAGGGAGCTTATATAATTTTTTTTCATATAAAATTTTTGTTTGGAAAGCTATGTAGGTATGTTGGAATTCTAGAAGGCATCAGGCCAAACATGTGAAGCTCAAATAAGACCTTACATACCATTCCATTTATGTATAGTTATAAGAATGAGTTAAAATTATTGTAGAGCACAACTACCTATTTTCTTTTTCTAAGATGTATTATAGAACCCATCTACACTTGTGGCCTTTCATTTATTATTTATTATTTGATGATTGATTTGTTTACCTTGATTTTTTATTAGAAGTGTATGATTTTCTTAGATTTCTTTCATTATTTTTCTTGGGGTGGCTTAGACAGAGTCGTTACATTAGTCTATTAGGATGTTAATTTTTTATAAAAGTAAAATTTGTCTAATCAAGATAAAATAAAAAAAGGTCTTAAAATCAACAAACATTTCAAAATAATGTATAACTATTCATGGATTAATCTTTTAAATTGTAATTAAATTTTCAAATCTAGTCTACTTCATGGTGCTACAGGTTAGTTTTGATTTTCCATACCCTTCTTACATAGCTTGATTGAAGTATGTAGATTTTATTTTAGCACATAGAGGGACAAACCACCACTGCATTACATTGTACCAATTATGGTTAGGTTTGAGGCACATTCCTCTTCTATACCTCCCCACCACTCTTATATTTGTATAAGATTGAATTACATAAATTTAAGATGCTAGGTGGAGTTTAGCTAGTACTTCATTTCAAGAAGGAAGGTAAATTTTGGTCAAGGCTATTTAGATTGCTACTGGGATATAGGTTATAAGTCCCCTCATTATAATGCATTAGTTAGGTCAAGGGCAAAAATACTAAGAGTATAGTATATCTCTATTAAATTTAGGATTAAAGGCTAGCATTATGAGTATATCATAGCATGCCTTATCATTGAATAAGCTTTTAATTCTTAGGAGGCTATAAATTTTAGCTATCTACATCATACTGATTATGTGTCTTTTATCTTTCTCTCCTATATATGTGATTCCTTCTCTCTAAATTCCTTCCCCTCATACTAATAATATGATTCTATGATCATCAGATGTGTTAAATAGCTCGTTGAGCCCATCACCTTCGGATTAGAAGAACCTAGGAATCTCAGTATGCACCAAACTAAGAAAATAATAAAATAATATCCATAATCGAGAGTATTTGTAAGTCAGGTCTGAAGATGTATTTAACTATGGGGGCTTACACTTGTGAGGAACTGACACCCATATTAAATAAACTCCTCTCGAGTTTATGTATCAAAATGTGGAAATCTTGTGATAATTGAATTATTTATAAATTTATTCATCGAGATGTGTAGGAAAAACTTCTATTTTCAATGGATAATCATATGTATAATTTTTTATTTGCATGATTGTGTAGAGTGTAAAGGTCTACAAGTAGTTTTTCTTATGGGATAGTGCAATTGTACCCTATACATTATAACCCTCATTTGTAATTTTTCCTTTTGGATACCCACAAATAACTTAACCTCAAAATTAGATTTGTAATGTGAAAGAGAATATTAAATAATTACAACAAATTTTTGTTTTTGATTTGATAAAAAATAAGTATTTTTTTTTTATTTTTTTGATATTTTTTTATTTTATGAAAAAACTAAATACAAGATAATAATAATTTTTTTGTATCATAAGAATATCAATGCTCAATAGAGGTTTTTAAGATAGAAAATGTAGAAATTAAAATGTGAATATAAAATAAATGAGTACAAATAAAGTTTTATAATGGTTTTATTAACTTGATAAACGCCCACTCCCTTAAGTCCTTCTTTCAGGGTATTAGACAAAAACTCTTTAGTTTCTCACCTTTTGTCCCAATAGTAAGTCAGAGAAGTGCTCATAAGAATAACTTCCACCATTCCTTGCTGTGGTGGAGTAGCTGAATCCCTTTCACCTTACATAGGGTGGAAGAGTAGCCAAATCCCTTTAACCTTCCCTAATGTAGTGGAGAAGCTAGTGGCCCTCTTACATAAAGAGGTTCTTCCCAAAGTTCCCCTCAAGAAAAAACTTTGACTCTTAGAGGAATAAGTGTGATGTTGGCTAGAGAAACCATTTGTAGACTCTAAATCACACTCCCATGATCCCACAATGCTATTATCCCTATCATAACTTCATCTCTCTCTCTCTCTCTCTCTCTCTCTCTCTCTCTCTCTCTCTCTCTCTCTTTCTTTCTCTTCTCTCCCTCCCTCTCTCTCTCTCTCTCTATCTCTCTCTCTCCTTGCTCAAAACCCCTATTTAAACTCTTTCTTATAGAAGTCACACACCCTTTGACTACCAAAAGACTCTCTTAAATGGAATAAGATATATTTAAATAATAGGCTCCATAAAAATCCTAATTTTTTTTAACCCATCTCTTTTTGCAGAGTACGCATTTAAATCATATAGTGCAATTAGTTCAATAATCCCTTCTTTATCTTGTATAATGAATAATAGCTTGTATGATCAGTTCAAACATGTTGCATGGATCACCTAGTACAAAATTATATTATACAGTATGTTTAAATCAATCAAATAATAGTTAATCTAGGATGAACCCTTAGAGATTAATTATTGTCATGGTTATCACTCAGTTCCTATAATACAAAAGGTAACTTTGTATAGTATGATTACTAATTGTAATTAGTTATAATTCAATTGCATAATCATAGGATTAAATTAGGCAAGAATTTAATAATATCATATAGTATCATATTATTCATACAATATGATTAGAACAAATTTATTAAAATTAAACTATTACCTAATTTAAAATGTCAGGGGAAATGTCGAATTATAACTGATCATTCTGTATGATTTGTATCATACAGTGTGATTCATTCATCCTTTAATTTCAAAATTATTTCACTTAAAATGTTTTAATAATTCCTAATTGCATATATCATACTGTATGATACTAATAATCTAATATGATCTTCAAAAAAATTTTAAACATTTCAATTTCACACCCCCATGTATGTGTGCATGATGGCTAAGCTAACATACACCTAATTTAAATTAAATTGACTCAATAAAAATAAAACATATAGAATCTTACATAAATGAAATTTAATTTACCGAGTATTGAGTCCTTATCCTCTAACGATGTATGGTGTATGTTGTCCGTGAAATGTTTATACACATAAAAAAGATATTAAATAATAATAAATAGAAGAAACTAAATAAAATTCAATAATATTTGTTATCATTAAAACATAACCTCGGGCTCACACATTACAATAATCTCCAAATTGTTTATGATGATAAATATTATTAGTTTAATTACTGGTTGAGTTTATTTATGCCATTTGTCCTCCCCCTTACTAAGTGATGTGTTTAAAAACTAGGGAAAAACTCTTCATTTTTATTTTAATAATAGAAATAATATAATCATAATAATCAATATTAACATAATAAGTAATAAAACCAAAAATAAACTGCACTAACAATTAAAATAACTAGTATAAACTAACAACAACCTAATCACCATTTTGACATCACTAAAAAGGAGATCTATGAACTAAATCAAATATACAAGAATATAACAAAGCATAATGCAAGGAAAAAAAAACAAAGTATAATAAACACTACTCGTATGAGGGTCCTTGATCAGGTAGGGGTGGCAGCTGGAAGTAATTATGGATCAAGGAAAACTCCTCACCAAACCAAGCTCGATCAGCCTCGTGTTATTGCTACTATAATTGGTATTTTATCATATCATATTATTGAGTTGAGACTTGGATATGTGTATTCAGGTTCACCTCAAGAAGGCCAAATCTCTCTATAATATTATTACAAAATAGTTACTAGTGCATACACGCTATTCTAGGTACTGATGCTTATGTTAGTCACCCCCTTCCTCATTGGGCTTGGGCATTGATTGATAATATTCCCTATAATGTCTATCTTCATAAAGCACTTAGAAGGAGCTGTCAGTGTAATAAATTTGGAGGTGATTGACTAGAGCAGGGTATGTTACTCATAGTTAGTGTCTAGGATATATGCTATAACATGTCTTAATGGAAGATGTTTTGTACGCCTTACCTTAGGATCTCTAATGCTATTTAGATTATTAATGTAGTGAACAATCAAGATAGCAACGTTGAATTTATTTTGAGATGTAATAAGGTGGGTGACCATAGATAGGAGAGGTGTGATGCTAATCCTATCTCAAACTTTATAAATAATGGAATTTCTAAGAGCGTGTTGGATAATTCAAGTATTTTTTACAAGTGTAACAACTAAAGGAAAGTGAATATTAATTGAAGTGTTTCTTAGTGTAAGATAAACTTGTGTCAAGTTATAGTCAACTTGGGAGGCTGGAGAGTGATATTTTATGACAGTAATGGAAAGATATAAAATTTCATCAAATTCCTAATAAGTGATAGTTACAATGCATCTAGTTACATAAGATTTGGGATTGTGCCCTTGGAGTTAATTTTAAGACTACTAAAAAATTCAAATAGCAATTCAGAATTAAAGGGAAAAGCTAAGGAGATGAGGAATTGAAGTGTTGTTCCTATGAATAAAAAATAAATGAATAGAAATTTTGATTAAATCTTATGTCAATGAATAAAAAATTAATTTTGGTGTGGTGGAGCCTAGCCACCTTACATTTGAAAATACCCTAGGTTGTACTCTATTTTAAATTAATGAATAACTTTTTTTTACATTATCTCATTAATTATATATTATGCATTAAACTAGACATGTGTGCTTGCATATTAAAGAAATTTTGATTAAATTTTAAAAAATCCATGATTCCTTAGGAATAGAGCCTTCCTATCTTGCATTTATAAGATGATTACTGGCTTTTAGGATGTTAGTTGGTAGCTAACTCTAAGCAAGTGTAAGTCCATATTGTATACACATCTCTTCAAATCAGACCTTAGGAGGGTTATCCAAATATCTAAATCTAAAAAAAAATCTAAACCAATCCTCAGGCTTTCATGAACTCCAATCCTTGAGCACAAATGCTTAATTAATTCTTTTGAATTTTGAAAAGTCTATTCTTTACTTTAATCTAGAGTATTCTCTTTGAAGATATAACTAATTATAGGGGCTTACCCTTACAGGATGTCAAGAAACAAGAAATAAAATAAACCATATCTTAGAACCTTTCTATGAAAAATAAAGAATTTTAGGATACATACCTAAATTTAAATATTGGTTTAATTTCATAATAAAAAAAATAAATTAATACTCTTTCATCTTAGTGTTGAATTGAATATTCTAGTTTTATTTGATTATGAATATAAATTCATTTATTTAGTTTCATGATCAAAATAATAAGTAGAAATTTCTTTTATCCTAAGGAATAAATTGAATATTTCTTATTTTATTTTATTAGGGAAAAATATATATTGATCTAGTTTCTAATTAAAATGACAGTGAATATTTTTTTATCCTTAGAGATGAATTAAATATTCCTTATAATGTATTTGATTATGAAAGTAAAGAGAGATTTTTTTTTCTTCAAAACAATAGTTAAACATTACTCTGTCTCTCGAGAAGGTATAATATTAATCTCTACAGAATTTACAAAAAGAAACATTTAATGCAAATCATGTTTCAAACAAAAACATTTTTCACATATTTTTCTAGCAACTCCCTTTGAGATAGACTTTCCTCTTCATATTAGGTAAAGATTAGAATTTTTAGATTCATAAAGATCTAATTAAAAATTTGATTTCACTAAACCCTTAAAATAAAATTTGAATTCCCCAAAAATAAATGATAATTAATCTTCATCCTAAATCTTTAGAATCAAAACCAAATTAAAATTTGTTAAAAGAAAAAAAAACTAAATTTCAAATCTTCACATAGTCTAAAGTTCTTTAGACTAGGTCATAATTTAAATCCCTTAAAAATAAAAATTCTTGATTGAAAACTTCCCATAGTTTGAAGCCTTTCAAATTAGGTCCTTGATTAAATCTTGCAAAAATTAAAGAATAAAAAATTAAGTTCAAAACCTATTCCATTGATTTGATTTTTTTTTAACTTAGGTTTCAATTTTTATTATAAGGTATTTTATTTATTTATCTTAATGGAAATTAACTTGTATATCTTAAATCTTAAAATGATAATGGTGGGATTGACTCAACTAAATACCTATAGGTAAACTCTTGTGATTGATCATAGTTATAAAGAAATGTATATTCCATCAATCCCACCACTTCGGTGTGGGTAAAATTTAATTTTAAATTTAAACCTATACCAAAATAAAATAGGAATAGAAATTAAAGTCTTTATAAATTTCCTATAATTTTATATTTTATAGACATAATTTTATGATCATAAATCTATTCAATTTTTGTAATTATGTTGTCTTACAACTGAGAAAAATCATTGTGAGATTTTAAAAAGAAGCCCATTGCCAAAAAAATAAAATAAATAAATGATGCACAAAGTCCACCAAAAATGAAATGATGCACAGTGTGTCAAAATAATAGATGCACAAAGAGCACCAAAATGAAACAAGAATAAATCATGCCAAAATAAAATATGCGTAAAGCATGCCAACAAAAAAGGCACAAAGTGTGATAATTAATAAAATATGCATAAAATGTGCCAAAATTTAAAAAACAAAAATGGTTTCGTTTCTAAAACCTTAAATCTAAAAAAAAATCTATTTTCTTTGGATATTTTATTGATTCTTGACTTTTAAAATATTGATCCAAGATTCATTATCTTCCATTAATATTCTATTAGATATAAAAATCATGCAAGGAAATTAAAATGATTAAATTTCTCTTCCCAATTTAAATGTTTTGATATAGATTTCAATTTAAAAATATATGAAGGAGATCTAAGTTTAACTTCTAGAGAGCTTAGTCATGATCAATAAAATATAAATACTTAGACTTTATTATTTTGTTGGATTCAATCTATATCTTCCTTCTCGTTTGAATATGTTCCCATTTGTCATTTTGATAGGGTCTTGTTCATTAAGAGGAAAGTTTTTATGTAAAAAAAAATCTAAATCTTTCCTTTAGGATTGGTGTAAGCATTTACACTTTGGCATTCTTTCCTTTAGGATCCATCTCAATCAAAAATAAATATTTGGAGTAAGAATGTTTTTGTGTCAATCTATATGACTTGATCCCTAAAAATATTCAGTAGGTCTAAGCCCATTTTTATGACCTCATATATGCTCAATCGAGACCCACTAATGATAGAGAAAGCCTCTCAAGGTACTACCTTATTTAAATTTTTTAGTAGTGGATTAAGCTCCTCATGGTACCACTCTAGTGTAAATTTTAATCCTCTAATATTAGGTGTGAGTCTCCATACTTAAGGTGCCTTTCAAAATGATCATCCACTTATAGTGGAGCAACCCCTCATGGCACCATCTTAGTTTGTTCAATCCTCTATGGTTAGGTGTGATTCCCCACACATAGCATTCATTTTCATATAATCAGCTACCAATAGTGGAGTAAGCCTCTGTAGCACCTCTTTAGTCTAAATTTTCATCCTCTAAGGTTTGATGGGAGTCCCCACACTTAGGCTTCATTTCCTTATAATAATTTAGTAGTGGTAGTGTAAGCCCATCATCTTATCTTACTAGTTAAAATCTAAATTCTTTTTGTTTAGGTGTGAGTCCCCACACTTAGGCTTCCATTCCTTAAGATCATCTACTAGTAGTGGAGGAATCCCCTCATTCCACCACTCTAGACTAAGCTCTATTCCTCTAGGGTTATGTGTGAGTCCCCACACTTAAACTTCCTTTCTTTATGATCATCATTTTTAGTGGGGAAATCCCCTCGTGCCACCATTCTTGTTTAAATCTTGATCGTCTATAATTAGATGTGAGTCACCACACTTAGATTTCCTTTCCTTATGATCATGTTCACCTCATTTCTATATGAGGTGATCAGGACCTATCTAATCTCCACTTTGCAATCATATAGATCTATAGATCCCAATAAAACACAAGTCCAGTCCTTAATCAAATTCAAGTCTAAGTTTTAGTCCAATTTTCAATCCCACACCCTTTATTAACTTTCAATAAAACCCTAATCATGTTTAGACAATCATAATTAGTCATTTAATTGTCATTAATGTGAATAATTCAAGATTTAATCAATCACCTAAAAAATCCATTTAAATCAAGAATCCAGGTCTAAATCCTAGGGTTAATGACCCAGGTCCTTAAACCATTTCTAGGTGATTTTTATTCCTCTTAAACTATAGTAAAATGACCTATTAATCATGATGTATCAATTGAATATTGATCATGCATGTCTCTAGGGTCAACTCTCCTAATTTGAGCTCAATCTAACACTCCTATCCCCAAAAGCTAAATCTATTGATAAAGGTTGTAAAACCTTCAAAAGTTTGTAGCCTATGCTACTAGACTTACGATATTATGGATTTTGACCTTGGGGACTTTTTTAAAACATCTAAAAATGTTCATGATAGTTGTTATGACATCTTCATTAGTAAATTACATTTTTTTGGATTCAGTTTGACCCAGTCTTGACCAAGAGTCAAAATGACCAAACTGCTCTTTAAGGGAAAGTTTGGACTTTTCCCCAAAACTCAACATGGCTCAATCTCCTCAATCCTTAAAACCTCTTATAATAAATCCTAATTATCATTAGAAGCACATTGGTCTTAAATCCAAATTTTAGTTTGAATTGGTTGACCAGGTCAACCCTGGTGACGGTCAATTTAACTGAAAAGAATCTTCTAATCCAGGAAATCACTTCTATTAGACTCCAAATGGTAAACCAAACTTGTTGAGTCTAAATGTAGACCCTAGGTCAACCTGGTTGACCAAGTTAACCTAGGTCAACCAAATCAACCATTGACCCCTTTCTACATTTAGTCAATCTCTAAATGCATTCAAATCTCATCAAAACTCCATTAGAAGCTTCCTCTAGTGGTTTTGACATAAGTGGACACCATAAACCAATTAATAGTTGACTAAGTCAACATAGTCCAAGTTTGGTAAAATATAACCTATTTTGGGTCAAATCTTCTTATTTGGCCAAATCAACCTCTCCAAACCTTCAATCCCACTTTATTTCATGCTTTGAACATACCACAATCACATATGAGTCAAATTCTATGGGATTTGACCAAGTCAACTTCAAACTCTTGGTCAAACCTCTTGTGCTTTCATTTATGCATTGATCCTAACATATTTTACCCTTCCTACTCAAGCTCAACAATAAGTGGTCACCCTTTGATCTACCACCTCACTATCTTTGACCCGTTGATTGGTCAAACCAGTCAACTATTGAAATTTTTTTCCAAATAGTTAAGTTCTTTCAAACCCTCTCAGTCTTCTAAACTAACCAATTTAAGGCATTTGAAATACAGTATAAAGATCTCCTAAATCTCCCTAAATTGGACCAATGACTTTATTTAACTCAGAGTGGAAAATGGTCCACCCGCCCCCTTAAACACAAAGCCACCAATGGAAAACCAACTCAACCCAGGATTTTCCCTTACCTTCTAGTGTCTTTGGACACTTGTCCCTCATTAGAGTAAGGCCTCTGATTGATCAGGGTCATCCAAATCAAACCCTAGAGCTTAAACTAAGTAAGTGGCCTCATTTCATGCCATTCATTCTATTACAAGCCCCTAAGCATCACAAAGCTATTTCTCATTTCATTCCAGCTATCCAAGTCCTCCTCTCTATTTCCCCAATCCAAAATAACTAGTGAACATCTAATGATGATGCTATTTCGATGAGAGGAGCCCTTAGGTTCATCCAACTCTTGTTGTTGATGATCCAGGTGCTTTCAACACTAGGTTTCTTCTATAGATTTATAGGAGGACAATCTACAACTTCATAGAGTCAAAAAATTCCAAAATCCAATGGTTAAAACTTAGTAAATTCAAAACCCAAGCCTTAAAAACATGGGTTTAAATACTTTTCATAAAGTGATTTTTAAACCAAACAAACACATCCCCATAATTTCTCTTAACATATAAAATATCTATTTAAATTTTTACTTAATTTTATAGAGCCATTTATGAGAACGATGTTTTTTCTCATTCTTATGGTCTACTATTAGTTCATGCAAATGCATGAAATTTTGACAATTGATCTCATGATCAACAGTCCATATCTCATTGTTTTTATGGGAGATCCAACCATGAATCTGCCTCTATCATTTTAATCTTCGTGCATCTCATTCTGATTCATCGATTAAATATTGTAGGTAATCCAACTACTCCATGGTATTTCTGACTCGGATAAGTGATGGATGATAATGTGTTGCCATATCTATCATTATCGACTAATGA
>NW_021319083.1:21743807-21749425 GCF_001605985.2 Dendrobium catenatum | reverse complement strand
CATACCGGTTTAAGTTAAAACATTTTAAATCACTGCTACGTGTATCGTCCAGGATGAACAGTGGATCGACCTAGCCGATTGTCCAATAATGAATCGTCCGGGGCTGATTTTAAAGATTCAAACCTGCTGACACGTGGATCGTCCAGGACGATCCAGTGTATTGGCCAGGACGATTCACATAAAATGCATCGACCAGATGAAATATTCTATCGGCTAGGACTATCATTATGATTGCAACAGAGTTTGATCAGATCGTCCAGGACGATATAGGATCATCCAGGACGATGAGTTACAGCAAGCACATAAAAGGTCAGCAGATGAATTTTGAAGAGAATTTGCCCTATCGTCCAGGACGATAAAAGTATCAGCCAGGACGATGTGACTAGAATTTGAAATATAAAGAAGGATGGTAATGATCAAAGCCCTCAAACAAAAAATAAAAGAAAAACAAACAAAAAACACAGTAATAGAAAGCAAAAATACAAGAAAAAAAAATGAATATTTTTTTATTTTAATTTTTCTAATTTTTTTGTTTTAGCAAGGCATTTTATATGATAAAATCTCAAATAGTTTTAAAATTTAGAGTTCCAAGAGATCAAGGAGTTTAACAAATCCCATTCAGAAGAAGGTAGAACATCTGATTCTATTAACCTTAGATCGGACATCCTTCAGGGTACAAAATTTCTTTTGGAAAATAGAGGCCTAACTCAGAATAACTAAATAGGATAAGAAGATCCATTAAGACTTGTTTACAAAGAAAATATCTCATAATTAATAAAATAAAGTAATTTGTCTCAATCATGGAAATTGAAATCAAGTCTTTGAAAGCATCACATAATTAATGAGTTCTCTAAGTTTTAAGAGTTTTAGAAAAGAGAGGATAGCTTGCATTTACTGGGCTCATTTTATGCCTCTTGTCACTTCGTTTGGCTCTTTGAGCATCTTTTGATTCTTTGATATACTTTTGTGTATATAGCTTTCTTTTCAATTTGGCTTCATTGGCCACTTTCCTTTTTAACTCTTGCAAGCTAGAAACTCTTTAATATACCCTTAAAAAAAAACTTAGTTGTGAGTATATCCTCTAAATATTAGAGAATAGAATCTCTCTCTCTAACATAGGGAAGAACAATCCATAACATAAAATCAAAATCATGTGATAAATGCAATTGCAAGATTTCAGAAAACTTGAAAGATATATAAGAACTTTGGCTTATTATGCATAAGATAAATTAATGTAGCAAGATAAGAAAAGGATCTTGATTAAAAAACCATTGGTTAAAATGAGTTTAGCTTTTGTTTAGAGAAGAAAATCATACCACTAAACAAGGTCAAAAGGAGGGAAAACATCAACGATATTTCTCCCTTTAACAAATTTAGAAAAGGTAAACACTATCTCCAAAACTTCAAAATTTAAAAGTTTTAAAAGATTCACCATATATAACACAAAAAAAAAAAAAAAAAAAAAAAAAAAAAAAAAAAATAAAGCAAACTAGAACAACACAAAGCAAGCACAAAACTAGCACAAAAAAATAACACAAAAACTAAAAATTTCAAGCAAGTTATAAAGCAGCGAGTTTAAGCAATTTTGAGCTGTCAGCCTCCTTATGTCCAGTTATCCTATGCTCCCACGAGGTCTTTGGTGACAGCACACCTGCAAAACTCAATAATAGTCAGATTTAGGAACCCAAACCGGTTTGGGCCTCTTCTTAGGAAAAGTAGAATGCAATGCTGTGAATCATGCATCTTAGGTCTCCACACCCAATGTGTACTACGGTGAACGGTGCAACTGTGTGAGATGTGTCCTAGCATGGCACATGAAAAACATCTAACTTCAAGAAAAGGATTTCTTAAATGGTTTGAGTTATAATGCATCTTCCTAGATTCCGGCTTAGGATTAAAAGTAGATGTCATCCAATTTTTCTTACATGTATCTAAATCATTTTGAATCCTCAAGTTAGTTTTTTTAATGCTTCATTATCAATCCTCAAATTTTTCTCAATCTCTTTAGATTTCTTAAGATCAGAATTAAGTGAGGTGTGTGAAACTTTCAATGCATTATGTTCATCAGTTAATTTTGAATGCTTTTTGTTTAACTCATCAAATTCATCAAAAAGAGCCATGTGATTAGAATCAATCGTTGAATGATCTTTAAGAATGACTTCATACTCTTTCTGCAAATTTATAAGTTTCACTTTTAAGTTAGCATGTGTCTTCTTAAGTTTTTTGTATGATGCATGGATTTTTTACAAACCTCTTCCTCATCACTTTGCTCAAGATGATCTTCCCCTATTAAGCACAGGTTTGTTGTCTCTTCCTCTGGTTCAGTCTCAGAGGAATCAGTACCAGATTCTGCCCAGAATGCCTTTTGGATTCTGTTCTTATCCTTCTTAAACATAAGTTTCTCCTCAATCTTTTCATTGCTGGTGTTATCTTGAAGTGTCGGGTAATCGGCTCTCACATGTCAAGGTTTCCTGCATTCAAAACAAACAACATCAGAAGATCCTTTGACATATTTATGATCCTTACCTTTTTTTCCAATTTTGATGATGCTTTTGTTTCTTCCATAGAAAGCTTTTGAATTGCATTGTGATGAAGGCAACTTCATCGCTTTCAGACCCGGAAGATTCAGAATTTGATTTGTGTTCCTTTAACGTGATTGTTTTCTCCTTCTTTTTTTCACCTGCATCAAGATTTCTTTGATTCATCCCTTGCTCGTAAGCAATGAGTGAGCCAAGTAAGTTATTAATAGAATAAGTGTTCAAATCCTTAGATTCTGTGATTGCAGTGATTTTAGCATGGTATGAAGAAGGAAAGCATCTCAAAATCTTGTTAACTTTTTCATAGTTTGAAAGTTCTTTTCCTAGTGCATGCAGTGAAGTAGGACGAGAAACTCTAGATGAAGAAGAAGCAGAGCGATCCTTGAAGCAACCCTTGTGAATCCCCTCACAAGCTCCCCTTCACAAGATCCTCTCTCTCTCCCACTCTCTCTTTCTCTCCTCAATGCCTTCTCAAGTCAAGTCAGCAGCCAAAGGTTTTTTAAAAATGTTGAACAAGAGCTCTTAAATAGAAGATCTTCAAAGGAGCTCATTAATTGCAAGTTGCCGACTTTATTGTACAGGCCGATATGGACATCGACCTGGCCGATCAGTACAAATCTCAGAAGTTTGGCCAGAGCATTGCCCAGGATGCACTCCTGAACGATTAAAAATTAGCTTGATCGTCCAGGCCGATATTAATATCGGTCGGGCCGATCAGTTCAAATCAGAGGAAAATTGTCTAGAGCATCGCCCTGGATACGAGCTGGCCGAATCTTCGATCGTCCAGGAATATATGATCGTATCAATCATCCTTAATTACTCCCTTGATTTCCTGATCAATTAAGGCATAATTTGAAAATTTCGTCCAGGCCGATCAATGATCGTCCTGGACGATAATTTAAAAATACAGTATACCTTAATTGTCTATGGCCGATATGTTAATGACGGCTTCCTTAATAAAGTATCCTTATTTAGACTTTCTGTTTTTAAGCCTGATCGTCCAGTACAATGTGAATATCGTCTTGGCCGATATGAGTAAAAATAGAAATTCTAAGTCTCTCAAGTGTGTGTGTGTCGGGTTACTTAGCATCAGTCTCTTTGACCATTACAAGAAGACTCAAGAAGTGAAAAACAAAAGTACAGACTGACTCAACCCTAATCCTATGCAATCCTGAACTGGCTTCGTCTATTCGTCCGATATTCGATTCCTGAAAAGTTAGAAGCAACAACCAGTCCAAGAAAAATAGTGTTTATCAATCATCAAAATATAAGCCATGAAAATATATTTGTAACACCAACCACTTTCCTAGTGGAGTTATCTCCAAGTGTAACCTTGCCTCCACTTCTAGTTTCCAGTGATATAAATTGATTAGTGGCTCCAGTCATATGCTTTGAGTAATCACTGTCCAGGTACCAAATGCTCTCATGAGGCCTTGTATGAGAGTGTTCCTACAAAACTATCAAACGTTAGACTTGGGAATCAAAATATGTTTAGGTTATCCTTTTGGAAAATTAAAACTAGATGCATGCATGATATATCTAGGTTTATATATCTTAGGTTTCCACAATACATCATTTTTCTATCTAAAGTATAAGTGTGTTTAATATGTTCAATCATGCCAAAAGAATAATATTTAACTCCAGGAAATAGGTTTCTTAATTTTCTATAGTAAATCTATCTTTTCCTGGGTTGTAAAATTTTGAACCTCAAAATAGGATTTGTAAAATCTTCAAGTGTTGGGTGTTTCCTATTTTCCTCAAGAGCTTTCACTTTCAACTTAAGAAATGTGTTTATATCTTCCAAGATATTAATACCATATTTTAAATAATGCTCTATATTTTTAGAATCATCCTTAAATTTTTTAAAGACTATTTCTAATTGAGCATAGGATGATTTTAAAATATCATTCTTTTTGTTCAAGTCATTAAACTCATTAAGTAAGCTCATGTGATTATTATCTACTAATGCATGATCTTTACTAAAGATTTTATATTCTTTTTATAGTTCTAACTTTTCTAGATTTAAACTAGCATGCATTTTCTTAAGTTTTCTATATACATCATGAATTCTTTCAAAAACTTCTAATAGTTCAATATAGGTCAAGTAAGATACCTCTTCTTGATCTAACTGATCAAGATTATCAACCATTAAATAGAAGGTTGTGACTTCTTACTCCTATATTTCTTATGAATTTGAAGCAGAGTCAGCCTAAAAAGCCTGTTGAAATATCATCCTGTCCTTCTTCATATTTTCTCTCTCCTCTACCTTCTCCTTGCTAGGACTGGCTTTGAGATTAGGACAGTTTAATTTTTTTGTCCACATTTCCTACAATCATAGCAAATCACATTATTATAAACCTTAACATTTTTATTAAACTTTCATCTATTCCACTGTTGGCATCTCTTCTGCTTACTTTTTAAGAAATCTCCTAAATTGCATAATCATCAAAGCAATATCATCCTCATCCCTAGGTTATAACTGATCACTCTTCGATTTCTCCACTTTCAATGCTATATTCTTCTCCATTCATTATTCTCCTGTATCAATCTTTCTTTTACTCACTCCTTGCTCGTAAGTAATTAGTGATCAAAGAAGATTATCAATAGAATAAATATTAAATCTTTAGACTCTATTATAGTAGTTATCTTAGCATCATAAGAAGTAGGCAAACAATGAAGTATCTTATTCACTAATTCAGCATTCATTAATTCTCTGCTTTATGTATGCAAAAAAGTGACTATCTAAGTGAATCTTATATACATTTCAGACATGAATTCATTTGGTTTCATATAAAATAATTTATAGTCATGTAACAAGATGCTTAGTCTATATTGCTTTACTTCATTAGTCCCTTTATAAGTAATACAAAGTCTATCACATATGTTCTTTTCACTTTTCCAAGTGAAAACCCGCATGTAATCTTCTAACTTAAGTGTATAAAAGAAACTATTTAAGCATTTAGCGTTTAACTATGCTAAGTCATGTTGTTCTACAGTCCAGTCAGGAAAGGGTATTGAAAGTTTATTAGGGAAGTTAAGTCTTTATGAACAAGCCCGATGCTAACCAAGAAAGGGGGGAGG
>NW_021319083.1:21733696-21741789 GCF_001605985.2 Dendrobium catenatum | reverse complement strand
CTCACAACTAAGGATTTTTTTTAAAGAGGTTATAAAAGAGAATGTAGCTTGCAAAAATTAAAAAAAAAAATTTGGCCAATGATGCCAACAAAAGAAGCGCAAAGACACCAAAATTAAAAAACAATAAAAAGATGCGCAAAGCGCCACTCAATTGACAAGAGGCATAAAATGAGCCCACTCAAAAGCAAGCTATTCTCTCTTTTTAAATCTCTTAGAACTTAGAAGTTTTGATTCTCAAAGGCTTGAATTCGATTGTTTCGCGATCGTGACAGATTTACTTTGGTTCATTATTTTATAAAGATATTTTTTTCTTAAACCAAGTGATGGATGGATTCTTTTTCTCATATCCAATTAATTCTTTGAGTTAGATCATTGATTTTAAAAGACGATTCTACCCTAAGAAAATGTCTGAGCTAAGGGTAACCATGACCGGATATTATACCACTCTTTGGCTTGTTGAGATTATTAACTCATTAACCCACAAGTTTTTAAATCAATCACATGGAATACTACATCATTATCATGCCTTGGTTTCAAAAAAAAAAATGTTTTACTATTGTTTTTTTTTTGTTCCCTCCTCCTTTTTGATATGTCAAAAGGGGGAGAAGTTTATGATGTTTTTACACTTGTCGATCCCAAAATTTTACTACAAACTGTCTTCGTAGTGCTTTGTCATCATCAAAAAGGGGGAGATTGTTGCAAATCTATTTTCATGACTTATGTTTCGATGATTGACAAACACTATTGATTCTTTTGGACTGCTTGTTACTTCTAACTTTTCAGAAATCGAAGATCGGACGAACAAACGAAACCAGTTCAAGATTGCATAGATTTAGGGTTGAGTTAGTCTGTACTTTATTTTTTCTCTTCTTGAGTCTATTTGTAATGATCAAAAAGACTGATGCTAAGTAACCTTACACACACACACACTTGAGAGACTTAGAATTTCTGTTTTTACTCATATAGGCCAGGACGATATTTATATCGTCCTGGATGATCGGGCTTAAAACAGAAAATCTAAATAAGGATTCTTAATTAAGACAGACGTCATCAATAGATCATCCTAGACGATACATGTATCGGCCAGGATGATAAGCTCAAAACAGAAAGAAGTTGCCACCATAGACAATTAAGGTATTTTGTATTTTTTAATAATCGACCAGGATGATCATTGATCGGCCTGGACGATATTCACAAATTATGCCTTAATTGATCAGAAAATTAAGGGAGTAATTAAGGATGATTTATATGATCATATCGTCCTGGACGATCGCATGATTGGCCAGGATGATCTATTTAAAAACTTTAGTTACTTCTGGATGATAAATATCGGCTAGCTCAAATTCATGGCGATGCTCTGGATGATTTTCCTCTGATTTGAACTGATCAGCCGGGACGATCGTAAGATCGGCCTGGACGATCAAGCCAATTTTAAATCGTCCAGTTTAGCATTCAGGGCAATGCTCTGGACGATCTTCTGAGATTTATACTGATCAGCCAGGATGATGTCCATATCGGCCTGTACGATATTGTCGGCAACTTGAAATTAATGAGCTCCTTTGAAGCTCTTCTATTTAAGAGCTATTGTTCAACATTTTGAACAATCTTTTACTGCTGCCTTGACCTGAGAAGGCCTTGAGGAAAGAAAGAGAGAGAGGGAGAGAGAGAGGATCTTGTGAGGGGGAGCTTGTGAGGGGATTCACAAGGGTTGCTTCAAGGATCGCTCTGCTTCTTCTTCGTTTCTCGTTGTGTGATTTTCGTTTATGTGATCTTTTGTTCATTGTGAAAAGAAAATTTTTAAAATACCAATTCACTCCCCCTCTTGGTTAGCTTGGGCCAGTTCTATAGGGCTTAACATCCCTAACGAACTTTCATTCATAATGACCTCCACCATATACTTACAATGAACCATAATATGTTCATAAGATTCAACGACTTGGCAGCCTCTCTCTCAAACATCCAACTCAGTGATTCTACGATTCTTAAGAATAAGATTAGTAGGAATCGCAGATTTACCTAACCTCCACCAGAAGATTTCAGCCTTCTTACTGAGTTTGAGCTTTTGCAACCATTTGAAATAATCAACATCTTCAAATTTATACCTGTTAAACAATAGCTATTCATAGACTATTACAGAAACTGTCTTTCCCGAACACCATTTTAGCAGCTCTATGCTATCCTCTTCCATATAATCAATTTGGATTTATCTAATCAACAAGACAAGTTCTGAATGAAAGGCCCTCTGAAGCAACATATGATCCATTCACCATTATTAGTCAATAGCTGTTGAACATACATTCCATCCAACACATCACAGTCCACATAAGTTGGCCATCTATTGATGCTTTAATCAAACAACCAAGCATCATTCAAAACATTAATTTTATTTCCCTTACCCACCTTCCATCTGATAGCATTTTTCAAATTCTTACACCCATCCAACATAATCTTCCAAGCACTATACGTGACTTTCTTCTGATTATCCTTCATAATCTCATCTCCATATTTTTCCTTCAAAGTTTGGTGTAACAAAGAGTCCTATTTTTGAATGAAGCTCCAAGCCAATCTAGATCTCAAAGAACCAATTCTCAATAAAGGAGATTGCAAACCCAACCCACCCATACTTCTCGGCTTGCAAATTTCACTCCAAGCAACATATTGCATACCTTTAGACCCATCATTCTTATGCCATAAAAAACTTCTACACAGTTTTTCTAGCTCATGTAAAACTCTTTTAGTAACCAAAGAGTGAGTGATTAGGAAATTTGGCATAGAAAGTAAAGAAGTTTCAATGAGAGTGAGCTTACCTCCCATTGATAATGACTTCTTACCCCAAGAGTTGAGTTTGTCCATGCCCATGCTCAAAAGTTCTTGAAAATCTGCCATCTTTTTTCTTCCAAGTGAAATATTGATACCAAAATACTTCATCTCCTTGACCTCCTTGAAGCCAAGGACTTTGGTAATTCTCTTCCTCCTAGGGTAGCTCACCACCTTACCAAATAAAATCTGTGATTTGTTGATATTGACTCTTTGTCCTGTCCACTTACAAAAATCCTTCACTATATTCTTCAATACTTTGGCTAAAGTAATGGAAACATGAGACAAAATCAACACATAATCTGCATAAAGAAGATGTGTGATCCTTGGACCTCTAGGTGAAATCCGGATGCCAAGATTCTTCCCCCTTTACTCCAAAGAATTGGATAAGAGTTGAGAACACAATATGAAGAGATATGGAGAAAGTAGGCATCCTTGATGGAAACCACTTTTAGCACAAATCAACTTAGATTTCCTTCCATTAATGATGATAGAAAACCTCACATCTACAATACATTCCATAAGGAGGTTAGAAAACAAAGTAGGAAAACCATACCACTTAAGAACCTGATGATGTGTTGTCCAACCCATGCTATCATAAGCCTGTTTCATATCCAATTTAAGAGCCATCAATCCCTTCTTATTCTTGGATAATTTGAACTTATGAATAATCTCCTGGGCCAATAGATAATGTTCTGATATAGATCTTCGAGGAATGAATGCTGCTTGTTCTTCAAAAACCACCTTGTCAATGACTTTCTTCAATCTGTTAACTAACATACTAGCCACAATTTTGTAATTAGTCTGACATAGGCAAATAGGTCTATAATTCGATGGAATCAAAGGGTATTTTACTTTAGAAATCAAAGTAATTAATGTATCCTTCCACTCTCTATTTAACATACTGGTTTTGAAAAACCGATTGACTGCATTCCATAGAGTTTCCCAAACTATACTCCAATAACTCTTATAAAAAGAGGAAGTAACCCCATCAATACCTAGTGCCTTGTTATTACCCTGCTGAAAAACCGAGAGCTGCAGTTCTTGTATAAAGAATTCCTCATTAAGCATCACCATATCAGCATTATTCATCTTCTGGACTTCATCAATGAAAGGCCATCCCGTCAGCTCACACTCTCTATGCTTCCACTTCTTCTCAAAAAAATTTGTAAAGACCTTCTCAATTTGATCCTCCTCCACCTGTAATGTATTGAGCTCATCTTTGATCTGATTAATACGGTTACCATTACGTCTTTCCGATGCAAAATTCTGAAAAAGTCTTGAGTTTGTATCTCCTTTCTCATGCCATCTTACTTTTGCCCTTTGATTCCACCAAGTAGACAGCAGCCTCAATGTAATATTCAATTCATGTACTTTGTTCCTAAGTACACATCAACCGACCAGTTAACATCTAGAGCTTCCCTATTTTGAAGGCCTAGAATTTCCGTCTTCATATTTTCCTTTAACACATTCAAATCCTTGCACTTATTTTTATTCCAGAAAAACAATACCTTCAAAGTACAGTTGAGTTTCCTTTGTAGTATTATATATTCATCACCAAAGTCATTCTTCTTCCAAGAGTTATAAATAATACTCTTGGTTGCAGGGTATGATCTCCAAGTGTCCTCAAACTTAAAGATTTTAGCCTTACAATGCACTTTATCCTTCATATTTAGAACAATAGGACTGTGGTCCGATGCTACTCGAGCAAGATGCTTGATAGTAGCCATTGGAAGCTTTTGAATAGCAGTTGAATTCAGTATACATCTATCCAACCTTTCCCAAATCCGAGAGGTCCCCTCTTTAATATTACACCAAGTGAACCTTGGTCCTACACTTCCAATATCATGGAAATTTGAATTAACCATAAAATTCTTCATCTCCCTAGGTCATTTTGAGAACAAGAACCTTTTTCCTCCTCTCTTCTCCTCCTTGTTAATAATACAATTAAAATCCCCTCCAATAATGGAAGGAGTTTCATCCTCCATACAATCCTGAAGTTGCTTCCACAAGCTTTCCCTTTCCTTACAAATTCTGCTCCCATAAACCATGGCTATTTTCCAAATTCCCAAGCTGGGAACCGAAATGCTACCAATAACTGCTTGTGATGATGCCTCCACCACATCAAAAGAAACCATATTCCTATTCCATAATACCAAAATTCCTCCTGAAGTACAACAAAGTAATGAAAGTACTCCCAATCCTTTCCAATCATATAATCAACATCTTTTCTATCAATGCTAGACAACTTGGTCTCCATAAGCCCAATAAAATAAATACTTTGATCTCAAACAATTTCCTTCAAGTATAAGGAGGCCTCTATTTTCCTTTCCCCCCTACAATTCCAAAAGAGCATTGATGACATTAAACAGGTGAAAATGGTCTCTCCCCACTCTTGGGGTTCAACCTATCATACCTCTTTTTCTTCTTATAATCCACTTCCACAGGTCCAAATGATCTCAGTTCCTTGGATAGCTTCACCTTGGCAGAAACACTATAAGCATCTATCTCACTGTTACTGACATTAGCTTCAATACTTTCTCGACCTCTTTCTACTGTTTTTCCATCTTCATCATGATTCCCCATACAATCTTCTTCAATTCTTTCACTCAGCACATCAACCCTATTGGTTATAACAGTATCAGAGGTCTCCTTTCCAGTAGGTTTTTCATATCCAGCCACAATTTCTGGAACCAGGACTTTCTTTTCATCAGCAGTACCTTTTTCATTCACCATTTTAATACCTTTATGTACATTATTCTTCTGATTAATGTTCCCCTTGAAATCATTGCCAAACCTATCAACATTCAGTCCTTTTCCAATAACATTACCTCTATTGCTTTCCCTATTTTTGAAGTGAACATGGATCCAAGGACCATATTCAGAGCTTATTACAAAAGTTTACTCCTCTAATCACTCTATTAACTTTAGTCCAATTAAAATTTGTGGAGGTTAAGGTGTGTGCTCTTAATCCTTCAGTCCTTAAGTTTAGCAAGATACCAAGGTCAGTCTTGGTAATTTCAATTTTCTTTTTAAAAACAAAGGAACTGATGACAGAATGGTCGGAGTTGAAAGACATGTTCGCTAAAAAATTATGAAAGGTTTCTTTATTGTAGAAGTGTACTAAGGTGAGGATTGAGCTAAATTGAGTAGAGGCTAACAAGTGCATTACCTTAAAAGTTAATTGTTCCTGTAGGAGTACTCTAGATGGGGTAATTTTCGCAGAGACAAACCTAGCATAGGATTCTTCATTGGCTTAAGAAAGGAAATTTTAAGATGTGTTTCTTGGTGGACCCTTAGCCAAATACTTTTGGCGCTTGATAGAACTTGCCATTGAAAGATCTTAAGAGAAGAAAGGTTTAAAAGAGATGTGTGAAAGTGACTGTTCAGTTAAAAAATGCCATCAATTTATGGAAAAGTGAATGTTCGTACCAGACGAAATTTCTTTCATCCCGTACGAATTAGATTCGTCCCGTATGAACAAATTTCGTATGGACGAATGAATGAGTCAAAAAAGAAATGGATTTTCATAAACACACAACTTATGAAGCGTCCTTTCGTACAGGCTTTTGACCAAAATGATCGTACAGACGAACACGTGTTCGTCGGGACGATCAGAAATTAAATTTGTTTTAATGGCAGTTGAAAACCGTCCCCCGCTATGAACCGACATGTGTTAGTCTAGATGAATCAAAGGTTCGTATGGATGAAGTTCATATTAAAAACTATCTTATCCATTCAACTGCTTCATTCATTCATCCCGTCATTTGAAAAATATCTCATCCCGGATGATCGTGACGATTGCACAGACGAATTACATTAAAACTACTCTTAAAACGGTTCAAAATCCCACAGTCTGTCATACTACACAAATCGTTCTGTATGAAATGATTTTGTCCAGGATGATGATGAAAATAAAATTCAAAAATAAAACAAAATGAAATCATTCACACAAATCAAAACTAAGAAACACAACAACAACAAAATAACAAACACAAAAACATTAACTTGAAAAAAATATATATCAATGTTGCAGAAAACATTTTTATTTAAGCATTAAAATCAATCACACCAAGCCTTATTCTTAATGTCTGAAAGTATCAAAGGCTAATGGTTTTGTAAAAATGTCTGCAAGTTGATTTTCAGTACAAACATAAGTGAGTTTAATTTCTCCTTTGGACACATGATCCCTTATGAAATGATACCTTATGTTTATATGTTTGGTTCTTGAATGTTGAATAGGATTTTTAGAAATGCAAATAGCACTAGTGTTATCACAGTAAATAGGAATAGTGCCTATAGACAATCCTAAATCAATCAACTATTATTTTAACCAAAGTACTTGTGCCACACAATATCCTAAAGCAATGTATTCAACTTCAGTAGTAGATAGGGCTACTGAATTTTTTTTTTCTACTAGACCATGAAACTAATGAATTTCTAATAAATTGACATGTTCTATAAGTGCTTTTCCTATCCACCCTACAGCCTGCAAAGTCAGAATATGAGTAACCAATAATTTCAAATAAAGAGCTAAACTTAGGATACCAAATTCCTAAGTTCTGAGTACCTAGAAAATATCTTAAAATCCTTTTCACTGCTGTCAAATGTGATTCTTTTGGATCTGATTGAAATCTAGCACACAAGCAAACACTAAACATAATATCGAGTCGGCTAGCTGTCAAGTAAAGTAAAGATCCAATTATCCCTCTAAATTTTTTTTATCAACAGATTTTACCTTAGGATCCTTATCCAACTGAACTAAGGAACTCATTGGAGTACTAACAAGTTTAGCATTGTCCATTTCATATTTTTTGAGGTTGTCCTCAACATATTTAGATTGGCTAAGAAATGTTCCTTCCTCAAGTTGCTTAATGCTAAAGCCTAGAAAGTAACTTAAGTCTCCCATTAGACTCATCTCAAATTCACTACTCATTGTTTTAGAAAAATCATCTCAAAGATTTTTATTTGAAGATCCAAAAATGATATCATCCACATAAATTTGAACAATGAGTATATCATTTCCAAATTTCTTCAAAAAGAGAGTTGTATCCACACTTCCTTTTTCAAAAGATCTTTCAAGTAGGAAGGTGTTCAACCTCTCATACAAAGCCCTAGGTGCCTGTTTTAATCCATATAATGCCTTTTTTAATTTAAAAACATAATTTTGGTATTTTGAATTTTCAAAACCTGGTGGTTGTTCTACAAAAACATCTTTTTCAATTACCCCGTTTAAGAAGGCACTTTTCACATCCATTTGGTATAATTTGAATTAA
>NW_021319083.1:21704169-21731122 GCF_001605985.2 Dendrobium catenatum | reverse complement strand
ATTGTGTGCCGCTTTTGTTTTCGCCTGGATACGTGAGACTCGTGAGGGTGTGAAAGTTTTCTACTCAAAATCTTAAATGTCTAAAATTTTAGTGAGTCTAAATAACATAGAAAGATAATGAATCTAGGGAATTAGTCGGGGATCGACCCCGGGGTCGCATGCATATTTCTACATTACTCTTTCCTTGCTTTAGACCCTTCCCCGCCTGCGGGTAGAGTCCGGATAGTCTGACCTATGAGGACGAGGTGCCGGACCTGGGGAAGTCCAGTCTTCTAAAAAATTATTTTATAAGTCTGTTTTTAAAATTTCAAGCATATTTGATTTAGAAGTTGTCGACCAGCATGCATTACATTAGATATAAATTAAAAGAGTCAAAATTTTAATTGCATCAGTTTTAGCATTTTAGCACCCAACATAAGTCGAAGGGGCCAATTAGGAAAACTTCTAGATGTCGGCCCCAACTATCCAAAACTTTAAGTACAACGTCCCTACCACTCTTTCATAAAAGACCAGACTCATCTCTTTTAAATCGATTAGGTGGTTAGCTGGCTCCCCAATCCAGGCCGGGGTAAGTCCAGGCATTGCACTACATTAGTTAGGTTCGTATAACTGTGGTCCAGTGTCCAAATTAGATTTAGGATCTAGGGCAGATCTTTGATTATAAGACCCCAAATTTCGGGAATATAATCCCAAATTTCTAATAAAATGCTCAACTTCAATTAAAGTTTCCTTTCAATTCTAAAATATATAGCCCAACACTTAGAGTAAGTTGGGACACTTCCGGATGGTTCTGGAATCTCAAGGTGTCCCCTACCTCTCTTCCATCGATTCTGTTAATAAATGTTCAACCTTGATCCATTCCCTTTTGATTCCAAAAGATCATATTCATTTTTTTGATATCATTCCTAGAAAATCTAATAAAATTTCATTCTTATTTTAATCGAGAGTTTTCGTAGGGGACTCTATCTCCCCTCGATGTAATTAACTACGAGGGCTTGCGCTCGTAGAAGATTTGGAACCACACACACCTGATTTCAAAATTAATCTTTTTTTTTAAAAAATCTTCTTAGATTTCTTTAGGAAAAAGTTAAAGAACGATTGTCATTATCATATTAAAAGAATTATCATTGAAAGGTGTTATCTCCCTCCGGGGAGATACATCCTTCTTGATAAGGCTTTGGATATGAATTCGACAATCACACTCCTTGAATATCATAACTGGATATTTAGTTGAATTTTACCTTGTCCCCACGGGGCTGTGTGAAGTTCTCTTTAGAATCTAGCCATGATATTCAAGATGAATTTCATAATTCTAAGTCTGAACACCGTTATGGAATTTTATTTTCGTCCTTCGGGGTGATATATTTTTCCGAATGAGTTGATTCGACCTCTAGAATTAGAATTTCAATTTTAAAATTCCCAAAAAAAACTAATATTTTCAAAACCTGTTTTTCCAAAATTCCACCAACAGGCTACACTAGACAAAATAGACTTGTAGATGACATTATAACTAAAATACCATTTACTGATTGGATAGTAGATGAAAAAGAATTAGCTCAATTGAATGCTAAATATTTGAACAACTTTTTCTGTACACTTAAGTTTAAAGAGTATATGTTTGTCTCAACTTCTTGAACTGGAAAATAAATTTGGGATAGACTTTGTATCACTTATGATGGAACTAATGAGGTGAAACAATCTAATTTGAACATTTTATTACATGATTATGAACTATTTTGCATGAAATTGAATGAATCAATTACTGACATGTACACTCATTCTACACAAATAGTCACTTTATTGCATACTTTAGGTAGGAAACTATTAAATTTTGAGAACGTCAATAAAATACTTCATTGTTTAACAACAACTTATGATGCAAATATTACTTCTATAACTAAATCTAAAGACCTAATTGTTTATTTTATAAATAATCTTCTTGAATCACTAATTGCTTACGAGCAAAAAAGTGACTAAAAAATAGAATTATGTAGGTGACAAGTGGAAGGAGAAAAATATTATATTAAAAGTTGTTAACTCGTATAGTGAACAATCTCAGCATGAGGATGAAGATGATATTGCCTTAATTATAAGGCAATTCAAAAGTTTCCTTAAGAGGATGAAAAGGAGACATTAGTAGTGGAATAAGGGTAACTTCCACAAAAATGCTAAAACTTCTAATAATGTAATTTTCTATAATTGTATGAACCCTAAACATATCAAATTCATCTACCCAAATATTAAAGCTAATCCTAGCAAGGAGAAGGTTTAGGTCCAATGTAAGAAAGGATAAGAAGAGATTGTAGAGAGCATTCTGGGTGGACTCTGCTTTAGATTACTCAAAAATAGAAGCAGAGGAGGGGGTATTATACTTTTTTTTAAATGGCCCACAAGCTTGATTAGTTAAATCAAGAAGAGATATGTGAATTAACCTAAGATGAATTACTTTAAGTTTCTGAGAAAATTTATACTACATATAGAAAACTTAAAAAGCTGCATACTAAGTTGAAATTAGATATTTTAAATTTACAAAAAGAGAATGAAATCCTTAGTAACGATTACGCATTGATTGATAGCAACCATATGAAACTATTGGATGAGTTTAATGATTTGAATATGAAGCACTAACTATTAAAATTATCACATACTGAACTTAAAAATGACTTTAAAATATTTATTGATAAATCTGATTGTAGAGAGCACTATTTGAATGTTGATAAAGCTATTTTAGAAAGTGCTAACTCATATTTTAAAGTTGAACTGAAAGCACTTCAAGAAAATAGGATACCACCTACACTAGAATAATTTTTTAATCCAGATCAGAAGCCTATAGTTTCAAAACCTAGGAAAAGACTATAATTATTATAGATTGATAAGTTCTTTTCCTGGAGTTAAATATTTTTCTTCTTGAATGTTTGGTCATATCTCTCACACTTGCATAATTCATAGTAAAACATATTTAGTTTGGAGACCTAATATGCATAAACCACAACATATTAAATATGCATCTAGATTATTTTTGTCAAAAGGTGAACCCAAACTTATTCGAGTTTAGAAGTTTAACATTTAATCATTTAGTAGAATTACACTCATAAAAAGACCTTGTAAGAGCATTTGTTGCCTAGACAGTGGATGTTCAAAGCATATGATTGGAGATACGACACAATTCATAGCGTTTGAAGCCATGAATGGAAGAAAGGTTACACTGGGAGACAATAACACTAGGAAAGTGGTAGGAACATGTATGATTGGGAATTTGAACAATTTTTTCATTGAAATTATTTTATTTGTAGAAGGCTTAAAGCATAAATTATTAAGTATTAGTCAACTATGTGATAAATGTTATAGTGTAAATGTTTTTCCCATAAGCTGCATAATAAGCCAAAATGGAATTAATGTTTTGCATTGAAATAGGGTAAATAACATGTACATGCTTGATTTGAATTTTCTTAAATCTTCTAATTCCTTTTTCCTCAAAATAATTATTAACGAATCATATTTATGGTATAGGAGACTTTATCATGCGAGCATTAAAAATCATAGGAAAATTACCCATAAAGATTTGGTTAGAGGTATACCTAAACAAGACTTCACTAAGGTTCACATGTATGATGCATGTTAATTAGGAAAATAGGTCAAATCCTCCTTTCATTACATTAAGGTTCATAGAACAAGCAAACAATTAGAAATCATTCATATATTTATTTTTGGATCGGTTAGCACTGTGAGTATAGGAGGTAAAGTCTTTGGATTTGTAATAGTTAATGATTTTTTTAGATTCACTTAGATTAAAAACTTGCTTCATAAGAGTGAATCATTTGACTAGTTTAGAAGTTTTTTTCACTTAGCTTCAAAGGAAACTAGGGTGTGAGATTTAATCAATTCAAAGTTATCATGGTGAATAATTTGAAAATGAGAAATTTGAACATTTTAGTAAATAAAATGGATTTTAGAATGGTTGAACCCATTAATATAAATCAACCACTTTCAGATGAATTTTAGATTTTGGCCATACAGGAAGAATTGAATCAATTTATTAGAAATGATGTTTGAGAATTAATTGAAAGTCCTAAGTATCAAAGTGTTATTAGAACTAAGTGGGTATTCAAAAATAAAATGAATGATTCTGGTGTTGTGATTAGAAATAAAATAAGATTAGTGGCCAAGGGGGTATAATCAAATAGATGTGATTGATTTTGAAGAAACTTTTTTCCTGTAGCTAGACTTGAGTAATTAGGATTTTATTAGCTTTTGCCTATTTTAAAGGTTTTAAATTATATCAAATGGATCTTAAGATTCTTTCTTAATGGGATGAAATAAGAGGATGTTTATATTGACCAACCTCTATGTTTTGAAAATTCTAAATTCCTTTATTATGTGTTTAAATTGAAAAAATACATTATATGATCTAAAATAGGAACCTAGGGTTTGGAATGAGAGGTTAAGCACTTTCTTATTTGAAAGGTCATTTGTGAAAGAAAGTGTGGACACCACTCTCTTTTTGAAAATGACAGGAGATGACATACTTATTGTTCAAATATATAATAATAATATCTTGTTTGGATCTATAAATAAAAACTTTTTGATGTTTTTTTCAAAAATAATGAGAAGTAAATTTGAAATGAGTTTGATGGGAGATTTGAGTTATTTTTTTTACTTTTAGCATAAAGAAAAAAGAGGAAGGAAAATTTCTCATTTAGTCAAAGTATATTAAGGACATCCTTAAGAAATATAAAATGGATAATGCTAAACCAGTTATTACACCAATGAGCTTCTCAGTACAGTTAGATAAGGACTAAGGAAAATCTGTTGATTAAAAGAAATTTAGAGGTATAATTTAATTATTAATTTACTTGACTACAAGCAAACTAGATATCATGTTTAGTATTTATTTCTGTGCTAGATTTAAATCTAATAAAAAAAAAATCACATTTGACAGCAGTTAAAAGAATTCAGAGATATCTTTTAGAAACTCAAAACTTAGGGATTTTGTATCATAAGCACATATCTTCTTTTAAAATCAATGGATATTCTGATTCAGATTTTGTAGGATGTAAGGTTGATTGAAAAAGTACTTATGGAACCTATCAATTCATAAGAAACTCTTTAGTTTCTTGGACTACCATAACATAGAATTTAGTAGCCCTTTCTATTGCTAAAGTAGAGTACATCACCTTTGGTAGTTGTGTGGCACAAATTCCTTAGTTAAAAAAATAACTGATTGACTTAGAATTTTTAATTGCCACCATTTTTATTTTCTATAATAATACTAGTATCATTTGCATTTCAAAGAATCCTATTCAACAATCTAGAACCAAGCATATTGATTTAAGGCATCAATTTATTAGAGATCATGTAGCTAAGGGAGAATTTGAATTGCATCATGTTGCTACTAAGAATCAACTTATAGACATTTTCACAAAACTACAGGCTTTTAACAAATTTAGCACTTTAAGAACCATATTAGGTGTGATTGATCTTAATTCTTAAATTAAAATTTTGCAATTTTTAATTATTGTGTAATTATGTGTTTGTTTCCCCACGTAGTGGGATAAAGGCTTGATGATGTTGATGTTGATGTTGTTATGTGTTTGTTTATTTTCTCTTGTTTCTAATTTTATTTGTTTTGTTTTGAGTTTTTTTGTTTTGTTTTATATTTTACTGGAAGCATGTTATTTTGTTTGAAAAGTTTTTTAGTTTATTATGTCTTATTTTAAGTCTTCTATTAATATTGTATAAAATGTTTTGTATTGTACAAATTCTATAGCATATGCATGGTAGGTTTCTAAGCTGAGCACACAAAACTGAGTTTTTCATTGAATTTTTTATTGTTCGATGTCGTCATCATCTGTACAAACTGTGTTATTTCGTTTGTATGATTTGGGATTATTTTCCAAGAGTTCAATTATTTTTGTTAGATCGTATATACGAAATTAGATTTCCTATATATGATCCTATTATCAGTTTTTCATATGGACGAACCTAGCAAGCATAAAATGATATTTAATTTTCTTATTATCCCGAAAAAATAAGTGCTCATCTGTATGATCTTTTTTTTTTTTTTTTTTGAATTTTTTTTTTTTTTTTTTTGAAGAATGCTAAATTTCATAGATTAAAGCAAAGAAAAAGCAAGAAACCTAAATACGAACTAGTGAGAATAAATTACCCTATCACCTTTTTCCTTCACAATTTGAACAGAAGAAGGTGGTAGTTCACTCTCACAAAAAAAAAAAAAACCCAAAAAAACTCATAAGAAAATGCTAAGTTAGCACAATAGCGAGCTAACTTATTACAATTAAACTAACACGATGGAAAAAAAACATTATTCCCATTCCCTACTAAAAAACAATCTTCATCTTCAATTCTTCCATCCACCTTCTTCTCTTTTCTATACCCTTCATGAAGAAAATGGATTACATTTTTATTGTCACTTTCTATTATAATACCATTAGCATCAAGCAATCTTCCATTCAGCACCTTCTTCAAAGAATTAAATGCCAATAGATCCAATTGAGCTATATCCCAATGAACTCCATAGAAACCAAAAGTAAGAACAAATCTGCCTTTGAAATCCCGAACTAGACCTCCAATTCCTGCTTCATAGTTCTCTTTGAGGGCTGCATCAATGTTTATCTTATACCATTCGGGAGGTGGGGGATGCCAGGAATTAGAAAATTGTCATCCTAGTGGTCCGAGAGTATAAGATTCTTTTTCCGAGTATTTACAAAGCTGAGAATACTAGCTGTTGTCAAAGTTTCACTTGTCTCCACTTTTCCATGCTTGATCTTATTCTTGTTATTCCATGAAAACCATAACAAAGAATAATAAATTGTAGCCATGACGGATTGGTTCTAGCCAATACTTCCAGCTTACACCAACATTCTTGGAAGGAATTGTATTTCGGTATCATAAACCCCCACTTCATTAAAATATCAATTACCTTCAACAGCTTTACACAAGAAGTGGTAACATGATTGATATCTTCAACTTCTCCACATCTTCTAGGACACAAATTTATGTTTGCTAACCTCTTCTTTAATAGAAAATCTATTGTAGGTATTGATGTCTTGCCAAGCCTCCACATAATCAGTTATACTCTGCCTTTTAACTGTAATTTCTGCAGCCATAATGTAGAATCTGAATTCAGCTCGTCCTTTAAGTCTTCCTCCTTAATCAAAGCTGAAATAGATCTTCCAGAAAATATTCTTTTCAGCTCCAAGAAGTCTCCATCATCCCTTCTACAAATCTAGATATTACATATTAAAGCAACTAAATCTTCTCCAAAGTAATTCATCAATCTGTCATGGTTCCATCCCCCTTCATTAATGAAGAAGTCTAGATTTGTTGCATCATCTTCAAAGATTGCAACAAAAGTAGGCCACTTGAGCAAGCTTTTATCCAAGATCCAAACGTCAATTAAGACATTAATTCTGTTACCAAATACTATCCTCCATCTAATGACATTCTTCAGAGCATCTCGTCCCAAATTGATAATTTTCCAAGATGGAGAACCTCCCTTCTTACTATGATTATTCCACCAATCTTCCCCATACTTGCCCAATAGATTTTTGTTAAGTAAGGAAGAAGGATTCTCTAAAAAATTCCATGCAGACTTAGCTCTTATAGGGCCCAAGCTGGACAATGCCGAATGTATACCCCAGCCTCCCAAAGCTTTCGACTTACAAAGGTCCTCCCAAGCTACATAGTGCAGTCCATGACTCCCATCTACTTTATTCCAAATATAATTTCTGCAAAGCTTTTCAAAATTCTTCAAAACACTTAAAGGAATGAGAGAGTGTGACATAAGAAAAACTGGAAGATTTACAAACACTGATTTTACCAGCACTAACCTTCCAGACAATGAGATAAATCTATTACTCCATAAGTTCAGCTTCTTCATAGATTTGTCCAAAAGAACATGGAAATCAGCCTTCCTTAGCCTTCTCAATGCAACCTTTGATCCCAAATACTCTAGTTCTTTAGCCAGCTTGAAACCCAAAAAATTTGCAATTTTCTTCTTCCTCCTTCTATCCTCCTGTTTACCGCAAATCATAGCAGATTTTGTTTACCGCAAACCATATCAGATTTTTGGTAATTGGTCATTTATTCTTTGACCGGTCCAGCTACAATATTCACCAATAATGGCATTCATTCTCCCTATGCTTCTCCATTTGGCATCAGAAAATAAGAGCACATCATCTGCATGGAGCAAATGAGAGATCGTTTGTCCATTGGGGGCACTCTTAATGCCTAAATCCCTCCCCCTATTAAAAAAAACATTAGATAGCAATTGATAACAAATAATAAATAGAAAAGGTGAGAGAGGACATCCTTGACGGAAATCACTCTTTCCCTTTATCCAGAAAGTACATCAACCATTGATGAGAATAAAGAATCTCGACTTCAATATACATTCCATCACCAACTTCAAAAACCTTCCCGAAAAACCTAGAAGAACCAACATTTCATTGAGAGTAGTCCAACACATACTATCGTATGCGTTCTCCATGTCCAGCTTTTTAGCCAATAATCCATTGTTAGCTTTAGAGAAACTCATTTTGTTGAAAACCTCCTATGCAAGTAGTAAATGATCCGATATAGATCTACCTCCTATAAAAGTCAACTGTTCTTCAGATATAATCCTTGCAATGACCACCAACAATATGTTCAATAAGATTTTAGTCACAACTTTATAAAAAGAATTGCATAGACTAATAGGCCGAAACCCAGCTAGAGTCACCAGGTTGTTGATCTTGTGAATAAGTACCACTAATGTATCTTTCCATTCTTTAGGCATCTTTCCTGAAAGGAAGAAACCCTTCACTACCCTACAAACATCAGCACCTATAATACTCCAATAAGATTTGAAAAAGGAGTAAGTGATCCCATCATATCCCGGTGACTTGTTTTTGCCCAGCTTCCTTACCACCTCCAGCATTTCAAAATCTGAGAGCTCTGCATCCAAAAAATCTTTATCTTCATTTGATATAACCTTCCAAGGTGGCATCTAGTCTTCCAACAAGCAATCCCTACCTTTTCATTTTTTTTTTGAAAAAACTGAAGAACACGTCTTCAACTTCCTTAGGATCTTCGGTTAGAATCCCATCTCTATTTTTAATTTGATGAATCCAATTCCCATTTTTCCTAGCATTTGCAAAAGCATGAAAAAACTTTGTATTAGAATCTCCCTCTTCAATCCACTTCACTTTAGCCTTTTGCTTCCACCAAGTATTCAAGTGACCAAGAGTAGCATTTAGCTCCTTAACCTTTGATCTAACTAACCAAACTTTTTCTTCACTCAAATCACCAACATTAGCTTCCTCTTCTTGAAGATGAAAAATTTTAGTCTTTAACCTCTCTTTATCTTTGGAGAACTCCCTCAACTTAGCTCTACTCCAATAGAATAAATCTTTTAAAGATCTACTGCACTTCTTATTAAAGATTTTCATTTCATCCCCACTATACATCTTCTTCCAAACCTTAGCAATAATGAGAGTTGAGGCTTTATATGAAATCTAGACATCTTAAAATTTAAGAAACCCATTCTTCCTTGAAGAAGTGTCAAAAATCTTCAACACAATAGGACTGTGATCAGATGCTATTCTAGCAATATGTCTTACCACAGCCACCTGGATACTATTGATGGCCAACGAATTAAGAAAGCACTTGTCCAATCTCTCCAAAATCCTTCCCCAACAATCTTATTGTTACACCAAGTGAACCTTGGTACAACAATACCTAAATCATGGTAATCATTCTCATTCATAAAACTAACCATTTCTTTCGGCCCCTGAGAAAATACAAATTTTCTACCTCCTCTCTTTTCGTCTTGAGACAAAATACAGTTGAAATCCCCCCCCCCCCCCCCGATGGAACTTTCCTATGAGCCACCACCTTAATACAATCCCATAACCTCCTCCTCTTATTTTCCTCCTTACTCCCATACGCCATTGAAATCATCCATACACCCTTGTTAAAGACATTCAGATCTCGAATAACACATTGATTTGATGTCTTAATAACAGAAAATGAAGCCAAATTCGATCTCCATAGGATCATAATACCTCCAGATAACCCTTCTAATGGAAGAAGGTAAAAATCCCAATCCGGTCCCATAATCTTCTCAAATGAGACTTTATTAAAATGATTGATTTTAGTCTCCACCAAACCAACAAACAAAATACTAAAATCTTTGATAAACTCCTTAAGGTATAGAGAGGCCTCCTTTTTCTTCACCCCTCTACAATTCCAAAAAGCAATGGAATTCATTAAACTACCTTAGGGGAAGGACCCCCATCCTTCTTTTTGACACTACCACCTTCCAAGAGTCTACCACATGAAGCATTTTTTATAGACCCTTAGGAACTAAGTTCTTTAGCAAGCTTCACCTTAGATAAATCACCACCATTCCCACCCTCCTTCACCATATTAGATTCAGTTTTGTGAAAGCATTTATCAACTATACAAACCATTCCTTTATCAAAAATAGCAGTACCAACCATTGAGTCTTCAGCCAAACTACTTATAACAGCTAATTTCCCCTCCACTCCATTTTCCAGTATGTTATCATACTCAATACAAAGTACTTCAAATTTGTTAATAGATTTAGATAAAATAGAATAGTCTGAGATGAAGTTCTTACTCATATTTCCTTCAGAATTTTTTACATCTTTATCAGCCATTCCATCAATCTTCTCAACTATAACTGCATGCATTTATCCTCCATTATGAACATGTTCCAGTGAGAATTCTCCTTCTTCTAATTAATCTTCAACTGCAATCAAATTTTCCTGAACCGCCTTGCTTAAATCCTTTTGGCCAATAGAAATCTCTGCCAAAGAGTCATTTTGGATTTTCTGAGCAGGAAATTCCTGTTTCTTCATATACTTTAAATAAGATGGCTTAACAAAATTATTTTTTTGGACTACTCTTCTATTTCTCTTATGGTTAGCTAGAACCCAGGGACCATAAGAAGCTGTATTAACATTCTCACTCTTCTTCCCCACCTCAACACCCGATCCACCATAACTGACAGTAGCCTCCACCTCCTTTTGGATAGGACTTTCCTTCTTACAAATAGTTACCTCATGCCCAATCAATCCACAATGAAAACAAAAGGATGAGATTTTTTCATATTCTACCTTTTGAAAAAATCTCCCCGAAATACCTTCCACCCGAACTCCTAATGGAAGGCTTTGATCAATCATAACCCTTACAAAAACCATTGCAAATTCCCTGCTTCCCCATTGAAAAAAATTTCCATCCAACATTAGTGGTTTGCCAATCATAGATGCAATCCTTGTAATGTTCTTCTCATCCCAACAATATAGAGGTAGATGGGGCATTCTTATCCAAATTGGGGATGTCAATGGTGAAAACCCCGGCGTCCATTTTTCCATGCCAACTACATGGCCATTCACAAACCATGGCCCTCCTGATAGTACAACTTCCATCAATTCTTGTCAGCTAAAGGAACATAAAAACCATCCCTTTCCAAGAGAAGTAAAATGGAAATTCCCAAATTGGTTCCATTGCCTCCTCACTTCCCATGCCACCATATGAGATGGTATTTCCTTTCCAAATACTTTAATCACCAATGAATTCAACAACTTGTTTGAATTCACCAACTCCAATTCTTCACACAGCTTCATAGCCTTACCATCCTTAGTCAAGACCAAATCTTCATCTTTAAAGTCTAACTTAATGTAAGGTTTACTACTCCACGGGTTAGCCTTCAACCCATTACCAGTTTTCATAGACAAATTATCAGATACCTTGCCGCACCCACACCTTCCTTCATACCCAAAATAGTATTAAGATCTTAAAAATTTTTGTTAATGGATATCAGAGAATTCGCATTTATCACAATGTGTCCAAGGATTGCATTTGAATTCCCAAATCTATGGACAAAAATTTTCAAACCAGAGGATGAAGCAGAATGATCTATCAAGTTCAATTTCGAAATAACCTTACCAAATTTTAGAGTCATTGTTACCTCTTCTACAACAACATCCTTGCCTTCCCTTCCACCTGAACATCCTTCTTTAGAGCATCTTCAGAAACATCCTTAATCACCAAAGGTCCTTGAGTCTTCCTTTTCAAAATTTCAAACTCTCTCTGGTTTGAAGACATGATATTACATCCATTCCCCTGTATAATAAGCTTCGTATTGCTGATAAGGGATGGTGACCTCGCTGACGATCTAGAGATTGATGGTGGCCATTCATCGCCATCTCCTACACCATATCCTAAAAAATATGGACCAAAACCGAGAACCAAATTTGAATTCTGATCAATTTCTCTCTCTATCACAGTCTGTATGATCGTATGGTCAAAAAATCCATATGAAATATAGCCTTAAAATTGACAGTTTATGAAAATTCATTTCAGTTTTGGCCATTTTTATTCATATGTATGAAATTTTTTTATCCCGTATGATTTTAGAATCATGCGTATGATCCATATTTTGTACTATATGATAGGTCATTTTTCTTTAAATAGAAGGGTCTTGGTTAGTTTCTTAATAACTTTCTTATTCATTTCCAAACCTTCTAGGGTCCAAATGTTAGAAATGTCAAGCAGTAGCAAACTACCTTGCACTTCTAAGGGATCATCCTCTAGATCTGATTGGGATGACAATTTTCTTTTCAAAGAGAATGAGGAGGTCTTTGATAGGTATTTTGCTGCCAAAATAACTCCTTCTGAAATTGCTTGATGGGCAAGAGGGGGGTGAATTATGAAAGTTTTATAGCAATAAATAAAACCTAAACATGAGTTCTAATATTTTTGATATTTTTTTTGGTTTTAACATAAAAATTTAAAACAACTTCTAAGGCAACGCGCAACAATAAAATCTTTTTCTTTCACAATTTTTTCCAAGCAAATATTATGAAATAAAAATGAACGTAAGAATAAAAACAATAAGGAAAAAAGCACACCGAGTTTTTTATAAAGGTTCGGTCAAACCATGACCTACGTCCACTCCCCAGAGTCCTCCGCTCCGGGAATTTTACTACCAATAAATAGCTCTCCTTTTGCCCCCCGGCAAGGTGGAGAAGCCCTTACATTACTCCCTTTCACCAACCCGGCGTGGCAGAGTGCCAAGCGCTATTTTCACCCTCCCGGTGACTGCAGAGAACTTTCTTGTTTTTCTCCCTCCTGGAGAAGGCAGAGTACCTTCAAGGTCAACGGACGTAGACGAGTCTCCCCCTTAGAAAGCCTCCCACAAGTTCTTCCCGGGCCACAGGAGGAGCAAGTTGCAGCAAGATCGGAGCAATCGTGCGATCTCCCTCACACCTCTTCTCCCTTACCAAGCTCACCTTCTCCTTCCTCTCTCAACCCCTAAAACTTCTCAAGAGCTCTCCCTAGGATTTTCTCTCTACTCACATTTTCCTCTTCTGTCTCTCTCTCTCAAAATATGAAAAGTTTTACAAATAAAAATGGGCTCCAAAATCCCTGAGATTTCAAAAGTAGCTGTTACAATCATATAGTACGATTATTAGTCGTACAGTACGATATGTACAAACTAGATTTGTCCTTGTACGAAGGTGTATGAATAGTTCAAAAACTAATCGTACAGTACGATAATATATTGTACGGTACGATTCACAACACACTACTCATATAGGATGATAGTCGGGATGATCAAATGTAGTCTCTGTTCATCGTATGGTATGATCTACATTGTACCGTATTAATAGTAAAAATCAAGGCATTGTCTAGGATGAATTTCAGGACGATCAAATATCATCTCTGTTCATCGTATGGTATGATAGTAATCGTACAGCACGATGAGACAAAAAACACAGGATCGTTTAGGATGATCTCCGGGATGATCATAATTTTTCTCTGTTCAACTATCGTAGTCGTACAGTACGAACGGCGCAAAATAGTATACTTGACTTATCATGATTGTAAGGGTTTTGGATTTGAAATAGATCGTACTGTATGATAGTATTCATACAGTATGATGTGTTCACAAAACACGCGTTATAATAGTAGATCGTACGGTACGAAATAAATTCATATAGTACGATTACCAGGGAATGAAAAAACTATATTTCTTACTTTTAAAAACCCTCTCCCCCTATGTGTGTGCATGAGTGCTCAGACTTACCTATAGTTTTTGGCCAGACTAAAGAAAATAAAAAATAAAATAAATAACAAAATACATTGTCCGACTCATACTCCTAATCTAACTAGTCTTGAGTCTTCCCGTTGTCCTGAGTGGATTGTGATCTTCCTGAAATGTTAGTACTCATGGATAATTGCAAACATTAAAAGATATTCAATAAAAGTAGTTTAGGCAACATTATTTGGCATCATCAAAATCTCAACCTCGGGGTCATGGGTCGCAACAATCTCCCCCTTTTTGATGATGTCAAATAATTTTTGTTGTTAGCAAGTTCAACAACAACAACAACAACAACAACATCAAGCCTTTATCCCACTACGTGGGGTCGGCTACATGACATTTTATTTTTTCATTTTTTTTTTGTTTTGACATAAGAACAAGAAAAACACTAAACAGAAAATGAACAAGAAAAGCACAAAAGAGAAAATGCAATACGAAAGGAAATGCATTATATTTAACACAAACAAACTACAACATAAAGATAACTATAACAAACTTCTCCCCCTTTTAATCGCACCAAAAAGAGGAGCAAACACTAAAGAAAGAAAAGTACAACACAAATAATTCAAAGGGAAGGATCCTGATCACTTGGTGGTGGAGGTGGGTGTGGCTGAAAGTAGTGAAGGATCGTGTCAAAACGTTGATCAATCGCATTGAACTGTTCCCCAAACTAGTGCATGTCGGCCTCGTGTTGCTGATGTTTCTCTTGAATGTGCGTGTCAAGATGGGTCTGAAGTTGGTCGAAGTGTTTGACCAAATCGTCATCAGGGTAAGCTGGTGCAGGAGCTCGGGGTGCTGCATGTCGTCATGGTCGAGCTGGAGCTGCTGCTGGGGTATCTTCTCCTTCTTCTTCATCAAAGACGGGTTCTTCAGGCTCATGTCCTCGATGGAAAAGAATACGAAAAGAGGCATCCATATAATAGATTAGAAGATTATCGGGTTCACCAGGATAGGTAAGTTGATATTTATTTTGAAGGATGTATCCTATAAGGTGACCAAGATCTATATTTTGTTTTTGGCGAGTAGCAGGGAGACAAACGAAGGTCATATGGAGAATGTAGTCAATAATTTAATTGGCCTCATCGAATTTGGTGTTGGTCATAATAAGATATGTAGCGACAGATAGAGTCGGGGTTATGTTAACACGGTCGCCAGCTTTGGGTATAATGGAGGTTCTAAGGACGTGTTGAATGATTCTGGAGTTTTGAGTGAGTGATTGTATGAGAGGTTAGTGTTGATAAAATTTGGTGTTCCTAAGGTCTTGATTAACCTCACTCCAGTCAAATTCATTCGTGAGAAATGAAAGAACCATAGGCCCTTCAATAGATAACACAATGTATTGGGCGATGTCGGCATTTGTAATTTCGACATTTTGACGACAAACAAAGGAGTGAAAAGTGAGGTTGTCGGCGGTGTAGGTTAGGTTTGCAAGAAATTCTAAAAGGAGTTCAGAGTTGTATGGGAAGGCCAGGGTGAGAAGGAACTGGAGGGTGGTGGAAGCAAAGAGGTTCAGTACCTTGAAATTCAAAGCCTCCTAATTGAGCAGTGTGGATGGCATAATTTTGCATGCTTTGAACTGATGGTATGCATCCTCATTGTCAGCATTCAAGAACCGGGCACTATGGAGGCGAGAGAAAGACGAGCTTCCCACTACAATACGACCTCTCTTGCTTGAACTAGACATCGTGTAGAGGCTGAGTGAAAGGTGAGAAGGAACAAGTGGAGGTGAGTGAAGTGAGTTCTACCTTGCCAGCCAATTTATAGAGTTTTTTTGGAATTGTACAGTACGATAGGATATCGTACAGTATGATATGGCATTAACTGTTCTGATGAATCGTATCAAGAAAAGGTGGTCAAAGCGTACAGTACGATGTGAATCGTACAGTATGATCAGAAGAATATCGATCATCCCGATGGCGTTAGTACGACTTTTGACCAAAAGTATCATATTGTACGAACAGGTGTATCATACAATACGAATGACATTAATATCGTACCAAACTCCTTTATAACGTTCTTATCCGTTTGCTGAGGTGGATCGTATATTACGAAGTGGATCTATCGTACAGTATGAACACCAATAATAACATACCAGCAAGCATAAATTCATCCCAATCTATTGATGATGTGGATCGTATAGTACAAATAGTAGGTATCGTACCGTACGATGAGAAATAATGTATCATACCGTATGATATAGGTCATACAATATGATCAATAGAGATGAAATTTAGATGTTTGTGTGTTCTGGCAGATTAAGCATATCGTACAGCACGATCATAGTATCGTACAGTACGATAATACAAGGTCAAATTTAGTGATTTTTGTATAGTGAGTGTGTGATGATCAGGAGCAGCCTTAGAAGATTTTATTTTGTATTTTTTTTGTTTTGTTTTGTTTTTATTTTTATTTTTATGTAGTTATGTCTATGACACCTAATCTAGTCCTCAAGGTGCTAAAGATATTAAATGCTAGAGGTTTTATGAATATGCCAGCCAATTTATCTTCTGTAGTAATGTGATGCAATTCTATATCTCCCTTAGCAACGTGATCTCTAATTAAATGATGCCTAATTTCTATGTGTTTTGTTCAAGAGTGCTGAATTGGGTTCTTAAAGATGCAAATTATTCTTGTGTTGTCACACATAATTAAAATGTTCCTACAGGTAGGCCAAGGTCAAGAATTTGTTGTTTTAACCATTGTACTTGAGCAACACAACTTCCTACTATAATATATTCTGTCTCGGCTGTGAAAAGTGCTACTGAGATCTGCTTCCTAATAGACCAAGAAACTAATGATTATCCGATGAATTGGCAGGTACCAGAGGTGCTTTTTCTATCTATCCTACATCCTATAAAATCAGAATCTGAGTACCCTAAGATTTCAAAGGAAGTGCTGTTTCTAGGATACCAAATTCCTAAGTTTGGGGTGCCTAGTAGATATCTATGAATTCTCTTGACAACAGTTAAGTGAGACTCTTTAGGATCAGCTTTAAAACGAGCACAGAGGCACACACTAAACATTATGTTCAGTCTACTGGCAGTTAGGTAAAGAAGGGACCCAATCATTCCTCTAAATTTTTTCTGATCTACTAATTTTCCACTAGGATCATTGTCTAATTGAATTGTTGAGCTCATAGGAGTGTTCATGGGTTTAGCACTATCCATTTCATATTTTTTTAAAATATCCTTAATATACTCTGTTTGGCTAAGAAAAGTTTCGCTATCCATTTGTTTTACACTAAAGCCAAAAAAGTAATTAAATTCTCCCATCATACTCATTTCAAACTCATTACTCATTATTTTTGAAAATTCTTCACATAGCATTTTATCTAAAGATCCAAATAGAATGTCATCCACGTAAATCTAAACAATGAGAATTTCTTCTTTGACCTTTTATAAAAAGAGTGTAGTATATACACTACCCTTTTCAAATCCTCTATCTAATAAGAATGAGCTAAGTCTTTCATACCATGCTCTAGGTGCTTGCTTTAATCCATAAAATGCCTTCTTTAATTTGAATATATGGTTTGGAAATTGTGAACTTTCAAATCCGGGGGGTTGCTCAACATAGACATCTTTCTTAATCATTGCGTTCAGAAATGCACTCTTTACATCCATTTGATATAACTTAAAGTTCTTGAAGCAAGAAAAAGCTAAGAGCACTCTTATTGCTTCTAGTCTAGCAACAGGGACAAATGTTTCTTCAAAGTCTATTCCCTCAATTTGGTTGTACCCCTTAGCTACTAGTCTGGCTTTATTCCTTATTATTGTTCCTGAATCATTCACCTTATTCTTTAAGACCCATTTTGTCCCAACCACACTTTATTCTTTAGGTCTCTTGACTAACTCCCAAACATCATTCCTGGTGAATTAGTTCAGCTCTTCTTGCATTGTTAGAATCCAAAATTCATCTCCTAAGGCTTGATCTATACTTGTGGGTTCTATCATAGAGATGAATGCTGAATGGATAACCTCTTTCCTAAGTCCATTCCTAGTTCTTACACCTTCTGAAGGGTCTCCTAAAATCAGATCTTTAGGATGACTAGAAGAATATCTCTATTCTTTAGGCAAATCTTCCTGAGGTTCTACCCTTTCTCCTAAGATCATAGTCTCTACTCCTTGAATTGCCTCTATTTCATCATCTTCAATTTTATATTCAAAGGGCTTATCTGATTCATCAAATAATATATGGGTGGACTCTTCTACTACTAGGGTTCTCTTATTTAAAGATTCTATAGGCCTTACCTACTGATGAATAACCTAAGAAGACACCTCATCAGACTTGGGATCAAATTTTCCTAGGGGATGCTTACCATTATTCAAGATGAAGCACTTGCACCCAAAGACATGTAAGTGTGAAAGGTTTGGTGTCCTAACCTTAAGGAGTTCATAAGGAGTCTTTTTCAGCTTAGATCTAATGTTCACACTATTTAAAAGATAGCATGCTGTGTTGACTGCTTCTGCCCAAAATTATCTTGGAAGGGTGTACTCTGCTAACATTACCCTAGTATCTTCTACCAAGGTTCTATTATTCCTTTCTGCTATACCATTTTGCTGAGGTGTTCTAGGAGCTGAGAAATTATGTTCTATTCCTAGCTCTTGATAGAACGATTCAAATCTATCATTTTCAAATTCTCCACCATGATCGCTATGGATTGTTGAGATTTCACAACCTAATTTATGTTGAATCCATATGGAGAAAGCCTTAAATTTCTCAAAAACTCATTTTTATGTGCTAAGAATCTTACCCAAATAATTCTAGTGAAGTCATCTATAATCACAAATCCATAATTTTTCCCACCTAGGCTGGATGTACTAACGGGTCCAAATAAGTCCATGTGTAGGATTTCAAGTGGCCTAGCGGTGATCACATCTCTAATTGAATGAAAAGATGATTTGACTTGTTTTCCTAGTTGGCAAGCATCACATGAATGATCCTTTATGAAATCTAACTTAGGTACGCCTCTAACTAGGTTTTTCTGAGTGATGTTTCTAAGAGTTTTCATACTAGCATGGCATAATCTTTTATTCCATAGCCACGAGTCGTCAACTGTTGTTTTCAAACAAAATGAATTTGAGCTATCAATATAATCAAGGTTTAACATGTAAACATTGTTCATTCATTTTCCTTCTAAAACTAGTTTATCATTTAAATTAATCAAGCATTTATCAGACAGAAATTTAATATCAAAACCTTTGTCACACAATTGTCAAGCCATCAACTAATAAAACATTTTCAATAAAAAAATTCTTAGCATTACCAATAATACCTGAGCCTATTCACTTTCCTGGTAGTGTTGTCTCCCAATGTTACTTTGCCTCCAGCTTTGATCTCCAATAGGATGAACTTCTTCATATCTCCAGTCATGTGTCGCGAGCATCCACTATCCTGTTACCACATGCTCCACACTAGGTCTTTTGTGAGAGCATCCCTACAATTTCATTCAATATTAGATTTGGGAACCCAAGTGAGTTTGGGTTCCTCCTTATGCTTGCATGAATGAGATGTATGCATGTTATGTTGTGATGGATGCAGCTTAGGTCTCCATACTAAGTGTGTCCTATAGTGAATTGTGCATGTACGGGCTATGTGACCTAGCATGCCACAAGAGAAGCACCTAACACCAAGAAATGGGTTCACTAACCTATTTGGGTGGTGATGCCTCTACCTAAGGTTGTGTGATGCATGCTGTGTTGGTGGTTTTCTAGGTTAAACTAATGTGAGTGATGCAATTTCATTTTCTAGTTCTTTGATTCTTTTATTAAAAGTTTTATTTTGAGCGGTCAATCCATCAACTTCCACTAATAGCAAGTGCTCACTATGATCTACTTATAATGCAAGTTTGTCTAGTCTATCAAAAGCTTATTCTAGTTCAACATGAGTGGTTTTCAAGGTTTCATGCACTTCAGTTAGTTTAATATGCTTCTTATTTAATACATCATACTCATTAAGAAGTAGTATATGATCTCTATCTAAATCAGAATTTTCTTTAAACAACTTAGCATGCTCGATTTGTAAAGAACTAAATTCAATATTAAGCTTGGCATGCATCTTTTTTAACTTCCTATACGAGTCACGGATATTCTTAGAAATAAGCTATAATTCCTCATATGAAAGTTGACATACCTCATCTTGATCCAATTGATCAAGGTTATCATTAGCCATAAGACACAAATTTGTTACCTCCTCCTCTACTTCTTCTTCTGATGATTCTGAGGCAGAGTCAGCCCAAAAAGTTTTTTGTGTCTTCATCTTTCCTTTCTTGTATTTGGCTTTGTCATCATCTTTCTCCTTAGCTGGTTGGCTCTTTAGATTGGGACAATCGACTCGAAGGTGACCTGGCTTCCTGCACTCAAAACAGATTATATCAGATGAAGCTTTATTAGACTTCGAGCTTTTACTTTTATTTCAGCGGTTCTAATGACGCTTTTGTTCTCTCTTCAGGAAGTTCTTGAACTGTTGGGTCATCAGTGCTATCTCATCCTCTTCCTCCCTTGCAGAGCTTTCACTTTCTGAGTTGTTTGCTTTTAACGCTATTTTTCGCTCCTTTTTCTTTTCACATGCATCACTTTATCTCTGACTCACTCCTTGCTCGTATGTAATGAGTGACCTAAGGAGATTATCAATAGAATAAATATTATGGTTTTTAGATTCAGTGATAGCAGTTATCTTTGAATTATAGGAACTAGCTAAGCATCTAAGAATTTTATTAACATTCTTAGAATTTGAAATCTCTCTACCTAATGCATGCAAGGATGTCACGATTTGGGTGAACCTAGTATACATGTCAGATATTGTTTCGCTAGGTTTCATACGGAAGAGTTCATAATCATGTAATAAAATGTTAAGCCTAGACTGTTTTACTTCACTTGTTTCTTCGTAGGTGATGCACAGTCTATCCCAAATCTCCTTACCAGTGGCACAGGTAGAAACTCTCATATAATCCTCAAACTTTAAGGCACATAAAAAGTAATTTAAACACTTAGCATTTAGTTGGGCTAAATCCCTATCCTCATTGCTCCATTCATTAAAATGTACAGGAGTTTTCAATCCATTGACAGGGTGCAACATATCCATCATTCACGAACATCCACATGCGGTAATCAATAGACTGTAAAAAGTAGACATTCTAATTTTCTAAAAATCAAATGGAATGTTATAAAAAAGTGGTGGACAGGTTATTGAATAACCCTCCTCGGTGTTACGATTACCAAAATGTAACATGATCGTTTTTTTTTTCAAGGTTTTCTAAAACACTATTTTTGAAAACAGGCTCTGATACCAATTGAAATTGCTAGATGGACTAGAGGGGGGGGTGAATTGTAAAAGTTTTATAGCAATAAATAAAACCTAAACATGAGTTCTAATATTTTTTATTTTTTTTTGTTATAACATAAAAATTTAAAACAACTTCTAATGCAACGCGCAACAATAAAATATTTTTCTTTCACAATTTTTTCAAGCAAATATTATGAAATAAAAATGCACGCAAGAATAAAAACAATAAGGAAAAAACACACCGAGATTCCAAGCAAATAATATGAAATAAAAATACACTCAAGAATAAAAACAATAAGGAAAAAACACAACGAGATTTTTATAGTGGTTCGATCAAACCATGACCTACGTCTACTCCCCGGAGTCCTCTGCTCCGGGAATTTCACTACCAACAAATAGCTCTCATTTTGCCCCCCTCGGCAAGGCGGAGAAGCCCTTACAATACTCCCTTTCACCAACCCGACGTGGCGGAGTGCCAAGAGCTGTTTTCACCCTCTTGGTGACGGCAGAGAACCTTCTCATTTTTCTCCCTCCTAGAGAAGGAAGAGTACCTTCGAGGTCAACGGATGTAGATGAATATCCCCCTTAGAAAGGCTCCCATAAGTTCTCCCTCCTGGAGGAGCAAGTTGCAGCAAAATTGGAGAAATCGTGTGATCTCCCTCACACCTCTTCTCCTTTACCAAGCTCACCTTCTCTTTCCTCTCTCAACCCCTCAAACTTCTCAAGAGCTCTCCCTAGGATTTTCTCTCTACTCACGCTTTTCTCTTCTGTCTCTCTCTCTCAAAATATGACAAGTTTTACACATAAAAATAGGCTCCAAAATCCCTGAGATTTCAAAAGTAGTCGTTACAATCGTACAGTATAATTATTGGTCGTACAATATGATATACACAAACTAGCTTCATCCTGGTACGAAGGTATACGAATAGTTAAAAAAATAATCGTACAATACAATAATATATCGTACGGTATGATTCACAATACACTACTCGTACATGACGATAGCCGGGATGATCAAATGTCATCTCTATTCATCGTATGGTACAATCTACATCGTACCGTAGGAATAGTGAAAATAAAGGCATCGTCCAGGATGAATTCCAGGATGATCAAATATCACCTCTGTTCATTGTATGGTACGATAGTAATCATACAATATGATGAGACAAAAAATACAGGATCGTTCAGGACGATCTCTGGGACGATCAAAATTTGTCTCTGTTCATCGTATTATACGAAGGGGTTCGTATAGTATGATTTTTAATTTGTAATTAAGCCTTGATTTCTTGCACTAATCACGGGTTAAATTAAGTATGTATTTAAAAAAGATCGTATCATACGAACGTAGTCGTATAGTATGAACGATGCAAAATATCATACTTGACTTATCATGACGGCTAGGATTTTGGATTTGAAATAGACCGTACCGTACGATAGTATTCGTACAGTATGATGTGTTCAAAGTACACGTGTTATAATAGTAGATCGTACAGTACGAAATAAATTCATACAGTACGATTACCATGGAATGAAAAACTATATTTCTTACTTTTAAAAACTCTCTCCCCCTGTATGTGTGCATGATTGCTCAGACTTACCTGCAGTTTATGGCCAGACTCAAGAAAATAAAAAAAAAATAATAATAAAATACATTGTTCGACTCATACTCCTAATCCAACTAGTCTTGAGTCTTCTCGTTGTCTAAGTGGCTTGTGATCTTCCTAAAATGTTAGTACTCACGGACAATAGCAAATATTAAATGATATTCAATAAAAAGTTGTTTAGGCAATATTATTTGGCATCATCAAAATCTCAACCTCAGGGTCATGGGTCGCAACACCTTCTAGACTCCTCATTCAGAGTGATATTAATTTTTCTGTCATGCCCCTATTTGCCTAAACCCAGTTTTCCTTCAGCCTTACTTTGATTTATGCCTACTACCATGAAACCTTTCAAATGTTCCTTGCAAACATGAAGATAACATAAGACCACACTATGATTACATCTTTTATCTTTAACTAGTGTCTAAATATCACTAAGGGAGATCTAGGCAACATCCTTCACCTAAGAACCCAAGGAGTTAGAGCACACACTTTAACCTCTAGATTCTTAGAGGTATTTCCCAAGCTACCCATTTATCTCATGCGTACACTCTCAACCAAAATGCCAGGATAATTCATCATATTTTGAGAACCTCTATAATTCAAAATGTTGGTGATCGCATAAACTTGACTCCTCTTTTATCAACTGTCACTTACTTTATTATGATTGGAAAACCTTTTGATGAAGTGAAACTTATCATGGATTATATTTACAAACTTTTTGATATTGGACTTCTTCATAATAAAAGGAAGAAAAATGTGGCCTTAGGACAACTTAATCCATCATGATCCACCCACTAAACTTCCTATTTTCTTTACTGATGCCTCTTTTCAGGCACTCTTTGGGCGGGATCTGAAGGAGAAGATTATGACGAAGGAGGAGCCCCATCTCCAACACCTGCACCTGTACCTAGACCCAACCAGAATTTCTACCAAAAAATAGTCTAGCACTTTGATAGAATAGAAACTCATTTTGATCAATGCTTTGATCAAATTTGTAGAAAGAGTTGGTATTTGCATGTTTTACATTCTTGCAACTTGTATTATTTTAATGATTTTAAATATTATTATTTTCTATATCTACTAACACTTTTTGGAAGATTTGTTTTTGCTCTAGTGTGTACTAACATTTTAGGAAAAATCAACTCCAAGCGATGAAGACTTCAAATTATTCATTTGTAAATTATAAGTTTTTAAATGAGAGGGAGTGATTGTAATTGAGTGAAAAATCATAACACACACTCTTGTGGGACAATTTTTGTGAACTGGTCGTACGGGACGAACCTGGTTTGTACGGGACGATCATGTCAATTAACCCCTAGGAAGAGAAATGGATCGAACAGGCGGGTAGAAAATTTTCAAAGTCCTAATCGTCCAGGATGAATTTTGTATTCATCCCGGAACGAGCGTCTCTGGATTCTCACCTTGCACTATTCATCCAGATGAAAAGCATGGTTCATACCGGGTCGAAACTCTCTGTATGAGATCGTACAGGATGAAATGAACCTTCGTCCATGGACGAAATTCTCTGTATAAAATCATCCCAGGATGAAACCTGTTCGTCCCAGAAAGAATGGAACTGACTTACCTCAATTGGTTATGTCCTGTAGAATTTTGGGAACCGACCTATGTAATAACCATTTCGTATCGGACGAACCTAGTTCGTACGGGAAGATAAGCATGTACGAACATAAGTCGTACCAACTTACATTAGGATCGTTTCCGACACTTTAAGTAAAATTGTCCGGGATGATCCACAATCGTATGGGATGATCCACGATCGTATGGGACGATCCACTCCGTACATAATTGAAAACTTGCAGTTTTTGGGCAGTTTTTCTTGTCTTTTGTATATATAGTCCAAATTAGACTGCCACCCAATCTTTTTGCTCATTGATCTACGTGCCTATTGGAAGAAGAGTAAAGGAGAGAGTGGGAGAGAGCATTTAAAGAAGGATTTCTACCACTGGAGCGTGAAGGCTTTGCTTGGTGTTCAAAGGTAAGATTTCCTACTTGTGATTTTAGATTACTTCACTCTTTTTCTTTCTTCCTTCTAGATTTCTTGTGAAGAGATCTATCAAGGAGATCCAGTTCTCTACCGACACTAGGAGAGTGTGAAAGGATGAAGGGTTCTCTGCCCACACTAGGAGAGTGTGAAAGAACGAAGGGTTCTCTGCCCATACTAGGAGAGTGTGAAAGGACAAAAGGTTCTCTTCCCACACTAGGAGAGTGTGAAATGATGAAGGGTTCTCTGCCCAAACTAAGAGAGTGTGAAATAATGAAGGGTTCTCTGCCCACACTAGGAGAGTAGGAAAGGACGAAGGGTTCTCTGCCCACACTAGGAGAGTGTGAAAGGATGACGGTTCTCTACCGCACCGGGTTGTGGTAAAAAGAGTGTTTGTAAAGGCTTCTCCGCCTTGCTGTGGGTGTAAAAGGATAGACACTATTGGTAAAAGTGCAATACTTAGAGGGCGCCTCTAAGGAGTGGATGTAGGTTTGGTTTAGACTGAACCACTATAAATTGTGTGTCGTTTATTTTACTGCTTTTTATTTTCTGCATTTTTTTGTTTAAAAAAATTGTTGTTGAAAAACTTTTAATAAAAATTCATTAAAGTTTAATTTCGGTTCAATTTATCAAAATAGGGATATTTTTTAAAATACCAATTCACCCCCCCCCCCCTCTTGGTAGCTTTGGGACATTAACTTATGTTTAACAACCTATTCTCTAGACTCAACAAGTGGTATCAGAGCTTTATTTTAAAATCATAAGTTTAAACTACTTTTTGATTAACGTAGATGGCTACATTTTGAAACCAAAATACACCTGAAGGTTACTCTATTACCAGACCTCCACTGTTTGACAATATACCTTTTGATTTTTGGAAAACAAGCATGTCTACTTTCTTATAGTCACTTGCTAATCGTATGTGGATATTAGTCCAGGAAGGTTATACAAAACCAACTAGATTAGTTGATGGAGTTAGGGTAGAAACACCTTTTGCATATTGGACTATAGAAGAACATGACTTAGCACAACAAAATGCTAAATATTTAAATAGTTTCTTTTATGCTTTAAAATTTGAAAACTACATGCAGGTTTCCACTTGTAAAAGTGGAAAGGACATATGGATAGACTTTATATAACTTATGAGGGGACTAATGAGGTTAAGCAATCAAGACTTAATATCTTGTTACATGATTATGAATTATTTCTCATAAAACCAAATGAATTCATTTTTGATATGTACACAAGATTCACACAAATTGTCACCTCTTTGCATGCACTAGGTAGGGAACTAACGAATGCTGAAATGGTTAATAAGATTCTTTGTTGTTTACCTACTGCTTATGATGCTAAAATTATTGCAATTACAGAGTCTAAAGATCTAAACATTTATTCTATTGACAATCTTCTTGGTTCACTCATTGCTTATGAGCAAGGGGTTAATCAAAGAAAGATTGATACAGGTGAACCACAAAAAGAGAAGAATATAGCACTAAAAGTGGAAGAGCCTGAGAGTGAACACTCACAACCTGAGGATGAAGATGATATTGCATTGATGACTAGATAATTTAGAAGCTTTCTAAAAAGGAAGCAGAAGAGACGCCAGCAATAGAATAGAGGTAAATTTAACACAAATGACAAGGTTTATAATGAAGTGATTTATTATGAATGCAGGAAACCAGGTCATAACAAGACTAATTGCCCAAAACTCAAAGCCACTCCTAGTAAGGAGAAGGTAGAGGAGAAACCAACTGTAAAGAAGGGCAAGAAGAAGTTTCAAAGAGCTTTTTGGGCGGACACAGCTTTAGATTCATAAGAGACTGAAAAGGAAGAAGAAGTCACCAATCTTTGCTTGATGGCAGATAGTATAGATCAATCAGATTAAGAAGAGGTACGTGACTTAAGTTATGATGAATTATTTGAAGTTTCTGA
>NW_021319083.1:21685345-21704069 GCF_001605985.2 Dendrobium catenatum | reverse complement strand
TTGATCTAATGTTCATTTATAATTCATATTGAAATTTTAAATATAAAATTTTTTATTCATCCTTAGTGCAATGATTTTCTTTATCTACATGTCTAAATTGACACATGCCTTTGATAAATTCTTTTTATTCTCTATGTTATATCACTTCTTAAATTATATGAAATCTTATGTTTTTCTAATGTTTTGATTTTATTTCCATACATTATTTCAATCACTTCCAAGATTAAAATATCAAATGAATTTCATACTTCTGCTTACATTTCTAGCTTTCTTTTCTTCTTCACTTTTTTATGTTGTCAAAAAGGGGGAGAAATTATTTGTTGTCTTTTTTTAATGTTTTTTATTTGTTTTATCGTACGTTTTCGTATGTGTGTTTGATTATTTTTTTTTTGTCTTTTGTGTTGTATAAAAATTTTTTGTTGTATAAAAATTTTTGAAAAACAATTTTTTTTTTAATTCAAATGCCTCCCTATTCTCATGAATTTATCATTTCAGGGGGAGTTTAGGTGATTCTTAGAATTTGAAATCCTACAAACAACAATTGTTTTGTCATCATCAAAAAGGGGGAGATTGTAGAGAGAGTTGCTATTTGCAGGTTTTACATTCTCACAACTTGTATTGTTTTGATGATTTCAAATATTATTGTTTTATATATCTCCTAACACTTTTTGGAAAATTTGTTTTTGCTCTAGTGTGTACTAACATTTCAGAAAAAATCAACTCCAAGCGATGAAGACTTCAAATTATTCATTTGTAAATTATAAGTTTTTAAATGAGAGGGAGTGATTGTAATTGAGTGAAAAATCACAACACACACTCTTGTGGGACAATTTTTGTGAACTGATCGTATGGGACAAACCTGGTTCGTACAAGACGATCATGTCAATTAACCCCTAGGAAGAGCAATGGATCGAACAGGCGGGTAGAAAATTTTCTAAGTCCTAATCGTCCAGGACGAATTTTGTATTCATCCTGGGACGAATGTCTCTGGATTCTCACCTTGCACTTGTTCGTTCAGACGAAAAGCATGGTTCGTACCGGGTCGAAACTCTCTGTATGAGATCGTATAGGACGAAATGAACCTTCGTCCCTGGACGAAACTCTCTGTATGAGATCGTACAGGATGAAATGAACCTTCGTCCCTGGATAAAACTCTCTGTATAAAATCATCCCAGGAAGAACGGAACCGACTTACCTCTATTGGTTACGTCCTATAGAATTTTGGGAACCGACCTATGTAATAACCGTTTCATACCGGACGAACCTAGTTCGTACGGGACGATTAGCCTGTACAAACATAGTTCGTACCAATATACATTAGGATCATTTCCGACACTTTAAGTAAAATTGTTCGGGACGATCCATGATCGTATGGGACGATCCACTGCGTACAGAATTGAAAACTTGCCGTTTTTGGGCAATTTTTCTTATCTTTTGTATATATAGTCCAAATTAGACTGCCACCCAATCTTTTTGATTATTGATCTACGTGCCTATTGGAAGAAGAGTAAAGGAGAGAGTGAGAGAGAGCATTCAAAGAAGGATTTCTACCACTGGAGCGTGAAGGTTTCGCTTGGTGTTCAAAGGTAAGATTTCCTACTTGTGATTTGAGATTACTTCACTCTTTTTCTTTCTTCCTTCTAAATTTCTTGTGAAGAGATCTATCAAGGAGATCTAGTTCTCTGCCAATACTAGGAGAGTGTGAAAGGATGAAGGGCTCTCTGCCCACACTAGGAGTGTGTGAAAGGACGAAGGGTTCTCTGCCCAGACTAGGAGAGTGTGAAAGGATGAAGGGTTCTCTGCCCACACTAGGAGAGTGTGAAAGGTTGAAGGGTTCTCTGCCCATACTAGGAGAGTGTGAAAGGATGACGGTTCTCTGCTGCACGGGGTTGTGGTGTAAAGAGTGTTTGTAAATTTCACTTCTTGATATGTTTATTTTTCTTTAGATAAATCAATTGTGGTTGATCTCTTGAATAGAATTTAAAATTATTTTGCCCTACAAATTAATTTCCTTGCAAAATTTAATCTTTCAAAATTAAAATTAAAATTATGATTGGATGTAAATTAGGAGATCAATTTCATGTTCGTATAGACAAGTATTATTTAGATGTAATTATGCTAAAATTGATGTCTTATTTATTTTATATTCTTTTTCAATGTGTATATTTCTATTATTAGGAATTTGAATTAAGATTATTGATAGAAAAAAGATAGAAAAAGTAAAAAGAATGGACAAAGTGTGCAAAATTTGAAAAGAGGCATAATGTTCGCAAAGTGAAAAAGGCACAAAATTAGCCCAATTAGAAAAGATACACAAAGTGTGTCACAAAAAATTGAAAAGATACACATTGTCACCAATTGAAAAATATATATTGTTCTTTCAGTTATCATTCTATCTCTAATCCAAATCCATATAATCGACAGTTATCTACAATATTGAATTAGAAATTAATTAATTTTTATTTCATCATTTTTTTAATAATCATTTTAATTTAATTTATCTAGAATTAACAGTGAACCTGATAGATTTTTCTTATATTGATTGTTCTTTGATTTAAAATTTGAATTTTTTTAGCAATAGGAAGTTACTCTTGTATTTGCAATTAGTTTAAAATCTTCTTCTTTATCAACTACTTTGATTTATCCATAAAATATTTTATTTCAAGAGGTACTTCCCTTTTACTGTTGTCAAAAAGGGGAGTCATTAGTTTTTAATTAATTTTAATTTTTGTTTATTTTTTGTTTAATACAATTTATTTCTTGTGATATTTTTGTGATGTGTGTGTATGATTGTGTTAGTGTGTTTTTTATTTTTTTGTTGTTTAAATTTTTTTGGGTCTTTTATTTAGTTTTTGTGTTTTCTAATTTTCATTGGACTCTCATATTTTAAATTAGTCATTCATTTAGGGGGAGCTAAGTAGAATATTCATTTGCTTTATTTAAAAAATGATTATTTTAATATCATAAAATAGGGAGATTGTTACAACATAGTTCTCAAAAAAATGTTTTTTATATCATGTATGTTTTTGATGATACCAAAATCTTTTTGTGTTGATTACAATTTCTCCTAACATATGTTGGAAAAAAAAATTTTATTTTGTTTGTGTGTACTAACATTTCAGAGAAATCATTCTCCAGACTATTGATTACTTCAATACAGATTATATTAGGGTTTATTATAATTGAATTTTATATTTTTTTCTCTTTTTCTTGAATCTGAGAGAGTGTGATTAAAATTGGGTAACTATGCGCACATACACTGGAGGAGTGAGTCAAAACATATATTTTTAAACTAATTGTATTGCACGATTCTAGAATCGTAAGGGAAGATTTGACTTGTGTATTCCTCTAGAAAGCAGTTAATCGAATCATGCCTTAGAAATTTTTGATTGAACTGTTCATACTTTACAAAGTTATATTTGTGCAGATGATTTCTAGAGTATGAAATATCTACGTACCAGTTCATCTTAAATAAACTAAACATTTTTTGAGCTAGTCATACTGTATAAAATAAGTTTCATACACACGACGTCTAGAGTATGAAATGGGTGCATACCAGCTCATCCATACGAACAGGTAAACTTTTTGAAATGTTCGTACTATAAAAAATTGGGTTTTTGTAGATGATGTCAAGAGTATGAAATTGACTCATCCATTTTCATACCAAATGAAGCATGATTTGGTTAAATTGATCATACTGTAAGAAATGAATTTCGTACAGTATGCTGACCAGAGTAAGAAATGCATTCATACAAAATCATACATAACAAACTTATTCATTTTTGAATTGTTCGTATAGTAAGTTGTCAGTTTATATATATGACTGAAAAAGTGTGAAAATAGGTTTGTATTAGGATTTTTGAACTATTCATACATACATATGAAGTATGATTGTACAGTACAATCCAAGATGATCAAATTGAATTTTTTAGTTTTTTGGGTGATTTTTCCTATCTTTCATATTTGAAGTCCTAAAAACTGAGTGCCTAAGAACTCCTACTATGAATTTGTTTTGAGAGTGCACTTAGAGAGTGTTCGGGAGTGTGTTTTGGGATTGAAGAGTGAGAGATTTGTTAAGAGGGATTTGTGAGAAAATTTATAAGGTTTCCCAGTGGTGAGTATCTCTTTATTATTCTTTAAAGTTCTTACCTACTTTCTTGAAGACTCCTAGAAGAAGATTTTCAAAGGAGCATCGATACTCTACCGACACCAAGTGGGTGTGAAAGGATGATAGTTCTCTACTGACTACAGGAGGGTGTGAAAGGATGATTGTTCAATGCCAACCCCAGGAGGGTGTGAAAGGATTTTGATTCTTTACCATCATAAGGAGGGTAAGAAAGGATGGCAGTACTCTACTGCATTGAGGATTAGTGGAAGAGAGGGTAATTATAAGGGCTTCTCAGCCTTTCTATGGGAGAAAAAGGTGATTCACTTTAGCATAGTGCAATATCTGAAGAGGGACTCTTCAGGGAGTGTATGTAGGTCTAGTTGGACTGAACCACTATAAATTTTTGTGTTCTTCTATTTTTTATTTTTACTACATTTTTACTATTCTACATTTTTATTTTGTGGTTAAAAATTAAGTTTGGAGAAAATTTTTCATTGTGATAAAAACATAAATCAATTTTCTAAAATTTGCCTAGAGAATTTTTAAATTACCAATTCACCCCCTCCCTCTTGATTAGCCTTGGGACAGATTTAATAGGTCTAACAACCTATTTTGACTTTTAACGATCAGTTCAATTTTGTTTGTTAACAAACTATTTTGACTTTCAATAATCAGTTTAGTTTTGTTTGTTAGTACTATATGATTACCAGTATGAATGAATATTTATATAATATGATTAGTTTAGTAGAAATGTAATTAGTCCAATACAAATCCTAGGATGATCAATTATAATCTCTGTTGATCATACAGAATAATCCAGTTCATAAAGTATGACTAAAATATAAAAATTAAGCATATTTGACTGATTAATCCTAATATTTAATTATGTAATATTTTAAACATAGAGCAATATTTTAAATTCAAATTTGAGCTTAATTTAATGAATGATAGTGTTTCTAATTATAACTGATAGCCTAGTATGTTGCGGTGTTTATATTATATAATTAGTTATATTTCAAAATTATTTTTCTAGATAAATAATTTTTTTTTTGAATAATTTATCTAATAATAGATCATCCAATATGATATTGATTGTTCGGTATGATGTACAGAAAAATATAAATATTCAGAATTATTTTTTCTACTCTTATGTGTGTGTGCATGGTCACCAAGCTAGCATACACCCTTATAGGACTTAACTTAAGAAATTAAAAATAAATAAATAAAAGTTATTAACTCTTTCAACATAACCTATTCTACCCAATCTTATGCCCAGAATCTTCAAAGAATTATGCAAGTATTTGTAGTGCATATCAGTTTGTACTTCAAATGTTAGTCAACGCACAAACTGATATGCACTACAAATACTTAGAGAAATAAACAGGCAATCAATAATAATTTCTATCTTCAAAAATATAAACTCGTGAGCTTGAGTTATAACAATCTTCCTCTTTTTTATGATTCTAAATATTATTGGTTGAATTTTCAAACTAATATTATTTTCTCCTAATCTCCCTCACACTAAGAGAATTACATTAAAAAATAGGGGGAAATATTTTATTTTTATTTTTTTATTTTAAAAAAATAAATGATGTAACAAATGAATAAATACATAAGTTTGAAAATAAATTATAGATGAACAAATGCAACCAAATATCTTCAGCCCCTTTTAACATCACCAAAAAGGAGAGAGAATGTAACACATAAGTTCAACTACACGTAGAACAGAATAACAACATACAATAAGAAACTAAATTATGAAATCATGATTAAAACATAATAAAAACCAAACACATTAAATAGATATATAAACACAAAAAACACATAAACAAAGCATACAAACAAACCTTAATGTATTTATACCTAATTGGAATTAACAATTAAATCTTTAACTATTCAGCATAAGTTTATTAACTCATCTTCTTGCTCCTCTTCTAATGAGTGAGAGGCTAAGTCAGCCCAACAGATTTTTTTTTTGCTTTTTATCATTTCCCCTTACTGCAATATGATCATCCTTACCCTTTTACTTTATAGGGTGTCTCTTAAAATTAGGGTGTTCATATTTTAGATGTCAAGGTTTGCTGCACTAAATAAAAATAATGTTAGAAGCTATCTTATCATATTTATCATTTTTATCTTACTTCCACTTTTGTTCACACTTATGCTTGTGCTTCAGGATACTTTTGAATTTGCTTATTATTGATATTATTTCTTGACTCTTATCATCTCCTAAGCCTTTTTTTGGGTATTCAGCCTTTAGCACTATAACCTTCTCATCACCTGCATGCAAAAGTCCTTAACTCACACTTTGATCATAGGCAATGAGTGAGTTAAGCAGATTATCAATAAAATAAATATTTAAGTTTTTTTATTCACATATAGAAGTGACTTTGGCATCAAAATGTTTAGGTAGACAACATAAAATTTTGTTGACCTTCTCAGAGTTTGAATGTTATCTCCCTTAAGCATGCAACGATGTCACTATCCAAGTGAACATAGTCTACAAGTCAGAGATGTTCTCATAAGATTTCATACAAAAATGTTCATAATCATGCAATAATATGTTTAACATAGATTGCTTGACTTCACTAATACCACATATGTAATTCATAATTTATCCCAAATATCCTTGCCAACGGTATAATTTAAAATCTCATATAATATTCATATCTAAGTGCAAAAAAAAGTAGTTTAAGCATTTAGCATTCAATTATAAAAGACTTATTCTTCTCAACTCCATTAAGTAAAAGGAATGTTAATTTTAACTCCATCGATGATATGTGATGGTACATAATAACCAGTTTGAATCATATGTCATTTTCTAAAATAAGTATATTAACAAAATGTAGACTTCTAGATTTTCCAAAAATAAAAATGAATATTATCAAGAAGTGGCGAATGAGTTATTGAATAAAACTCTTCGATGTTTCTTTTTCTATTGTGCTCCATAGATCATTTTTCTCAAGGTTTTATAAACACTTGAAAGATTTAATAGATTGAGAGACCTTATTTGAACTTGCTCGAGAACACTAAGATGGGGGGGGGGGGGGCGTGAATTGGTTATTTAAATATTAGATTTTTTTTAGTAACTTGAAATAAACAATTTGATCACACGATACAAAAGCTAATAAACTTAACAATAATTAGAATAATGATGTTGATATTCAAATTTGAAAAACAAAATATTAATCTCATATTTTTACCAAGCAATTATCATAGAAATTAAATGTGGAAAAGTAAAATGCAGAAAATAAAGCATATGACAAATGCACCAAAATTTTATAGCAGTTTGATCAAACCATGACCTACTTCCACTCCCAAGAGTCCTCCCTTCTGAGTATTTCACTAAACCGTTTAGTGACTCTCCTTTGGACTATATAGCTAGGCGGAGAAGCCCTTCCAAAATCTCTTTCAATAAATCAGTGCAGAAAGGATCTTAAATCCTTATTCAACCTCTTGATGAAGGAGAGAATCTGGATTCCTTTTTAACCCTTCTGGTTAGGGTAGAGAACCTGGAATATTTTTTCACCCTCTTCGTGAAGGCAGAGAACCAGGAATTATTTTTTCACCCTCCTAGTGAAGGCAGAGAACCTAGAATCTCATTCACCTTTCCCGGTGAGGCAGAGAAGTTGGATCCTTTGATACCAAAGATATCTTCTTCCCAAAGATTTCCTCAAGACAAACCTTGACACAAGAAGGAACTTAGGTGCAAGTTTGTAGGGCTAACGTGTGAAACTCCCTCTTGCACTCTCTTGAAACCCCTAAGGATCTTCTCCCTCCCTCACAAACTCCACCATTCCTCTACCAAGTTGTAGGATCTCTTTTCAAGCTTTCTTCAGAAGGAAACACCTCAATGAATGTGAAAAAAACTATTACAAAGTCTTACGATAAAGCATAAATAGAGTAATTAAAAAAACCTTAAAAATATAATTCATGTGTCAAAGATCTTAAAGTGTAATCACAGGATCATCAGTATGATGTGCCAAATTTTACATGTTGGTCTATACAATCATCAATATGAATGAAAAGTCATATAGTATGATTAGTTCAATTTTGCCTATTAGTGTTGTATGTTCACCATTATGAATGAATAAGTGTACAATGTGATTAGTTAAATCAAATTCAAATCCATCTAGGTTTAATCCTAGTATGACCAAATATCATCTTTATCAATCATATAGCATGATCATGTTCATTTAGTATAATCAAAATACCAAAATTAAGCAGATTATATTAATTAATCACAGATTATATTAGGTAATATTTTAAACATTATACAAGATGATTTTGTTCGTACAGTACAAATAGAGCAATATTTCAAATTCAAAATTTTGCCTAATTTAATGAATGGTGGTGTATCTAAATATAAAAGATCATCTAGTATGGTGTGTTGTTTGTACTTTATGATTAGTTATATTTGAAAATTATTTTTCTATATAAACAAAATATTTTAATTAATTTTAGTAAAAATAGATTGTCTAATATGTTATTGATTGTACAGTATGATGTATAGAAAAATTAAAATATTTAAAATTATTTTCCCTCCCCATGTGTGTGTGCATGATCACTTGGCTAACATACACCCTTATAGGACATGAATCAAGAAATTAAAAATATATAAATGGAAATTATAAACACTTTCAACATAACCTATTACAACCAATCTTGAGCCTTGAATCATTAAAGAACAGTGCATATTGTACCTCAAATGTTAGACAACACATAAATATATATGCACTACAAATACTACGAGAAAAAAAGAGGCAATCAATAATAATTGCTACACTCAAAACATAAACTTAGGAGCCTTAGTTGGAACATTATCTATTTTAATCTAGATGTGTTATCATTAGTTTCATAGTAAAAATCTTAATAATAAATATTGTATTTTCCCATTGAAATAAAACATCATTTACTATTAATTATTATTTTATGATAATAATGATCATCTTAAATATTTTAACTTTCCCAAAATAATAATTTAACCCATTCTATTAAGGAGTTAAGTTGGATGGTTCTTTCTTTTAAAATATGGTATTAAATCTCCTACGAAGGCAAGTCGTTGCAGTTAATTACAATATATGAAGTTTTAGGTATCCTATGAATATTCGTTATTAAAATAATGATATAAATTTTATGTTTGATTTTATAAGAGTGATATGAAGGGTGTGAGGTTGGAATTTCAACTGAGATTGGATCAATTCTGAATACTTATTTTGGAAGACAAATGGAAAAAGGTAGGGAACACTTAGAGATTTTGAAAAAAAATAAAATAGAAGCACCCTGGCCTATCCTATGTTGGGCTTTGAATTTGAGAGGAGAGAAAAATTTTGTTGAGAAACATTTTATTTTAAATTTGGGATTGAATTATTGATGTTAGGGATTTATGATTTTAGTTCCATGCTGGATCCTACATCTAAGTTGGGCACTAAACAATAGTGATCCAAAGATAAAAAATGAAATAGAAATCTAAACTTACCTTTACCTAAATTAGATAGCCAACTAAACTACCATGGTGCTTCAAAATCATGAGTTTAGTCATTATGAAAGATGGGTAGGCTATTATTTATGTTTTGGAGAAATTGGGGCCAACATTCGGAGAAGGTCATAATTTTCTCCTTTACTTATAAAGGGTGATTATTTTCTATACAATTAAAATTTTCTTAATTTTTAGTGAGTTTATATTGCAATGAATTGTAGATAGACCTTGTATGCCAAAATTGTATAATGAACTTTAAAAATTAGTCTCAAAAAATAGATTTTTCCATAGAGATGCACAACATCACCTAGACTAAACTGCACCCTAATAGGCTAGGTGGTCTACCATGACTTGCAGGAAGGGAGGTCCATAGTAATGAGAGAAGGATATAAATGCATGAGAAACCATAGTGTGTCGGGGCTTACTTTTTAGGAAACATTTATCTTTCTATGTCAATATAATATATTTTATTTATTTATAAGTAGATAAATTTTTTCATTATTCTTATGAGTTTAATTATGTTTTAGCCTAAAAAAATATTGCATGTAAGAAAGAAACCTAAAAAAGTAGGTAATTTCTAAGACACAATAAATTTAAAATTCATCCAATAAAATCATATCAAATAAGTAGAAAAGTCCATATGGTATTTCCACTTAATATACAATCTAGAGTTCAAAAATTAAAAGTGATTGGGCTCCATTGACAATGTCTTGGATTCTAGTCCTACAAAAAGATGCAAGTTTTAAAATGGGATATTTTTCTTGTCTTCACTCCTTAAGATTCTTTTTTTGGGCTCCATATACCCACTAGGTCTTCATATCAAAATGAAAATAACTCCTCCCCAAAGCGGTGTTTCTTTTTTCATTAGATTTCAAGTCATCTAATTTGGATCTCTAAATGGAAGGAACTCCTCACCAAAGGGATGTCTTCTTTCCCTTTTGATTCTAAATTGGATACTAAATTTACATTTATGAAAAAATAAATGACTCTAATATAACATGCACATTATCCTAAGCAGTTCATATATAAAATCATCAAAATATCACAACAATTTATAGAATTTTATAACCCATATTTGGGCTAACAAATTATGTTGGCATTGCTATTATTATTATGGTGGCTTAGAAATTTTAACACCTTTAGAAAATTTTAATAATCATATATTATTTATTTTCCCCTTTATATAGCCCTGCACAAGCATGTACACTTGCATAAAACTATGTTAGCATCAAGATTATTCCTAAACTTGGAGAAATATATCACCCATCACATCATAAGTAATATAATAAAATCATCACATCATAGGGAATCACAAAACACCTCAGGCCATTTCAACCAAAATGTAATGAAAACTATATAAAAGTATGTCACATAAAAAATATGTATAAAGTAATGACAATCTAGCCTAAAACTCAGGTTGGTTGTCCTAATAAGTCACTATAATTTATGTATTAGGCTATGTGGTTCAGATGTATCCTAAGTGGATTTTTATTTGGAGTTTTTTAAAATTTTCTTTAGTTTGTTGTAGGTTAGAGGAAAATTTAATTTATGTTTAAGTTTGATATTTTAATGTTCATTTTTTGATGAGTTTTAAATGTTAAAGTTGATTAATTATTGGTTCTCTAAAGACCTAAATTTTAATTTGTTGAAATTGACCTTAAGCCTATAAATTTAATATGCTTATGTCCTCAAAAAGGGAATCTACATAATGTATGGAGGCCTCGATTAATTAGTGATTTATGTTTTATTATTTAAGTTGAATATTAACTTCCTTAGTTTACACCAAGGCAGTGAAGTTTATTCATCCTCAATGGGGCTAACTTAATAGCTTGATAGGCTCATGTTACCTATTAGTTATCTTTGGGTTTAGGTTTGATTTTGTTTATTAATTCATTATCTAGATTTGTGGTTATCTTAAAAGATTTATTAATCTTATTTTTTGTGATTTGCATTCCATAAAATTTTTTTCTGGCATTATCGCATTGCACACGAGGATTACGAACTCCATATGACACGTAGCCCCACAGCTTGAGGTAGTCCATCTAAAAAACTTCATTGGTAGAATCTTGGTTGCTTACTTTAATATGAGAATTTTATTTAATTATTTAGAATGGTGATTTACTAGAAATTTGATTATTTATTGATTTTTGGTATTTAAATGAATATTTTATTACAATTAAATAAAGGGTCTAATTTTGGACTTTCTAATTTATTTAAAGTTCTAGAGCTTTTATATTTTTAATAAATATTACACCCTAATATGAGTAAAATCCTACTTAGTTTGCAAGATTTCAATTTTTCTTCAATTAGTTATGAATTTTCAAAGTTTGGGTGTCTTTATACACGAAGGTTAACTAAAATTTCGACTTTTTTTATTTTTTAGTGAATTCTTAAAATTTATTATTTTTCATAAATATTATACCCTTTATCAACTCCAATGCCTTTAAGTTTTCTCAATTTGGAGTTTTCTAGATTTAGTTATGAAATTTGAATTTTGGGCATTTAATTGAATTATATAATTGCTTAGTTTGAGAGATTTTTGTACTTTTGCACCAAACATATTTCAAACCCCTTGGAATACATCCCAAATGTCAAAAATGACCTTTAAGAGTGATTTCAAGAGTTTGGAATTTTTCTATTATTTTAAATACTTTTAAATTATTTATTTTAATTAATTATCAAATTTCCCTAATTATTAAATTAATCTCAAATATGATGTATGTTTATTAGGTTATTTAATTTTGAACATTTTTTAGCTATTATTAGTATTATTTTGATTTAATTTGAATTTCTTTTATTTTTTTATGTTTTAATCCACACAAAGGGGCTAAATTATATTTTAATTAATTTTCTAATCAAATTAAGTCCAAATTGAGTGAAATTAATACCTAGGGTTTAAAAATACTCTAGGTTCACTAGTTTAAAGTTTAACCCCTAATTGGGTTTGTGTAGAATTTCATAAGATTTTGCAAAAAAATTTAGAAAAATCTTTAAATTTTTTTTCTTGGTTTCACTAGTATTCCAATTGGGTTTAATCTTGGTCTGTCTTACCCTTACACATACACAAGCACACCATTAAGAATTGAGCAAAAAATCTTACCTGTTTGTAGATTTGTGAATTTTCAAAGTTTTGGGTCCAAAATGGACCCATAAACTCAGAAATTCAAACCACCATTATCTTGAGCATCTAAACCTATAAACATTGTTAGGAGTGAAAAACAAGCTAAAAACATTTCACAAAAGTTTGAGCCCATTTTGACCACTAGATTGTTAGAAAATTGATAAAAATTTAAAATATTAGTGGTTTTCTCATAGCATAAAACTCAAATTAACTTGAAAACATTTTTAGAAAATAATAGGGCTCAAGTCCTAAACCCTAAACTAGTCCAAAATTACTAAATTTTTTGAAAAGATGGTTTTTTAAGGATTTCTTAAAGTTATGAGAATTAAATTGAAATTTTAAATTCAATTTATGGATTAAAACTATGGCGTCAATTTTTTTTTAGCTAACGCATATTAGTACATACGACAGAATGAAAACCACAGATGTAATTTTATCATAACCACATAAGCATAATTGGGCACCATTCAATTTGACCGGATTAAATCAATGGATTTGATCGTTCCACATGGTCCATCAGCATGCAACCCATATGGATTCAAACCCCGAAGCCATTCATAGTTCAGTTATGGGTGACGTGGCACTTTTTTGGCTATCCGATCATGTAGAAGCTGTGATTGGACAGTTTTAATCAAACACCGCCAATTTTAGTTCAATTTAAAAAAAAAATTCATTTTCTCATAACTTTGAAAATTCTCATCCAAAACTAATGAAATTTGAAACATAAGTTATTGATATCTTAATTATTCAATGTTTGGAGTTTTAAGGCTCCATGCATTATGAATTTTTAGTAGTTTTAAAACATATTCTAAACTATAAGTTAAGATATCTTACAAACTAGTGAATGAGTTTTTGAATTTTTAGGCTTTTTTACTTGGAGTGGTCCTTCTCAACTTTGATGAAGACATCATGGGATAGTTCTGGTTAGAATAGATGTTGACTCCAAATCTCCTTCTTCTCTCTCTACTTCTCTCTCTCTCTATATATATATCTCTTCACCAATATGGGCTTTAGAAGTTATGTGATGAGGGGAAAAGACTTGGAGGGGGTAACCAAATCTATAGAGAGGTTGACTGAAAGATCTTAAGTGCATGAAGAAGGTGAGAGAATGTCAAGTCATGGATTGAGGGTTGTTGGGAGTTTTTCTTTCTATTTGGACCCCTATAGCTTGAGTTAAGGGCTAGGAATAATTGGAGTGGATTTTAGATGTTTCCACATATCGAAGGTGATTTCAAGGTAGGAAAAAGGATGGTCCTAAGTGTGACTAAGTTGGGATCATGTTAGGGGTGGACCACATTTTCCCTCTTTTGGCTAAGCCAAGTCTTAGGCTTGGTTTAAGTGCAGCATTACAGTTGTTTTAATGCTTATTTAGGTGATTTAAGGAGGAGAATTTTGGATGGAAATTGAATTCTTAATAAAGTATAACCATTTTGACTCATATTTTTGTTTTGTTGACATATTAAACAATCAACCAACGAAAGGTGCTAACATGTGTTACTGGGGAGTTATGCATGCTATAAGAAGAGGCTTTAAGGAGTTTGATCTCAATATTTAGGAGTTTGAATGTAGATTTGACTACAAGCATGGATTCAACACCTCATGGTGAGTTAACCAAGTCAACAAAATAATGTTTGACCCCATGAGAATATTGATCATGTATGGAGCATTCATTAGCATAAATTTGAAGGTTCAGTTTAGTTTGGTGATACATAAAGCATTCAATTTGAATTTGGTTAAATGTATGGTTGATTTTAATCAACCATGGTTGACTTGATCAACCATGCCAATCCAATGGTTGGAGTTATATCCAACAAGTTCAACTAACATTTTGGACCCAATGGAAGAGTTCCCTTGCAATGGTGAGGTATCCATGCATTAAATGCATATTTGGGCCCATAAGGGGCTTTTTGGTCAACCAATTCAAAGCAAAATTTTGGATTTGGTTCATTACACTCGAAAAGATATTTAGAATGTATTGGAAGAGCTTTAAAAGACTTGTATGAATGATCCATGTTGAAGTTTAAGAGAAATAATTATTTTCCCTCAATAATTTTTTTTAGTGGGCCCATAATCAACCATGGTCAACAAGGCTCCACCAAATATTCAATTTTATATTTAACATGTCATAAGGATGATTATGAACATGTTCAAAGGTTTTCAGGATAGTCCAAGCTCAATTTCACAGCGTGCTTGGTCCAGTGGCATGGGCTATAAATATTTGAAGGTTTTTAGCCTTTAAAAATCAGTTCAATATTGGGAATCAGAGGGCTAGTATTGGTCTCAATTTGGAGAGTTTACCCAAGAGACATGCATAATCAATATAAAACTAATTCATTATTAATTAGATATCATTTGGTTTAGTTTTGAGGTGATTGAAAACTCACTAAAAAATGGTTATGGGATATAGGCTTCTGGCCTTGATTTTGTCTTGAGATTTTTTATTAGATATTAGTTTTTTGTTTGGTTTTGATTGACTGAATTGATGATAGAATGAGATCAATAAATGGATCTATAATATGTGTAGTAGAATGAAGTTATTTTTTATATATTGGATTTGATCAATTTGATGGATTGGGTTGGATTATATGGAAAGGAAGCACCTAACCTTTGATCTAAAGGATACTGACATGGGACTTATACCAAATAGATAGATTTTTTGAATTTGATTTACTTATACATCTAACGAAGGAAGAATGGGTTTCACACCTAATCATAAGATGCTAAAAAAGGTGGTTAAGCTATGAAGGAGCGGAAAATTTCACACCTAATCTAAAATTTAGTGAATTTTTTTATAAATGATTTATCAACCATAGTTAAAAAATAGAAAAATAAAAAGCAGCGGAAAATAAAGGACAGAAGATTTATAATGGTTCGGTCAAACACGACCTACATCCACTCCCTGAAGTCTCTCACTTAAAGTATTGCAATATTACCACTAGTGTCTCTCCTTTTGCCCCCACAACAAGGCGTAAAATCCTTAACAAAAACTCTCTTCCACCACTACCCGATGCGGCAGAGAACCGTCGTCCTTTTACACCGTCCAAGTGTCGGCAGAGAACCGTCGGCTGTTCACATACTCCAAATGTAAGGGGAGAACCTTTCGTCCTTTTACACCCTCCAAGTGTAGGTAGAGAACCTTCTGCTATTCACACTCCTCGAGTGTTGAAAGAGAACCTTTCATCCTTTTACACCCTCCATGTGTAGACAGACAACCTTCGATTGTTCACACTCCTCAAGTGTCCGCAGAGAATTGAATCTCCTTTAAAGATCTTCTCACGATAAATCTAGAAGGATAAGAGAAAAGAGTGAAGTAATCACAAATTACAAACAAAGATCCTTATCTTTGAGTAACCAAGTGAACCCTTCACGCTCTAGTAGTAAGAACTCTATTTCAAACACTCTCTCTCACTCTCTCCTTCAATCTTCCTTCAGTATGCATGAAGACCAAAATGACAAAAAGATTTCATGACAGTCTTAAGTGAACCTTTTATAAGAGAGAAACGAAAAACCATCCAAAAACTATATTTTTTTATTTCTGACCGTTCATGATCATAGCATACGATCAAACTAAATACATACGAATAATGTAAAACTGTTGTATGCGAACTTAATGTGAACTGGTATAAACAGCCTTCATACCCGATCATCATCCTGTACGAACATGGTTCTTCCGGTATGAATGGTTTTTCTCAAAGTTTGTTGGTAAGAAAAAGAAGGACGAATGTTAAGTTTCTAGAACAGAGAACCTCATACTGGGACAAACCATAATTATCATCTGGACAAATAGTTCATTTTGACCAATCCAGAGCCCATCATCCTGGGATGAACGATAATTATCATCCGGACGAACGCATCAAAAGAGCACCATCTTGGGATGTATGATAAATATCGTTCGAATGAATGTGTCCAGATCCCATCATCCTGGGACGAATGAAAAACATCATCTGGATGAATAGTTCATTTTTGTGAATATAGAGCTTATCATCCTAGGATGAATTATAATTTTTTTCTAGACGAATGCATCAAGAGAACATCATCTTAGAATGAATGATAAATATCATTTGCGAGAACACATCCAGAGCCCATTATCCTGTGATGAATGAAAAACATCATCGGGATGAATAGTACTTAAAAAAATTAATCCTCTATATTCGTTCTTTTGCTCATTCGGGAGTTAACTGACCAGATCATCCTGTACAAACATGGTTCGTACTATACAATCGGTTTTAAAAATTATGAATTTTAACTCTCCCTCGGCGTGTGTGTGTGTGCTAAGTTTATCAATTTAAACTCACACTCTCTCAGACTCAAATAAAATGAAAAATATATACTCCAGTGTTACAAAAAATTTTAAGTAGATCTTGATTTGAAGTCTTCAACAATCTAGAGTATGATTTTCCTGAAAAATTAGTACACACAAGAGCCAAAAACAAATCTTTCAAAATGTGTTAGGAGAAAATAATAATATTTGGAATCATCAAAATATACAAGTTGCAAGAATGTAAATCATGCAAAGCTAAGTAGCAACTTTCTCAACAAAATTCCCCTTTTTGATGATGGAAAAATAATTATTGTTTGTATAAATTTGAAAGTCCTAAGTTTCTCCTAAACTCTCCTTGAATGAATAAGCATGTAAGAATAAGGGGCATTCTTGGTTGAACTTATCATATTATTTAATTTTAAAGTTTTTTTTTCACACACACACACAAACAATCACACTGAAATGTCAAAAAAAAAAATACAAACAAAAATAAACAAAAAACAACGAACAACACAAAATCAAATGTCAAACAATATTTCTCCCCCGTTTTGACAACAGCAAAAAGAGAAGAAGAAGCAAACCAATCCATAAATGTAATGAGTCGTAAGAGAAGCCTTTAAAAGTTGATCCTAAAAGAGTTTGAGATATATTTGTAATAAAAATAAAATGTCTTTAGAAAAAAAGAACGATTCATATGATTTAAGTATAGATATAACATAAACATGAAAAAAATTATGAAGATCATGAGTCAGTTTAGATAATGAGATAAGAAAATTTTTTGCAAAGTAGATGAATGAAAAATTTGTATATTTCAAATTTAAATACAAAATAAAATTGGACAGAAGATTAATTTGAATATAAAGATTAAATGATTGAGGAAAGAACATATACTTATGCTGCTTTGCTCATCTTTTCAATATTTGTGGCACACTTTGTGCATTTTATTTTTTATTTGTGGGTTAATTTTGTGCCTCTTTTTAATTTGTGAACTATTGCACATTCATTTGATTTTTTGTATATTTGTACATTTTCAAGTATTTATTTGATCTTTTCAGAATCAGTAATCTAAAATCTCAAATTTCTCTAAGTACAACAATATTTATTTTGAATATAGAAATAAAAATAAGATATAAAAATAAGAAACTATCAAAATTGCAATAATAATATTAAATTTATGTTAGTCTAATAAGAGATATGAGATTGATATCCTTAACTAGATCGAGTTATAACACAACTTAAATTTTAAAAATTTTGAATTTTCTAATGAATTCAATTTTTTATTGCATTTCAAAATATAGCACTTTATTAGATCAATATTTTAAGGATAATCATATAGGCTAACAAATATTTCTGAATGAGATCAGAAACACTAAAAATAAGGCAGGATAATTTTTATTGATATCATGGTGAAAAATATTACATTGAGCATGAATGATATAAATAAATAGATTTTTATAACACATAAAACATAGAAACTGAAAACACAACACTTCACATAACATCACATAAAACATAAAAACTTAAAAGCTAACAACACATCACATCGCATCTGGTAGACAGAAACATAATATAAATACAGTCATGACTCTGAGGGTCCCTGATCCGGAGGAGGATGTTGGTTGAAGAAGTTAAAATAGCTACTCATCATAGCCACATTCAAGCTCACAACATCGAGTTGGCCTCGCATCAAGACAATGTCCTGCTAGTGTTGCACATCCTGCTACTATAGATGAGTTTCAATTTGATCAAGGTGGT
>NW_021319083.1:21599756-21684857 GCF_001605985.2 Dendrobium catenatum | reverse complement strand
CCTCTTGGTTATCTTGGGACTAAGTTCATAGGGCTTAACATCCCGAACAAACTTTCAGATTTGACTACAAGCATGGATTCAACACCTCATGGTGAGTTAACCAAGTCAACAAAATAATGTTTGACCCATGAGAATATTGATCATGTATGGAACATTCATTAGCATAACTTTAAAGGTTCAATTTAGTTTGGTGATACATAAAGCATTCAATTTGAATTTGGTTAAATGTATGGTTGATTTTAATCAACCATGGTTGACTTGATCAACCAGGTCAAACCAATGGTTGGAATTAGATCCAACAAGTTTAACTAACATTTTGGACCCAATGGAAGAGGTCCCTTGCAATGGCGAGGTATCCATGCATGAAATGCATATTTGGGCCCTTAAGGGGCATTTTGGTCAACCAATTCAAAGAAAAATTTGGGATTTGGTTCAATACACTCGAAAAGATATTTAGAATGTATTGGAAGAGCTTTCAAAGACTTGTATGAATGAGCCATGTTGAAGTTTAAGAGAAAGAATTATTTTCCCTCAATAATTTTTTGTTTTTGTGGGTCCATAATCAACAATGGTCAACTATGCTCCACCAAATATTTAATTTTATATTTAACATGTAAAAATGATGATTACGAACATGTTAAAAGGTTTTCAGGATAGTCCCAAGCTCAAATTTCACAACGTGCTTGGTCCAGTGGCATGGGCTATAAATATTAGAAGGTTTTTAGCCTTCAGAAATCAGTTCAGTTTTGGGGGTCAGAGTGCTAATATTGGTCTCAATTTGGAGAGTTGACCCTAGAGACAAGCATAATCAATATAAAACTAATTCATTATTAATTAGATATCATTTGGTTTAGTTTTGAGGTGATTGAAAACTCAATAAAAAATGGTTATGGGATATAGGCTTTTGGACTTAATTTTGTCTTGAGATTTTTTATTAGATCTTAGTTTTTTGTTTGGTTTTGATTGACTGAATTGATGATAGAATGAGATCAATAAATTGATCCATAATATGTTTAGTAGAATGAAGTTATATTGTATATATTGGAGTTGATCAATTTGATGGATTGGGTTGGATTTTATGGAAAGGAAGCACCTACCTTTGATCTAAAGGATACTGACATGGGACTTATACCAAATAGATAGATTTCATGAATTTGATTTACTTATACATCTAACGAAGGAAGCATGGGTTTCACACCTAACCTTAAGACGCTGAAGAGGTGGCTAAGTTCTGAAGGAGTCCAGCAGGCTTAATTCCAACACTAGCAAGCAAAGATCCTAGGAGATATGAATCTCAGGACAAATACTTATTTCTTAAAGACCAAGAATTTTTTTAGTTTAATTTACATCTTGGTCTAAGGAGAAGAAGTGAAGGGTATCACACCTAGCCTGAAGATACTAAAGATGACTAATCTGTAAAGGGGGATAGAAAGCTTGAATCCAACACTAGCAACTTAGGATCTTAATAGATAAGAAACATAGGGACTCATACCTAATCCTAAAAGATCATAGGATTTCTTTGATGGTTCCATATAGGGCTTTCTCCATCATTAGGGAGTTTAGTCTTAAGGAAAAGAAGCACGTGGACTCATACTTAACCTTTTAAGACTTTTTTTTTTAATTAAAACCCTCAAAGGGGCCTACACATTTATAATAAAATCAATTATAAGGTCCTTAAAGGGGACCGTTAGCTCACTAATGCTCAAAAGAGCTACAAAATAAAGAAAAAGAAAACCTACGAGCCGATAGTCCCACTATACCTAAAAATAAGATAACCTAGGTATATTCTAAAGATGCCAATGCCAAGCATACAAAAAAGAAAGATACAGATAAGGACATGAAGTGCAATCTTCCTATAAAAAAACTTGAACACTACCATCTGCAAAACCACCTATAAATAACTACAGTTGCACAAAAAAAGACTAAAACACAATATTGTGAAGGTAAAATAGAAGATTAACTAAGTAAATATCAGAGAAAAAAAGGTGTAAAATCAAGGAACCTCCCATAGTAGCTCAAGAAATGCTCCAACCAATAAAGGACATCAATGTTAACAATATATAAATAAGGATCAAAATTATCCTTACAACAATGCCAAAAATCACTAATCATGAGAACAACAAGAAAATCCAAAAAAGACCAGTTAATAGAGAAAAACAACCCACACAAACACAAATAATCTAAACAAAGCAATAAGCATATAGAGCTCAGGATAAGAGATAACCCAAGGCCCCTCCATCCTACCACCAAGACAATTCCACCACAATTAGATAAATAGAGCCCAAGAGCAGGAAAATAAGCTCCCATAAAAATTGGTAGAGAACTATTGAAACTTGTTAATTATGAATTAGGTTGTTAGACCTAAGCTTATGTCCCAATGGCTAACCAAGATGGGGGGTGAATTAGTAATTTAAAAATTCCTCTTAAACTGATTTAAATTTAGTGAATTTTTTTAGAAATGATTTTTCAACCATAGTTAAAAAAAACAAAAAAATAAAAAACAGCAAAAAATAAAAGACACAAGATTTATAATGGTTCGATCAAACACGACCTACATCCACTCCCTGAAGTCTCCCACTTCAGGTATTGAAATATTACCACTAGTGTCACTCCTTTTGCCCCCACAACAAGGCGTAAAAGCCTTCACAAAAACTCTCTTCCACCACTACCTGGTGCCGCAGAGAACCGTCATCCTTTTACACCCTCCTAGTGTCGGCAGAGAACCGTCGGCTGTTCACACACTCCAAATATAATGGGAGAACCTTTCAACCTTTTACACCCTCCAAGTGTAGCTAAAGAACCTTCTACTAATCACACTCCTCGAGTGTTGGCAAAGAACCTTCCATCCTCTTACACCCTCCAAGTGTAGGCAGAGAACCTTCAGCTGTTCATACTCCTCGAGTGTCAGCAGAGAACCGGATCTCCTTGAAAGATCTTCTCACGAGAAATCTAGAAGGACAAGAGAAAAGAGTGAAGCAATCAAAAATTATAAATAGAGATCCTTACCTTTGAGTAACCAAGTGAACCCTTCACGCTCCATTAGTAAGAACTCTGTTTCAAACACTCTCTCTCACTCTCTCCTTAAATCTTCCATCAGTATGCACGAAGATGAAAATGACAAAAAAGATTTCATGAAAGTCTTAATTGGACCTTTTATAAGAAAGACACGAAGACCATCCAAAAACTGCATTTTTTAATTTCTGACCGTTCATGATCATCCCGTACGATCCAACTTCATGCGTACGAACAGTGTAAAACAGTTGTATACAAACTTAATGTGAACTGGTACAAACAGCCTTCATACCCAATCATCATCTTGTACGAACATGGTTCTTCCGATACGAATAATTTTTCTCAATGTTCGTTGGTAAGAAAAAGAAGGATGAATATTAAGTTTCTAGAACAGAGAACCTCATCCTGGGACAAACCATTATTATCGTCTGGACGAATAGTTCATTTTGACCAATCCAGAGCCCATCATCCTGGGACGAACGATAATTATCATCCGGACAAACGCATCTAAAGAGCACCATCCTGGGATGTATGATAAATATCGTTCGAATGAACGCGTCCAGAGCCCATCATCCTGGGAAGAACAAAAAACATTGTCTGGACTAATAGTTCATTTTGGTGAATACATAGCTCATCATCCCGGGATGAACTATAAATTTTGTCTGGACGAACACATCAAGAGAACATCATCCTAGAACGGATGATAAATATTGTTTGCACGAACACATCCAGAGCCCATCATCTTGGGACGAATGAAAAACATCATCTGGATGAATAGTACTTAGATAAAATTTTAGTCCTCTTTGTTCGTTCTTTTGCTCGTTCGAGAGCTAACTAACCAGATCATCTCGTACGAACATGGTTCGTACTGTACGATTGATTTTAAAAATTATGAATTTTAACTCTCCCCTAGTGTGTATGTGCTAAGTTACTCAATTTTTACTCACACTCTCTCGGACTCAAATAAAATGAAAAATACCGACTCTAGTGTTACAAAAAATTTTAAACATATCTAGATTTGAAGTCTTCAAAAATCTAGAGTATGATTTTTCTTGAAAAATTAGTACACACAAGAGCCAAAAACAAATCTTCTAAAATGTGTTAGGAGAAAATAATAATAATAAATAATAATATTTGAAATCATCGAAATATACAAGTTGTAAGAATATAAATCATGCAAAGCTAAGTAGCAACTTTCTCAACAAAATTCTCCTTTTTGATGATGGAAAAATAATTATTGTTTGTATAAATTTGAAAGCCCTAAGTTTCTCCTAAACTCTCCTTGAATGAATAAGCATGTAAGAATAAGGGATATTTTTAGTTGAACTTATCATATTTTTTTAATTTTAAAGTTTTTTTTTTCCCACACTGAAATGTCAAAATAGAAAAATACAGACAAAACAAACAAAAAACAATAAACAACACAAACGAACAACACAAAATCAAATGTCAAACAATATTTCTCCCCCTTTTTGACAGCAACAAAAAGATAAGAAGAAACAAACCAATCCAAAAATGTAATGAGTCATATGAGAAGCCTTTAAAAGTTGATCTTGAAAGAGTTTGAGATATATTTGCAATAAAAAAAAAATGTCTTTAGAAAAAAAGAACGATTCATAATATTTAAGTATAGATATAACATAGACAAGAAAAAAAATATCAAGATCATCAGTCAGTTTAGATAATGAGATAAGCAAAATTATTGCAAAGTAGATGAATGAAAAATTTGTATATTTCAAATTTAAATACAAAATAAAATTGGACAGAAGATTAATTTGAATTTAAAGATTAAAAGATTGAGGAAGGAACATGTACTTGTGGCGCTTTGCACATCTTTTCAAAATTTGTGGCACACTTTGTACATTTTATTTTTTATTTGTGGGCTAATTTTATGCCTCTTTTTTAATTTGTGAACTATTGCGCATTCTTTTGATTTTTGTATATTTGTACATTTTCAAGTGTTTATTTGATCTTTTCAGAATCAATAATCTAAAATCTCAAATTTCTCTAAGTACAATAATATTTATATTGTACATAGAAATAAAAATAAGAAACCATCAAAAATGTAATAATAATATTTAATTTATGTTAGTCTAATATGAGACATGAGATTGATATCCTTAACTAGATCGAGTTATAACACAACTTAAATTTTTAAAAAATTAAATTTCTAATTAATTTAATTTTGTATTGCATTTCAAAATATAACACTTTGTTAGATCAATATTTTAAGGATAAACATATAAGCTAACAAATATTTCTAAATGATATCAAAAACATTTAAAAAAAAATATAGGATAATTTTTATTGATATCATGGTGAAAAATATTACATTGAGCTTGAATGATATCAATAAATAGATTTTTATAACATATAAAACATAGAAACTTAAAACAAAACACTTCACATAACATCACATAAAACATAAAACTTAAAAGCTAACAACACATCACATCGCATCTGGTAGAGAGAAACATAATAGAAATATAATAATCCCTCAGAGGATCCCTGATCTGGAGGAGATTGTTGGTTGAATAAGTTAAAATAGCTACTCATCATAGCCATATTCAAGCTCACAGCATCGAGTTAGCCTCGCATTGAGCCCATGTTCTGCTGGTGCTGCGCATCCTGCTACTGTAGATCAGTTTTAATTTGATCAAGGCGGTGATTAAAATGAGTCTCAAGACAATCAAACATGTGAACCATATATTGAAAGTTTGGTTCACGAGCAGGCGCAGGTGCAGGTACTCTCTCCTCCCCCTCAATTTCAACACCATCATCATGTTTTCCAAAGATAGCTTGGAATGAACCATCATTGTAGTATAGAGGCTCTTCAAGATGAGACACATCAATATGAACTAATTCATACTTATTATCAAGAATATAAGTCATAAGGTATCCTAGAGCAATGTTCTTTATTCTCTTATGGGATACATGACCAATTTCAAAAAGCCCATAAAAATAGTCAAGAATAAGTTGGGCTTCGTCAATGGGTTGACCAGTAAGAATCAAATAAGTGATAGAGGAAATAAGAGGAGTGATATTAATTCTATCACCATCTTTTTGAATGATGGAAGTTCTAAGTACATGTTCGATGATTCTAGCATCTTGATGTAGAGTATTAACTTTGGGAAAATGGAATTCTTGTCTAATCCCTCCAAGTACCCACTTAGTCTTACTCCAATCAAAAGTTGTAGAGGAATTCAAAGTGTGGTCTCATATTGCTTCAGTCCTTAGTTTAAGAAAGCTCACAAATCCTCCTTGGTTATTTCAACATTCTTTCCTAGAACATAGGATCTAATCTTATCTTGATCATAGTTAAAGGTCATGTTCGCAAGGAAATAATGAAATGTAGATATTTTGAAGGAGTAAATCAGAGTAATGATAAACTCAAATTGAGTAGAAGCAAAGAGTGGTAGTATTTGATAGACTGTATTATCCTGAATCAAAACTCCGGAAGGGGGTCATTTTTGCAGATACAAACTTAGGGAAAGATTCTTCTTTTTCCTTGGAAAGAAATTTTTTGTTGGCATTCCTAGGTCTCTTGGTGAGTTACTTAGCGTGCCTAACCCTCTTGCTTGAACTAGCAATTAGAAATGATAAAAAAGGAATAAAATATTGAAAAGGATTTTGAGGTGAATGAAGAAATATGGTTCTAAACCTTTCTAATTTAAAGAAAAAAATGACCTTTTATACGGACGAAAATTGACTCGTCCCGTACGATACTTTGTTCATACGTACCCATGAAAAATTTGTATGTACGACTACATGCGTTAGAAATGCAATGAATTTTCATAGTCATACAAGTTACGAGGCATCCTTTCGTACAAACTTTTAACCAGACGATCGTATAGATGAACAGGTGTTCATCCGGGATGATCGATTATTTAAGATCATTTTTATGACGGTTTAAATCGTCCCCCACTTAGAGCACTTAGAGTGACATGTGGCTCATATGTACGAACTTTTGGTTCATACTTAAGATCAGAAATTAAAACTATTCTTATCCATACAACTGTCTAGATGCATTTATACAAATGAATACACATCATCCAGATGTTCGTTAGGATCATACAGATGAACTATATTGAAAACTGAAAAACTACTTGCAAACCGTTCAACTCTATAATTAATATGCTACAGGATTCATCCCGTAAGAAGATATTTTTATACAGACGAATATCACACATATAAATTTTTATACCATTGCTCAAAAACATGAATTTTGATGTGAGAGTACATAAAATAAATAGACAGGAAATTGTAAAAACAAGCAAGAATAAAAACTAAAAAATACATACAAAAAATCACAAAATCACATAGCACACAAACAAAACACAAATCAATGTTGGAGAAACCTTTATTTAAGCATTCAAATCAATCACACCAAGCCTTGTTCATAATGTACTGAAAGTATCAAAGGCTAATTGTTTAGTAAAAATATCTGCAAGTTAATTTTCAATTGAAACATGATTGAGTTCAATTTCTCCTTTGAATACATGATACCTTATGAAATGATGTCTGATGTCTATATATTTGGATCTTGAATGTTGAATACAACTTTTAGAAATACAAATGGCACTAGTGTTATCACAATAAATAGGAATAGTGCCTATTGTTAATCCTAAATCAATCAACTGTTGTTTCAACCAAAGTACTTGTGCCACAACTTCCTATGGCAATGTATTCAGTTTCAACAGTAGATAGGGTTACGGAATTCTATTTTCTACTGGACCAATAAATTAAAGAATTTCTAATAAATTGACATGTTCCAAAAGTACTCTTTTTAACAACCCTACAACCTACAAAGTCAGAATCTGAATATCCAATTAATTCAAATGAAGAGCTAAACTTAGGATATCAAATCCCTAAGTTTTGAGTTCACAAGGGATATCTGAAAATCCTTTTCACTGTTGTGAAATGTAGTTCTTTTGGATCTAATTGAAATCTTGCACATAAATAAACACTAAGCATGATACCGTGTTGGCTAGCTGTCAAATAAAGTAAAGATCCAATTATTCCCCTGAATTTTTGTTGATCAACAGATTTTCCCTTAGGGTCCTTATCCAATTGAACTGAGAAACGCATATGTGTACTAATAGGTTTAGTATTGTCTATTTCATACTTTTTGAATATGTCCTTAACATACTTTGACTGACTAAAAAAGTACCCTCCTCAATTTGCTTAATGCTAAAGCTTAGAAAGTAACTCAAATCTTTCATTAGACTCATCTCAAATTGACTACTTGTTATTTTTGAAAATTCATCACAAAGATTTTTATTTGTAGATTCAAAGATGATATCATCAATATAAATTTTTACAATTAGTATATCCTCTTCCAATTTCTTCAAAAAGAGAATTGTGTCCACACTTCCTTTTTCATAAGATATCTCAAGTAGGAAGGTGCTCAACCTCTTATACTAAGCCCTAGGTGCCTGTTTCAATCCATATAATGCTTTTTTCAATTTGAAAATATGATTTGGATGTTTAGAATTTTCAAAGCCTGGAGGTTAATCCACATAAACATCCTCTTGAATCACCCCATTTAAAAAAATACTTTTAACATCCATTTGATACAATTTAAATCCTCTAAAATATATAAAGGCTAACAAAATCCTAATTGCTTCAAGTCTAGCTACAGGGGCAAATGTCTCCTCAAATTCAATCCCTTAAATCTGATTATACCCCTTAGCCACTAATCTAGCCTTAGTTTTAATGACTACTCATGTGTCATTCATTTTGTTCTTGAATACCCACTTAGTTTCAACTACACTTTGATCTTTTTGCCTTATAGTTTATTCCTGAACTTTACTTCTTATAAATTGATTTAATTCTTCTTGCATAGACAACATGCAAAATTTATTCGAAAGTGTTTGATCAATATTTTTGGGTTCTATCATTGAAATAAAGGCTGAATGATTGACTTCTTTGTTCAGTCCATGCCTAGTCCTAACACCCTCACTAGGTTCACCTATAATAAATTACTTTGGGTGGTTTTTAGAAAATCACAAATCACTATACATCTGATTTTCTATCTCGAAATTTTCATCCAAATTTATTTTCTCAATCTTTTGGGAGTCAATCTCTATCTCATCCTCTTCAATAGTCAGCTCTTCTAAAATTTTAGATTCATCAAATATAACATGTGTAGTCTCCTCAACTACCAAAGTTCTTTTATTGAATACTCTATAAAATTTTCTAATACTTGAGTATCTTATAAAAATTCCTTCATCTAATTTTGGATCAAATTTTTTTAAGGTGGATTTTCTATTATTATGAATGAATACCTTACATCCAAACACATGAAAATGTGATAAATTAGGTGTTCTCCCCTTTAGTAACTTATAAGGTATTTTATTCAAGTTTGACCTAACATTCACCTGATTCAAAACATAGCATGTTGTGCTAACCGCCTCAGCCCCAAAATATTTAGGAATTGAATATTATGCCAATATGGCTCAAACAACTTCTATTAATATTCTATTTTTTCTTTCGACTATCTCATTCTGCTGAGGTGTTCTATGTGCATAAAAATTGTGATCAATCCCTTTCTCATTACAAAATCCTCAAATTTTTCATTATCAAATTCTCTTCTATGATTACTTTGAATTGTCAAAATCTCGTATCCACGTTTTCTTTGAACCCAAGTCGAAAAATTTCCAAATTCATCAAGTGATTCACTCTTATGATATAGAAATCTAACCCATGTGAATCTCAAGAAATCATCCATAATTACAAATCTGTATACCTTCCCTCATAGGCTTATAGTTTCAACTGGTCCAAAAAGATCTATATGTAAAATATCCAATGATTTACTAATTCTAAGATCCTTGTTAAACTGAAAAGAGGACTTCACCTATTTTCCTAATTGATATGCATCGCAAAGGTGATCCTTAGTAAAGTCTAGTTTTGGTATACCTCTCGCCAAGTTCTTTTGGGTAATTATCCTAAGATTTTTCATGCTAGAGTGACAAAATCTTCTATGCCAAAGCTAAGACTCATTAGAAACAGTTCTTAAACAAAAACCAGTAGGAGTTTTTATATAATTTAAGTCTAGCATATACACATTGTTTACCCGTATACCATGCAAAACATCATTACCATTTATGCTTAATATGCAGCTAGTAGGGAAAAATTTAACATAGTATCCTTTATCACATAGTTGGCTAATACTTAATAGATTATGCTTTAAGCCTTCTATAAGTAGTACATTCTCAATAAAAAAGTTTTTAATATTTTCAATCATATCTGATCCAACCACCTTCCTTATGGTGTTATTTCCAAGTGTAACCCTATCTCCCCTCCTAACTTCCATCGATATGAACTATGAAGTATCTCCAGTCATATACTTTGAACAACCACTATCCAGATACCATATGTTCTAACGAGCCCTTATGTGAGAGCGATCCTATAAAATCATCAAACGTTAGACATGAGAACCCAAGCAAGTTTGGGTTCACTTTTTTGTAAATTATAAACATATGCATGTATGTTATGTCTAAGTTTATGCATCTTAGGCTTATACACAAAATAAGTTTTTTTATTCAATATACAGGTGTGTGCTATATATCCAAATAATCCACAATTAAAATATTTAACTCCAGGAAATGGGTTTCTTAATCTTCTATAATTATTCTATCTATTCATGGATTGTATAAAATTGGATTTATGAAATCTTTAAAATAGGATTTATAAAATCTTTAAGTCTTAGGGTTATCCTATTATCCTCGAGAGCTTCTATCTTAAGTTTATAAAAGGTATTCATATCTTCCAATATATGATTTGTATAGTTTATCCAATAATTTTTGCTCTCAGAATCATCCTTAAAATCTTTAAATTCTTTTTTCAAGTTCTGTATAGGATGATTTTAAATTTCATAGTTCTTATTCAAATCATCAAACTCATCAAGTATTTTTTTGTGGTTATTATCAATTAAAGCAGGATCTTTCCTAAGGATATCTTATTCTCTTTGTAATTCTTATAACTCTAAGTTCAGACTAACATGCATTTTTTTTAATTTCTTATATATAACATGTATGCATTCAAAGACTTCTAAAAGTTCATTGTAAGCTAAGTCGCATACCTCTTCTTGATTTGATTGATCAAGATTATTAGCCATTAAGCACAGATTTGTGACTTCCTCTTCCTTTTTAATCTCTGATGAGTCTGAAGCAGATTCCGCCTAAAAAGCTCTTTGGAATTTTTTCTTGCCCTTCTTCACCAATGGTTTCTCCTCTACCTTCTCCTTGCTAGGAGTGGCTTTGAGTTTTGGGCATTCTGACTTAATGTGTCCAGGTTTCCTACACTCATAGTAAATAATATTATTTGAAACCTTAATATTCCTATTAAACTTACCTCGATTTCATTGCTGACATCTCTTTTACTTCCTCTTCAGAAAGCTTCTAATTTGTTTAATCATCAGTACGATGTCGTCTTCATCCTTAGGTTGTGATAGATCACTCTCAGTCTCCTCCAGATTCAGAGCTATATTCTTCTCTCTTCGTGGTTCACCTGCATCAATCTTTCTTTGACTCACTCCTTGCTTGTAAGCACTTAGTGATCCAAGAAAATTGTTAATAGAGTAAACATTTAAATCTTTAGACTCTATAATCGCAATTATTTTAGCATTATATGTAGTAGGCAAACAATGAAGTATCTTATTAACCATTTCAGCATTCGTTAGTTCCCTACCTAATGCATGTAAAGAGGTGACTATTTGTGTGAATCTTGTGTACATGTCAGAAATGGATTCATTAGGTTTCATGCAAAATAATTCATAGTCATAAAACAAGATATTAAGTCTAGATTATTTAACTTCATTAGTCCCTTCATATGTTATACAAAGTCTATCATATATATCATTTCCACTCTTACAAGTGGAAACCCATATGTAATCTTCTGACATAAGAGCACAAAATAAACTATTTAAACATTTAGCATTTAGTTATGCTAAGTCATGTTCTTCTATAATCCAATCTGTAAAGGGCGTTTCTATTCTAATACAATCAATTAATCTAGTTGGTTTTGTATACCCTTCTTGAACTAGGATCCACATACGATAATTTAGTGGCTGTAAAAATATTGACATACATGTTTTCCAAAAATCAAAAAGAATATTGTCAAATAAGGGAGGTCTAATTATGGAGTAACCTTCAGGTATGTTTCAGTTTCCAAATGTAGCCATGGTCCTTAATCAAAAAGTAATTTAAACTTTTGGTTTTGAAACTAAGCATTGATACCACTTGTTAAAACTTGTTAATTATGAATTTGGTTGTTATACCTAAGCTTATGACCCAATAGCTAACCAAGAGGGGGGTGAATTGGTAATTTAAAAAATTCCTCTTAAACTGGTTTAAATTTAGTGATTTTTTTTTAGAAATGATTTTTCAACCACAATTAAAAACCAAAATAGAAAAATAAAAAGAATCAAAAAATAAAAGACACAAGATTTATAGTGGTTCGGTCAAATATGACCTACATCCACTCCCTGAAGTCTCCCACTTTAGGTATTGCACTATTACCACTAGTGTCTCTCCTTTTACCCCCACAGCAAGACAGAGAAGCCTTCACAAAAATTCTCTTCCACCACTACCCAATATGGTAGAGAACTGTCATCCTTTTACACTCTCCAAGTGTTGGCAGAAAATTACCGGCTATTCACACTCTTAAAGTATGGGCAGAGAACCTTTCATTCTTTTATACCCTACAAGTATAGGCAGAGAACATTCGACTGTTTACACTCCTCGAGTGTTGGCAGAGAACCTTTCATACTTTTACACCCTGTAAGTATAGGAAGAGAACCTTTGGCTGTTCACACTCCTCGAGTGTCGGCAGAAAACTGGATCTTCTTGAAAGATCTTCGCATAAGAAATCTAGAAGGACAAGAGAAAAGAGTGAATTAATAACAAATTATAAACAAAGATGCTTACCTTTTAGTAACCAAGTGAACTCTTCACGCGCCAATAGTAAGAACTCTATTTCAAACACTCTCTCTCACTCTCTCCTTTAATCTTCCTTCAATATGCACAAAGACCAAAATGACAAAAGATTTCATGACAGTCTTAAGTGGACCTTTTATAAAAAAGACACGAAAAATCATCCAAAAACTACATTTTTTTTTATTTCTTATCATTCATGATCATCCTGTACGATCCAATTTCATACGTACAAATAGTGTAAAAACTATTATATACAAACTTAATGTGAACTGGTACGAACAACCTTCAAACATGATCATCATCCTGTATGAACTTGGTTCATCTGGTACAAATGGTTTTTTACAAAGTTCGTTGGAAAAAAAAAAGGATGAATATTAAGTTTTCATAATAGAGAACCTCATCCTGGGATGAACCATAATTGTCATATAACAAATAGTTCATTTTGACCAATCTAGAGCCCATCATCGTGGGACGAACGATAGTTATCATCTAGAAGAACGCATCCAGAGAGCACCATCATGGGACGTATGATAAATATCGTTCAAACAAATGCGTCCAAAGCCCATCGTCTTGGGATAAACAAAAAACATCATCTAGACAAATAGTTCATTTTGCTGAACACAGAGATCAACATGCTGGGATGAACTATAAATTTCATTTAGATGAACGCATCCAGAGAACATTGTCTCAGAATGAATAATAAATATCATTTAAATGAACGCGTCCAGAACCCATCATCCTAGGACGAACAAAAAACATCATCTTGATGAATAGTACTTCGAAAAATTTTAATCCTCTATATTCATTCTTTTTCTCTTTCGAGAGTTAACTAACCAGATCATCCCGTACGAACATGGTTCATATTGTACGATCAATTTTAAAAATTATGAATTTTAACTCTTCGCCTATATGTGTGTGCTAAGTTACTCAATTTACAATCACACTCTATCATACTCAAATGAAATAAAAAATACAGACTCCAAATTTACAAAAAAAATTTAAGCAGATCTTAATTTGAAGTCTTCAAGAATCTAGAGTATGATTTTCCTAAAAAGTTAGTACACACAAGAGCCAGAAACAAATCTTCCAAAATGTGTTAGGAGAAAATAATAATAAAAATAATAATATTTGAAATCATTAAAATATACAAGTTGCAAGAATATAAATCATGCAAACCTAAGTAGCAACTTTCTGAATAAGAATAACACCAAAGATGGTTCCAGAGATAGAGAACTCCTAAAAAAACTAAACAGGTCCCTAATATCAAGACCAATAAACAAACCAGCAAGTGCCCCCAATATCCACTACCAATCGAGGGAAAAAATAGAAAGAACTTCATAATTCCTCAAAAAAATTATTTAATTAAAAAATGTAGTTTGAAAAGCTTAATTTTCTTTGGGAAAGTTAAATTTCTAAAATTTTAGTTGTGAAATCAAACACATCATTATGAATAGTATAACACTTCGGGAGGTGAATATATCATTCCCTAATGGGTTCAAATTTTAGAACTTTGAATTCTATCCTGATTATCGTAGTCAAACTTAGAAACAAATTATATATGATTAAATTTCCTACAGATAATTAATTAAAAGTTTCTATAACTTAATTTTTAAAGTTCGATCAGGGTTTCTAAATCTCCTATGAGTGTAAGCCCTCATAGTTAATTACATCATAGGAAACTGGAGTTTCCTATGAATACTCTCGATTAAGATAGCGGTATGAATTTTATTTAAGATTTCAAAGTTGGATGTCCAAGGAGGTAAGGACTAGAATTTTCAATCAAGGTTGGATCAAATTTGAACACTTATTTTTGGATTCAAAGGAAGAAGGGTAGGAGGTGTTTTTAGATTCGAATTACTCAAAAACACCTCAGACTATCCAAAGTGTTGGGCTTAAATTTGATTAAAAGAGATTTAAAGTTTAAATGGTCAATTTTATTAGAATGTTGGGATTGAATTCCCGTAGGTTGAGGTCTTATAGCCTGAGCTTGCTCAGAACCTAATTCTAAATTCGGTACTAAAAATTAGTGACCCAAACCTATCTAATGCAATGCAAACTTAGACTTTCCCAGGCCTGGATTGGTGAGCCAGCTAAACCACCTAAGCACTTAAAAACTATGAGTCCAGTCTTTTAATGATGAGTGGTAGGGATGTTATTTAAGATAAGTTTTAAGAATAAGACTGACATCTAAAGCATATCCTAATTGGCCCTTTGACTTATGTTGGGTGTTTGATGTCTAAATAAATGTAATTAAAGTTTATACTCTTTTAAATTTATATCTAAGCAATACATGCTAATTGAATTGATTAAATATTCAAAATTTGAAATAAAGCAGTTTTAAAAAGATTTAAAAATAGATTTTATCCTAAAGATGCATAGATTTCCCTTGGCAGATCTATACCCTCATATAATAGGTGGTCTGCCAAAACCCGCAGGCAGGGAGGTGCCGAACAAATGAAAAGAAAATGCAAAAAAATATGCATGTGAACTCCCATCAATTCTGGGCTTACTTCTTAAATTCATTAGAGTTGCTATGTTATATTAAAAAAATTAATTTTAATTAAAGTAGAAAAATTTTAAACGAGTCTTTATGAGCCTACGAATGAATTACAGATTAAAATAAACAAGGGATACAAGTAAAAAAATAAGAAAAATAAGTAGTTCTACTACGTTATCAATTAAATAAATTAATTACGCAAATTGAATGTCTATATGAGAAGTGTCACTTAATATTACAAACTAGGATCTGCAAAAACGCAAAGTGGTTAGGCACTACTAACAACAATATGGATTCTAACTCCAAAAAGATAAGTGACTTTGAGAATTGGGATTGTTCTCAAGTTCCACTTCTTTGTCTTCCCACGAGCTTCTTGATCCGTCAGTTCTGGATATCCAAATGAAAATAAACTCCCCCTTGGATGGGGTGTAATCTTTTCTCTTTAGATAATTGAAAGGTAGCCTAACTTGGTCTTCCAAATGATGGAAGATTCTCCCCTTGCGGATGTCTTCTCCTCATTGGAATCCAAGTTGGATATAAATATCCCATCTAAAAAATAAATTTAAATATTTACAACTCAAATAACATCAAATTTTATTTGAATATAAAAGAAAAATCTAAACTCAATCACTTGTAGGGTTATCTTAATAATAAATAATTAATTAATTTCAAGCAGTTAATATTTGAAAATTAAAATGAACAATTATAGCCATACTTGGCCATGCTCTTTAATTTAAAGGGGGACTTAAGAGTAGCAAGCACCTGTGTAAAGCATAATAATATTTTCTTAATGCCCCCTTTACTTTAATTTCCTTATATAAGAATGGCCACCTACATAAGATTGAATTTCTATAAAGTGTTCCTAACTTAAGGATCGATCTAATGCACAATCAAATTAGAGTGTAGAAATTAAATAAATCATCATAATAATCTAAGCTAGAAAATAACATGTAGTGAAAACTCAAAAATCTGGTACACAATAGAAAATTAAACATCGGCCTAGCCTAAATCTAGAAGTGGAGGCCTAGCAAATCATCTAAAGTGTGTGAGTAAGGTTGTGTGGTTTAGATATGTCCTAAATAGGATCATTAGTTAAAGTTGTTTGAGGTTCTGGTTGGTTGAAAGATTTAAGGGAATAATTAAGTTTGAATTTAAGTATTAATGTTTTAAAGTTGATTTTAAAGTATATTTTAAAGAGTTATTGGTTACCACCTTTGTTTCTAATCAAGGCCGTGAAGTTTATTTCACCTTCCTTGGGGCCAAGCTAATAGCCTTGTAGGCTTGAGTTACGTAGTTGTAATCGATATAATTAAGTGACATAAGCTGATTAAGGTTTGAAAGTTAATAAATTTTAATTAAAGTTGGTTGACTGCTAATTTTAAGGTTGATTAAAGATTTTTGAAGTTTTAAAGTGATTTTTGAGCTTTTGGAATTTTCTAGATTATTTTAATCATTTAATTAAAGGGTTAAAAATGCTTTTTTAACTAAGAGTGATTTCTAGAAAGTTAGTATTTTTAATAAATATTAGATTTTCATATGAGTTGAATGCCTTTGAGTTCGATCCATTTGGACTTTCCTTTAATTAGTTATAATTTTTCAAAGTTTGATGAATTAATTGAATTTTTTAATTTGTTTAATCATAGGCTTTTTTACTGATTTTATTCCAAATGAACTCCCAACTCCTTAAAATCAACTCCAAAGGTCAGGAATGACCTAAAGAGAGATTTCCAAGTGTTATGGAATTTTCTAAAATTTTATTTATTTTTTAATTAATTAAAATAATTAAATATTAAATTTTAATAAAAATTAAATTAAAAGACTTTATTTTTCTTAAGTTGTAAAATAAATTTTGGTCAGTTTGAATTTTTATTTGTATTTTTTATATTTAAATTTAATTTATTATAATTTTTAGAAATTCAAAGCTTAATTAAGGATTAACTTGGGGTTGATTAAATTTTTGGTTAAATGGCTTTTAAAATTAGTGGTCTTCTACCCTAGGGTAGGTAGTGTCACTATGTTTAATGTTCCAAAATTTTGTTCCTATTAAATGAATGGCTAATTTTCTATAATTTTTCTAAGGTTCCATACTTATATATTAATATTTAAATTTTAAAATTAATTTTAAATTAAAGTTTATGAAAAACTTAAAACATTGATATATTACACTTAAATTTTGAATAAAAATTTAAAATTCTTATGAATTTTTTTGAAATAATCTATGTTTAAAATGATTTTAAAATAAAATCTTAATCATTTTAATAATGCGGCTGGAGGAGGCCACGTGGAAGGCTACGATTTGCCAGATCAAAAATGCATGACACACAGTTTAAAAAGACCATGACGTACTTCAATCTAAAGCATTTATTAAAAGATTAATGGTATGGATATCGTGCAATGAATACACGTAGCAGATGTTGTCTGATCACCCGCCATCTCAAGAAAACGGCTCTGATCGAGCCGAACAAAGGAATATGCCGCGTGATTGGATCTGAGGTTTGGATTAACTACAAAATGGCAAGATCTATGTCGTTGATTAAAGGATCAATGGCTTAGATTTTGCGGAGTTCAGGCTTGCATAAATTGAGCTCTAGAATGGGTTTTTTGGCTCATTTATGCGATCTGGTTAACTAAATGGATTGAAAATTCAAACCTAAGTAGCCTAGATGAATTGAAATAATGGGGAGTCAAATTTATGGATAAAAATGTGATTGTAAAACTCTAATTAACTCTAAGTTCCCAATGCTAGGATTTCATTTTTACTTGATTTAACGGATAGTTTAGACCATTTATAGACTTGTTGCATTTGTAGATTGTCCATGCTCTAATTTATAGAAGAAACCCTGGCTTGAAAATGTCTGGATTGGACGATATGGCCACTTAGACGAAAACACCAAGTCTTGCCAGAGAAGTGGTCGTCGGTGGTTCCGACCAGTGGGGATTTGGTCGGGAAGGGTTTAGAGGTGTATGGGAGGCTCAAATGAGTATGTATTTTGACTTGAAGTGGCTGGGATATAGAGGGTGCTAAGGTTTGAATGAGGGCTCAAATTGGTGTTTTTGCTCTATTCAGCCTTCTCCATACCAAAAGGATGGCTAGGATTAACTGCTAGAGTCCCTGATGCCCTCCACATGTGTTGCAGTTATTGGGATAGCAGGGAATCAAAGGACAAGAGGACATCCCATGTGTAAAGGGATTTTGTACTTGAAAGCATATGGGTTCAAAAAAAACTCTTTGATCCTAGATCAAAGGTTATGAAATATCTTGAGAACATTTCAGAAGTTGATTAGGACTAATGGTGTGGCCTAAGAATGGATGGGATTAGTCTAAAAGGCTTTTGACCATCTTTGACCCATCCAAAACCTTCATTTGACTATCTGACCAATCCACTTGCCATGTGGAAATGTGATGTGGCATAGAAGGATTCCTTGAATGTTGGGATGGTAGGTTGGAAGGGATTTAATGGCTAGGGATGAAGCTTAAGGTGTTTTTACCATGTTTGACCACACCTAAAGCCATTTAGACCCCCTTTTCGACTGTTTGACTAGTCAAACAATCAATATAGGCTTAGGTGAACATAGGGTAAATCTTGAATGCTATTCGAAATGATTTGAAAGATATTTGATGTTTGGAAGTTGGAGTTTGAATGCATGGAAAGGAATTTGAGCTATTTTAACTAAGTCTTGATGTGTTGACTTGGTCAACTTAACTTGAGCCTTAATAATGTTGAGTCAAAAAAGGTTCAAAGTATTGAATGGAGTGTGCTTGAAGTTCCTTGAAACCAATTGAATAGGAGGATACACGAAAGATAGGATTTAACTATGAGTTTGGATTTGACTAAGTTAAACTCAAAGTGATTTGACTTCAAAAGGATTTGAAGATATTTAAATCATATTTTGAAATAGATTTGATCATAGGGTATAGATTTGTCCTAGTGACCTCATACGAAAATAAGGTCAACAACAATCACAGACCACCGAGCAACCCCAGGGGGATGCAAAAGCAAACCCAAATAAAGCAGCCATAACCATCTCCCAGTACATAGACAGGAGGTAGGAGAGCAACCACTAGGAATCCCATTAAAAGCTGAAGTACAATTTGAGTTCTTGCCCCAAACAATCAAAACCTCAAAAATAATAGGCAGAACCAAAGAAAAATGCCAACAACAATTCAGAAAGGCAAAAAAAAAAAAAATGAGAAAAATAAATAAACAAAGCCAAAATAGGGATTTAGGACAAAACCAACCATCTCAAAATGGTCCAGGTCAAAATCATCTCCCACACTTTCATAAGTGAAGGCCAACCTAAACCAAAATAACATCAACTTGCAGTAGTCACAAGGAATCCAGCCCAATGGAGAGATAACAAACACAAATGTCCAACCAACAGAGTAGTAACAAAAATCAGTAACCCCCAGCAAACATAAGAGAAACAACTCCAAAAAAGTGGAAACACCCCATCATTCTAGACACACGGAACAACACCAAATAGCACAACCATGAAAGAAGCCAGCAACAAAAGCTAGAAGACCGAGAGACAAAGGGCCCAACCAGGAGAAAACAGAGCAACAAGACAAACCCTCATAACAAAACCAAACATAAAAATAAAATATGAACATAACGCATACCAAGAATATCCATTCTAAACAGGTCATTTAGAGCCACAAGAATATTAGACCCAATGTAATCAGAGACAAATTCTAGACAATAACCCCATTGAGCTAGACAGTTAGCACTAGCATTACCATCTTTGCAAATATGGAAAAACATGAAGTTCATGAAAATAAACAGGTTCTTGATCTCCCTAACCTAATAAAATAGATTAGGGCTATAGAATGAGTCATCAACAACATTAACAAAATGGAAATTATATCAGAATTAACCTCAATAATAACATTAGTAACATTTAGAGAAATTCGCAACCTTAAGCCATAAAGAGTATCCAAGGTGGTAGCATAGAACACATTACCATTCTGTAACAGCCCTACAAAGGACATAATAAGACTACTATTACTATCTTTGAAAACCCCACCAAATCTCTTAGCAAATTCATGGCTAATACCATCCACATTCAACTTATAAAAGTTAGTGGGAGGTTTAATCCAGTAAATAATTCTAGACTTTTTAATAATAGAACCATCATCTAGATTAAGACCTAAGGCAAAACCAACAATGGAATAATTGTTAAAGTTCTTACCATACAGCAACTTAACAGAAAAAAGAGAGACAACCCCATTGAGCTAGACAGTTAGCACTAGCATTACCATCCACATTCAACCTAATACGAACACTATTAAATAAAGAGTTATTCCTTTCCAGCCATAAATACAATAAAATGATAGTATGAACAACATTCCATAGACTTAATGAACCAAGTATTAAGCATAGAATAAAGAGGCAAATGAGTATTAATGTAATTCAATTGAAGCATGTCATCAAAATAAACCCAAGTTTTAACAACAGTAGGGCCAGAGATAAAAACTTGATGCATATTTTCCAAATGGCAATAACATTGACACTTGGAGGGCAAAGTAAAACCTATTTTAATGATATTGTCATCCATGGGGATAAATTTATTCAGAATTCTCTAGACAAACAAGGCCACAGTAGACAGAATACTTTTATGCCAAATCATAGAGAAAATATAATCAATATTTTTTCCTAGTTCTAAAAGCATGTCAAGCATTCTCTAAGTGAAAGCTACCATCTTTAGAGAGATCACATAAGATAATATCCCTAGAATCAGTATTGATATGCAGTTCAAAAATTGATGAATAATAAAATCAGGAACAATATTAGAAAGCTTATCATAGTCCCAACAATTATCATAAAAGAAAAAATTCACATTAATAGCCACATTAGAAGAAGAAAGCATAATGGAGTCAATGGATTGTGTACCCAACCAACGATCCTGCCAAAACAAAACATTACCTTCAATAAGCCCCCAAGAAACGTAAGGCTCAACAGCCCATTTAATCTTGCGAAGCCTTTGCCACACTCTAGAATCACCTTTATTAAACTAAGAAGAAGTAGGGTGCTTACCAACACAGTACTTGGCAAACATAAATTTAGCCCAAAGGCTAACTTTAGCACAAAAATAATGCCACAATTTAAAGGAAAAGGCCATAGCTAAATCATTCACATTCTTGCACCCAAAGTTTCCTTCTTCCAAACCTCCATTGTATTTATCCCAAGAAGTCCACACAATTTTGGAATTAGTAGAAGAACCTTTCCAAAAAAAAAAAACTATTGTTGAGCTTATGAACTCTATTTCAAACAACTTGAGTCAAAAAAATAGTTTGAAAAATATACACCAGCAAAGAACAAAGAACAATTTTGATAAGAGTAACTCTACCACCAAAACTCAATAAATTAGAATCCCATGATAAAAGTTTATTCTAAATAGAGGAAATAAGATAATCAAAGAGGAATATTTTCTTTCTACCTTTAAAAAGAGGAACACCAAGATACTTAATAGGTAAATGGCCATGCATAAAACTAGTTAAATCTTTAATGGAAATAATATGATCACTGGTAATTCTCTTAGAAGCAATAAAACAACTTTTGTTTTGGTTAAGAGATAAACCACTAACCCTTTCAAATTGATAGAAAAAATTCATAAGCTTATGAATCCTATTAACAGAAGCATTAGTAAAAATAATAAAATCATCAACAAAGCATAAATGAGATAAGGGAAAACCACCCAACATTCTAAAATAAAGACTAGGAGTATTCTCAAAAAGATTGGTAAGGCCCTTAAATAAGAATTTAGCCAGAATAATAAAGAAAGCAGAAGAAATATGGTCACCTTGTCTTAAAATAACCTTTACTAGAACCATTCACAATAATACAGAAATAAACACCTTCAATACAATTCCTAATATGATTAATGAAAATTGAATTAAAGCCAAAGAAAATTAGAATGTGATAAATAAAGGTCTAATCAATAGTATCATAGGCCTTGGCAATATCCAGTTTTAAAATCAAGTTACCCCCTCTGACCCTAACATCTAGGTTTTGGCATAATTCTTGGGCAAATAAAATATTATCCACAATGGAACTCCCAGTCACAAACCCCATATGAAAAGGCGATATAATTCTAGGTAAAATAGAAGTAAGATGATTCATGAGAACTTTGGAAATTAAATTTTTAAAAAAGGTATGAAGATTTATAAGTCTAAGATCATTCAAGTACTAACAGAGTTATTGTTGGGAATAAGCATAATAGAAGTAGAAGTAAAAAACTTAAGAATAACATTACCAGCAAAAAAATCTAAAATAGTAAAGAAAAGATTTGTATTGAAAAGCAAGGGTTGACTCAATATAAATCTAAGACTAGAGTTGACACCTGGAATAATTTATTTGGTCAAGAGGTTATCATGATGCAACATAATTTAATTATACTAATATTAATCTTTCATTTCAGATTTTAAAGAAAGAAATTGGTATTCTTGAGCTCCAATGGTATGGCTTTTTCATGTTCAAAGCACTAGCAAGCTTACATAAGCTGGTAAGCTATATGAAATAAAGCTTTCCACTTTTGGCATCACAATTCAGATATGTTTTTATTTTCCTCATTTTGGCAAGGTATTGGGCATGCGATGTCAAACTAGATTCCATCAGGCCCAGCAACTGAGTCACTATTTATACCTACGATAGTCTCTTCAACTTCCTTAAGAGGAGTTTTGGAAAGATTCTCATTATCCCCTTGATATATAAGACTGGGAATAAAAGAATGATCAATAATCTGAGCAGGACTAAAATTCTTATTGATGTGATTTTGAAAATGATGCACATCTAAATGAGTAATTTCTACATAATTCTCAGTGAAAGAACCATCCTCATGTTGAATTTATTAATACAATTTTTAGCCCTTTTCCTTTTAACCAATGCATGAAAATATTTAATGTTATTATCACCTTCAACATGATATTCAGCCACAGCTTTCTATTTAAAAAACCTCTTTCAGATCTTGTAATTTAAAAAACACCTCTTTAACATTTCTTAAAAGAGTGATATTATCATCAGATGGATCAACTTGACAAGAAAACTCAATATTATCAAGTTGTTGCTCAATATTCAAGATATTGGAAAAAATATTTTAAAAGACATTATGGTTCCACCAATTTAAAACCTGCTTAATCCTTCTAGTTAAAACCAAAGACTCCTCATACCAAAACTAGAATTATATGGATGAACGAGAGCTTGCCAATTGGTTTGAACAACATCTTAAAAAGAGTCATGAAGTAACCACATGTTTTGAAATTTTGAATTTTAAAGAAGCATTAAAATGTATAAAATTAAGGCCAATAAGAAAAGGAGAATGATCAAAAAGAGTTTTGCTAAGATGTTGTACATTAATAGAGCCAAAAGAATTAAGACAATAATCATTAAAAACCACACGATCCAAAAGTGACAATAAGTGACCCCTATTCCATGTGAAGTTATTACCAAAAAAAACCAATATCAATCAAATTGTAATCTAAAATCATGTTACTAAAATCCTCCATAAAATGGTAAGAAAGAGAAGAGCTTCCTATCCTCTTAGAAGGATTAGTAACATAATTAAAATCTCCACCAACAAGCCAAGAAAAATTGCGAATATTGTGAAAATTTCTGATTTGATCCCAAAGCACTATTCTAATATAATAGGAAGAAGCTACATACACATAAGAAGCACATCAATGAACATTAAAAACCTCAACTTTATAATGTAGCACTTGAGTAAAATCACCAATAACATCAATTTTAACAAGATTCTTCTAAAAAACCCAAATCTTGTTAGCCACATCCAAAATGGTGTAATTTAAACCCAAAAACTGAGAGGTTCTAATCAACCTAGTAGACAAAATAAGAGGCTCTAGAAGAACAAGAATAGACACATTATGAACATGACATAGATTCTTAATACAAATTCGAGAAGAGGGACAACCAATGAGTAGTAATAATATAATTAAATATTAAAAACAACATTAATGAGTAGTATGTGATCGAGTGGTCCTAGGAGATTGCAATATGACATGCTATTTCTTTCTTCCTCTTTTACTATGGAACTTATTGAAACAACTATCATTATCATCTTTATCAAAGCATTTAGCAACAATACCCATATCTTCAGAATCAGAAGAAACATCACTATTATAATGGGAAGTTGAAGGAATCTTACTAACAATTTGTTGGACCTCTTGGTTAACCTGGTGAGGAAATTCATCCTCCATAAACATGCCATCATCCATATCACCATTTCTCCTCACTATAGGGCATTATAAGCAAACCCCAAAATGGGGGATATCTTCCACCAAAACAAGTTCACCCTCCTCCAACGTGTTATCATTCCTTTCACTTCCTTTATGAGCTAATCCAATGGCTACATTAATTTTAATCTCATTCTCATGATCATTCAAAAGAAATAGAATAGAGGGAGTGTTAAAGATTGGATTACCATTCAAATCCAGAGTAAAATTATTAGTTATACAAGGATGGATGTAGTCTACAACAATATTATTTTAGAAATCAATATTAGACAAGTTTGGTTCCACCCTAATCTCACAATCAATAGATTTAATAAAAACTTGTTAACATTAACTCCTTGATCATGATTCGAAAGAATAGTGTTAACATTTGCTTCAAGAACATCACCGACTAATGGTAAAGGCTCTTGAATAATTTGAGAATGCTTAGAGATATTGTCCTCTAAGTTAATACCATCATGAGTAAAATTTGCTTACACCTCAAGCATTTGTTTGGATAAATCCATCTCTTTACGAAGATGTGGATGACTCTGAAAGCAATCATTAATACCATAATCATGTATCTTACAATAAGAATAAAAGATGGGTAAATTTTCAAATTCCACTTTTCAGAAATAACCTTTCACATCTGACCCAATCCATATCTCATTAGGATGTTTCTTGAAAACATCCAATTCCACCAAAACACGGGTAACATAAGGCTGTAAGATAGAAGCTTTGGCTTGATCTTTTTGTAATGGCCTTCAAAAAAATAAAGCCAAACAAAATAAAATTTGAGTATTAAAGAAATGAAGTCTCAAATTAGGGAAGGAAATCCACACGGGTGCAATAGGATATTCTTCTCTAACATCAAAATCTGGCATCCATTTGAGAAAATGCATTTGACAAGCTTGAATATAATACAATCTTACTGAAAATATATGATAATAATCAAGATCATTTGAGAGTTGGATAGCAACATTCCTTTGATCCAATAGACAATATGAAATGATCCAAAAAAATTTAGGTAAAGAAAGAATTTCTGAATAACATTAAGATTCGATCTCCTTAAGAGAAATTTACCCACCAGTATTAAGGCACAAGGAGCCTAAATTCTCAACAACGAAATCCTTAAAAAGCAAGGCCAGATAACCCTTAAAAGAGGAATGAATGAAATGTAGCTTAGATTAAGCTAATGAAGAACCAGACATCATGTCTTTGAAAGAGAGTGATTTCCCTTCGACAAGAGAAGAAGTTGGTAGGTATGATGATGAGGGAGTCATCATCGCCCAGAGCAAAAAACCAAAAAATAACCTCAAAATCAGCGACGTAATGAGAATGAATATAGGAAAATGAAAGTGAGAAATGAAAATCACAAAGAAATCCACACCAGAAGGGCAAAACCAAGAATGTGAAATAGAAAAACCTGGATACCTAACCTTATAAGACTAGAAGCTTTTGAATTTGATATTATGGTTGATTCATAGAGGGTTTGATCCACCACTAGTGGATTTAATCCTTTGGAAAGGAAGTGTGTCGACTCACACAAAACCTTAAGGATTGAAGGATTTTGATTTTGATATTAGGGTAGTACCATAGAGTGCTTGCATCACCACTAGTGGATTTAATACTAAAAAAAGGAAGCACTATGACTCACATCCTTAAGAATTAGAAGATTTTGATTTTGATATTAAGAACATGGGTAATTTGATTTAATGTAATTTTAATTATAAAATTCTCATTAATTTTTGTTTCAGGACACATCAAGCATAAATTTTTTAAGGAAACGCCTATTGACGAGAAGCATAAGGTAGTTTCCTTAATAAATCAACAAAAAAGTAGTAGCCCCCTTCATAGAGTATCTCTATAATTAAAGGTCCCTCCTATGTTGCTCAAACTTTCCAGTGATCTTTCAATGGGCTAAGATAGCCCTCTGAAAAACCAAGACCAAGAATCCTATTTTGAAATTTGTAAGTCGCACTAACTTATCAAAAGCTTGAAACATTCGTGCTTTATATAACTCAAGATTTTTTTCAGCTTAGAGGGGATGCTCTTGCTCTTCTAACCAATGTTGAGCATTTTGTTTAGTTGAAATTTAATTTTGCACAGCGATCCTTAGCAAAGAGATTTACACTTCTAAAAGGAGCACAACTTCAAACTAATACATTAAGGCAGATGGAGGGATTTGGTCGGAGTCCTATAAATGGTTTGATAGGCCAATAAGGCCTCGACCAACCTCTCATCTATTGACGTTTGTTATCATCTAAGGTATTTTTGAAGATCTTCACCAAAGATTTGTTGAAGGCCTCAACCTATCCATTATTTATGGGTAATATATTATTGAGTATTTCTAATCAATACAATGGTATCTTACAAATTTATTTATTTTTATATACTTGAATTTGGATCCATTATTAGATATAATTCTACGGGGCATGCTGAATCAATATATAATATTATAATGAAAGATTTTCATAACATAGTATGATGTTACCTAGTGTAGGAGAATTGCTTTCACCCACATAGAGAAATAATCAGTCGTAATAAAAATACACTTTCAAAGAGGACCAATAGGTCTGATAGCATTTATGTCCCATGTATTTTGCAATGTTCATGCAATCGTCAATAATATAGGTCAAATAATATCAAGCTAAGTCTTTTAGTTTTCATTTTTATATTAAAACCTTATGTATGATCACCATATAACCCAGTATGTACTTCATTTATGATCTTTAGGGCTTCATACTTATATAAATAATACAGCCACATTTCATCAAATGATTGATGGTATAAGGTTTCATTTATAAGTGTGTATGAGAGGGCACATTTCTTGATATAATTGGTGAGTGATTTATCATGATTGAGCATTCCCTCTTAAAGATAATAAATGAAAGGCCTTCTATAATCTCCTTCATCATCAGTTGTTGAAGATGCAGATAGGATTTCAAAAGATTTCCTATTGATGTGATCCAAATCTATATGATCTAGTCAGCACAAAATTTTTATAATAATGGAGTCTTCTTCTAGACAAGCAAATTCCCTTATAAGATTTGCTAAGCTATTTTCTATATAAGCTCTTCCATGGTGATTCTATAAAAATTTATAGTGGAAATTTGTTGGAGAAGGTGATTATTGCATGGATGGTATTTTAGGAGTTTTGGATTCAAAATTTTATAGTTCCCTGCAATCTGTTTAAATAACCAATAGATAATTTCCAAATATTTTGATTTTCTTTATGTCAATCAATATTGAAAGCTCCAAATTAGTTAGCAGAGCTTCATATTCAGTCTTGTTGTTTTTTGAATAGCTCAGATAAATTATAGGAGAACTACATCACTCCCTTTTCTTGTGTTATGAAAACTAGGAAAATTTTGGCTTTTTTTTTAGGGAGAGCAGATTCTGTTGTGACTTGCTGAAGAGATATTGTGCCATCAAAATATAATTCCCAAACATGATCATTAGATTCTCCTAAACTCATAATTTGCTCATTAGGTAGATAATAATTTTAGGGAGATTATATCAAAAGCTGGTACGAGGAAAGAAAGATAGTAATGGTTTATCCTTTCACAACACACATGTGAATGAAGGTTATTTTCATATTAAAGTAATATCATTGACCACCATTCCAGATATCTTGACAAGGTAGGTTTGGTCATAATGTATTTAAATGGATTTACTCTTGAGATTAGACTTACTGGATGAGAAAGCATGTAGTGCCTTTGTTTTTGGACTACAAAAACTAATGTACGACAGTACTTCTTAATGGAAGGATATCAGAATTTGTTGAAATGAGTCACTGGCTAAGATAGTAGAGGGAATTTTCCTTACCCTCATCATTGACTTGAACCAAAAGAGAACCAATCGACTCATCTAAAACTGCAATATAAAGGATTAATGGTTTCCCTAAAACAAGTGCTCTAAGATTGGAGGATTTCTAAGACACTAATATTTTTTAAGAAATTTTGTTAATTATTATTCCATATGAATTTAGTATTCTTCATATCTAGGATAAAGAAAGGTTGACATATTCTAAAGAGATTGGAAAAGAACCTTCTTATATATGCCAACTTACTTTCAAAGGACCATAATTTAGTAAGGCTTTTTGTAGGTGGCATATCTAAGGTAGCTTTAACTTTAGAAGGATAAATTTCAATTTCATAGTGCCTCTCTACAAAAAAAAAAAAAAAAAATCCTTAAAGTGACGCCAAAAGCAAACTTCAAGATATTCATTTTGAGATTGTAGCAAAGCAACCTCTCAAAGATTATTCTTAAGTCATATAGGTAGGGTTCTTTAACTTAGATTTTAATGACCATAACATCAATGCAACATTTTACCATAATATGGATAATTTTATCAAAAGTTTTAGTCATAGCCCATTGGTAAGTTGCACTAGACTTTTTTAGACCAAATATCATCACCTCATAAAAAAAAGATACCTATAAGAGTTCTAAATATAGTGTTTCCCTCATCTGCTAAGGCCATCTTGATTTTATTTTATCTAGAAGAGCCATCCATAAAGGAAAAACTACATGAGAAGAGGTAATATCTACCATGAGTTTGGTTATGGGCAAGAGAAACTAATCTTTAGGATATAATTAATTCATATCTCTATAGTCAACATATATATTAATTTAACCATTTTCCTTTTAAACTATTATGACACTGGCTACCCCATAGGGAAACTACACAATTTAAATAAATCCTACCTCGACCAATTTCATAATTTTAGAAATGACTTGTTTTTCAATCTCTAAACGCATATGCTTGGGAGCTTATTTACTGGAATAGCTTCAAGTCAATCTTGAGGTTTTTGGACTGCTACATCAAAGGATAAGCCCAACATTTCATCGTATATCCAAGATAGGTATTAATTAAACTCAAAAAGGAGTGTGATCAGACCATTTGATTCATCTTCAATCAATAAGGAGCTGATGAAGGTTGTACAACGGTTATCCTCTATTCTTGGGATAATTCTTTTAATTTGTCAACTATTGATTTACTTTCTTCCTTAAATTCAGGGGGCTCATCCCAAACTTAAAGTTTATCCAAATTATTTGTTGTTTCCAAATAATTCATATCAAGAGAATCAACAGTTTCAATAAGGACCCAATCAGATTATTAAGAGACTTTATTAATCATCATTAAGAAAACCAATGGAGCATAAGCCAGTACCACTACATAGACTTCTTTTATTTTTAATATGCTAGAGGCTCTCAAGGTATCTAACTTGACCCTTGGTCTATTGACCTGGTGTGAGACCTTTGGACACATAATTTCTTACACAAAGAGGAAAAAGACAAAAGGTAATTCAACTAATACATTGAAATATTCCTCCTCAAAGATTACATCATCTTCCATCCTTGAGGTGGAGGGACAATGGAAGAAATTTTTTACTTTTCCTACTTTATCCCCTAGATTAGTAAAGTTATTAATAACTAACCCTACAACCATATCAACATAATGTGGGTTAAGGTTAATCTTCTACTCAGGACTTTCATATATTATTAATTTAGGCTTATAACTTTCAATTTTTGGAACATCACCTCTATATTACTATCTTGTTCTAAACTGATACTAAATTTTGGAGGAGGATTTATCATTTTGTAATTAAAGGAATTCTTGCACCCTATACTTTTGAGTCAACACCCAAACTCGACCCTAATTCAATGTACATTGGGTTTTTTTCTTTTAGATGAAGCACGACCTCAACCACGTGTTCTTTGGTCTATCCTCTCACCTCTTTAATGGAAAGTGTTTGGAGGCCAAAATATTACACACTCGATGTCATCTTCACTGTGTATTTATTTTTTTTATTTTCTTTTCTTTTTTTTCTATTTCTTTTCTTTAACTTTTCTTTTCCTTTTGTATTTTCTTCATTAGTTTCCTCCTCCTTGATTGTAATTTTACTTTTAGAACATGTAGTAGACCCTTTGGGTAAGTATCTTCATAGATCCTGATCTCATGAGTAAAGGATTACTGCAAATCACCATGAATTACATATTCAATGCCATCTAGTTGATACTTGACATATTAGTGTAGGGTAAATGGAACCATCCTATATTTGTGGATCCAAGGCCTACTTCTAAGTGTATTGAAGGATATTGCAGAATCGATTATACGAATTTTAGCTTCTATTTTTAGCTCTCTTATCTCTAATAAGATCATGATTAAATCTAAACCCTTCTCATCTTTTTCATAAAACCCATGTAGTACTAGCTTATTAGTAGCGATCTTATATGTGCTACTTTCATATATATGAAAATCTTTACATTCAATATGTTGACTGATGCACCCAAATTAACAATGTCTCTTGATAATCTAAAATTTATCATATTTATGATAAATATTAAGCTTCATCTTAGGAAGTTGTAGCTAAATGAGTTAAATAAATATCTAGGTCATGAAGTGCTTTTGTTAAAGTTTTCCTAATTTTTTTATAGAAAATGAGAGTATCATAAATACTCAACCTAGCTAGTAATTTCCTAAGATGGGCCAATACATTATAATTAACCTTTGGAATATTAGGATCAAGGCTCAATGGATTGGAGGAAATATTTGGTTATTGAGCTAAAGCCTAAATTAAATTAGGAGATATGACTTGTTTTCTTATTTTCTTGGCTGGAAGTCTAGGTGATAAGACTTTGCAGTCATGAGGATGTATCATGATAATGTCCTCAAGAGGATAAATTATGGCAGAGTCTACACTATCCTTAGGTGATGCAATGTTGTTTCTTGAAGGGGAGTCTGAATCTAAAAAATATATCACGATAAGACTCCCTTGGAAATGAATTTCAAGGAAGTAACTTTCTAATAATATTTTAGGTTCACACCCTCTTTTGAGGTCAAATTCATAGGATCAATTTTTAAGGAACTTTTATCGATCAATACTAAATCTTGATTTTGATCGTCAATAGACTCTACCTCCATTATATTTTCATTACTAATCATTATAATATACGTAGAAGAATCTTTTATTGATTTTTGATTCTTAATCTTTAATGGGGCATACTAAAGGTGATATAAAGTGGTGGGGATAAAGTTTTCACTCCGCCATCCACCATATGAATACTTCCTCAACAACTACATGTTTTCTCTTTATAAATATGTCACTTTTTATTAATTATGGTAGTTTTTATAAATATTAGAGATGAAATCATCTAAACATCCTCCTGTGATGCCTCAACTCAACCTCTAAGATTAGGCCCTTGGCTCTCATCAGTAGCTATTATAAAAGTTGAAAATATTTATTAATCAACTTGTTAAATGTTGAGAATTAAAAAATATCAAAATAATCTTCATTGGATCAAGAAATGTTAGATTTATTACTTCACATAACTTTGATAGACCTCTGATCTGGATCTACCATGAATTCCTTTGGAATGATAATTTCACCTGTTTATAATTTCTTTCAAGCTAGTCCTTAAAGGTAAAGTAATCTTCCATTTTATGGCCCAACATATGGTGGTAGGGACAAAATTTGTGATCATCTCTCTTATTTGCCTCTTTTGACTTCTTAGCCTTTGGTAACTTGAAGTCTTCTTTCTTTAATTGTTACTTTAAAAATTTTCTTACTAACTCTCTCTTAAATTGATAAACATTCCTCATCTTCTCCTTAAAGGATGTCGAGCAAGAATCTATAGAAGGATAGGGAGACACTTGAAATGGCTGAGATGGAGGATCACTTGATTGAATTTTTATTAGTTACTTCTCCTTATCTACTATTGATACGGTTTTTGGCTTCTTCTCAAAAGACTTCTAAAGCTTTGCTACTTTCTTTTCATTTAACAGAGCCTTCAAGAATGGTATTCTAGAAGCCTCTTCATTTAAGTTGCTTTCATTATTAAGTAATTTATCATAAGTCTTTATTGTGAACCCTTTTATGAAAAAAATAATAGGCTCATCAATATTCTTCACACCATATCTTGCTCTTGTAGCTGGGATTCACACTTCGTTGAGGAGTTTCACCACCTTAAAATGTATTCAACTAGAGACTATTCTAGCTTTTGTTTTTTGATGACCATATCACTCATGGTAATATAATGTTGAGTTTCAAAGAATCTCTTAAAGAATATACTCTCTGAATCAGTGAATGTCCGCATATAACCATTAGTTTGATAGGTATACTATTCAAAAATAATTCTAGAAAGACTAATAATGAATTGGAGAAATAGTATAGCTTCAGACCCTCCAGCATTATAACAACTCATAAAAAATGAGCTAGATGCTGCATCGATATTTTTATACCCCTAAAGAATTTAAATGTCTATGGCATAATACACTTGGGATAAGGTACTGAATCATACTATTCGGAGTATGGTTTATCTTTTGGAATAGACACGGTCTCTTGGGAATAGTTTAAGGCCTCCCTTACCTAGTTTTTAATCAATTGTTTAATGTCCTTTTTTGCTGGGGCTACGTCAACTATTGGGATCTCTAGGGTTTTCTCTAGCCTTCTACTATGATCACCTACTTTATAGACTTTTGGATGTAGCTACTCAACCTGAAACAATTATGTCTTAGCCAATTGATCTTATATTTCTGCAACTCTCAATAGCATATCTTTCATTTTATTCTCTAGATTCCTTATATGCTCATCTTTATCTCTAAGCATTGAAGATAAATATTAATCTAAAACTACATGGCTTACTCCTCCTATTTCACTAGTTGATCCCTTTCAGGATCAATATCCCTAATTGATGATCTGGTCTCTACCATAAAGACACTACTTGTAGGAACATTTCCATCACTTGTGTCCATCAAAAGATTATCCGATTATGGATCAAATGATTCAATAACTTCATATTTTCTTAGTGAATCCCTATTCTCTTAAACCACTTCATCGATGTGTCTCCACTTAATGAACTCTAGATTGTTGCGGATCTATGGTTTATGATTTTGATGATAGCAAACATTCCTTATTTCTCTACAATTGCCTTATGTGCTAACGTTTCAGGTCCACACGATCAGACTGCAATTTGGAACCAGCTCAAGATTGGGTAGACAAGCTCTGTGTCAGTTTGTAATCTTTTTCCTTTCTTGAGTCTGTTGTATTTGGTGTGGCATCTAATGGTTTGTAACTTGGAAGATTTTTTGTTGTGCCCTAAAAGATTTCTATTTTTGGTAACATCATCCGAGACGATATTTACATCATCCTGGGCGATCTCACAAAAGTAGAAACCCTAATTAGGGCATCCTCATTAAAGCAGCCGTCATTATGCAAAACACATCGTCCTAGACGATTTTGTATCGGCCAGGACGATAGGCTCAATTCAGTAATAATATGCCGCCATATCTATTTAAAAATAACCTATTTTTGGACATCGTCCAGAGGATCATCCAAGACTATAAAATATTGTCCAGGACGATCCAGGTTAATTTTTTCCAAAATTTCTCTAGAATTTAAGGAAAGCAATTACATGGTCAAATCGGCCTGGACGATCTCCAGATCGTCCAGGCCGATTAGACATCGTACACCTTCATTTCAGGGCGATATTCAGGACAATTTTCCTCATAATTGAACTAATTGGCCAGGACGATACGCCTAACGTTCTGGACGATAATGTCGGCAACTTGCATTTATGAGCTCATTTTGAGAGCTTCTATTTAAGCTATGGCATGGCAACTTTTGTAAGAGTCTTTGGCAGCCATTGTAGCTTCATTCTTGTGGGGGAAACTTGAAGAGAGAGCTTGAAAGGGAGAGAGGAAAGGGTGGAGTTTGAGAGGGAGAAGATACTGTGAGGGGAAGGAACTCATGGGAGTGTGGAGGGGATTCCACACGGTTGCTCCGGTGAACTCGCACCTTAGTACCATCGGATTCAAGGCTTGTCTCGAGGTAAGTTCACCAAAGAAGAAGATCTCTTTGGTGTCAAAGGACCCGGCGACTCCGCCGCACTGGGGAAGGAGGAAGTGATTTTATAAGGGCTTCTCCGCCTAGCTGTGGGGGCTGAAGGATAGACACTTGTTTTAGTGCAATACTTGGAGGGTGCCTCCAAGGAGTTGATGTAGGTCAAGGTTTGACCGAACCACTATAAATCCGGTGTGTTCTTTTCTTATTATCACTTCCGCATTTATTTTTCTTTTGCACTTTGTTTGTGGTGATTTTGGTTGGATTTTTATCTTTGGTTTTAAAGTTTTCCAATTCATCTCTCTCTTGGTTAGCTTGGGCCAGTTCTATAGGGCTTAAAATCCCTAACAAAGTTTCAGGGATCAATAGGTAAATAGCCATTATACTCCATCACCATTTGAAATTCTTTATTTTCCAACTTCTCAATAATTTCTTATACTTAAATTTATTGAGCTACATTGATCGACTCTTCCATCATCACATTATCATCTATATTATTTTCTTTATCCACTACCTCTTCCCCTTTGATTTTCCTTGGGCCGATAGTCATAGCGGTGGCATCCCCAATGTGTTGTGGGATAACCTCCTTTGGAGATGGAGGAGGGGTATGAGAAGACAACTTTACTCCATCCAGTGAGGTGGAGACCTCATGTCTCTGGGCAGGGAGCCTAATGGATATTGTAGGTAATTGATCACTTTAATTTTACTCGCTCTGATTTGGGCAAACCCTCTATTTGGAGACTTGGGCCTCTTTCCCTTCACTTGTGTTATTTTGTTATCTTCTTCTGGTTTAACCACACAAATGCTAACCATAGGGATTACAACTGGTGTTTTACCACTATGATGTGGCTCATCACTACGATGGTGGTCAATCCTATCTGGTCTAATAAGGTTTATCTCCTTTTTCTTCATAGATGGGTGGCAGGATACCCTATAGTAACCATCTACCAATATTGAGGAGGTAGGCTATGTCGCATACATCTTATTAATTTTAGAAGACTGAGGGTTCAGGACCCTCACTTCTATTTTTTTTTCTTTTATGATTTCCTTCTCAAACTTAAGGGACACAATCCCCTTTATGTGTCTCAAGTATTCATCTTGCATTTCACTTACTTGGGTAACACATGTATGAATAATATTTCTCAACATTCTCTTCCTTTAGATCAATTTTTCCTTGGGTGTGTTCTTTGCATAGTATTCCACTAGGCATGGTGGTGAGTGGGCTATCCTACTAACCATCTCTTCTCCATTATAGTAGAAAAAGGATTGAAATAGCTTCCCTTTAGAATAGGGGAGGAAGTAAAAATTGTTACAAATAAGTAATTAAGATTGAGGTTGTGATTTTTTAAGATAACAAAATATTATTGTAATTATTTTATTATTTTTCTCCAAACATATATTGGATATTTCTAGTTTTTTCTATGAGTATTAATATTTCAAGGAAATTATATATTACTCCAGATTGTTGAAGACTTCAAAATAAGGTAGAATATAATCTCATGTAAAATAGTCTGTATATCATTGTATTTATTTCTTGAGTCTAAGAAAGTGTAATTGTAATTAGGTAACCATGCATACATACTAGGAGAGTGATATTTTTTTTTTTAAGTTGATCTTACTATATGATATATTATCATACTATACAATTTGGCTTAGTTTCTCTCCAAAATCTAGTTACTCAAAACATTGCTTTATTTCTTAACTTGTCGTATTGTACGATATACAATCATATAAAAAATTGATTATGTTTGAAATTTGGTTCATACCAGATCGTATCATTAAAACTTGTTTATTTTTTAACTGTTATTGCAGTATGATATCAATTCATACAAACGATTGATTGTGTATTAAATCAAGTTCATACCAGATTGTACCATACAAACTTGTTCCTTTTTGAACTATTTGTACTGTACAATGTTAAGTCATACAGAAGACCGATAGTGTAATAAATTTGGTTCATACAAGATTATACCAAATGATGGAAAATTATTTTGAGTTTTTTGTATTGTATAAAGTCAAGTCATACAGACGATTAATAGTTTATGAAATTAAGTTCGTATATGTTCTTACCATAAGAATTTGTTCATTTATGAACTATTCGTACTGTATGATATTAGTCGGATGACCCATAGTATACAAAATTAAGTTTTTCCCAATTCATACAAACTAAGTCATGATTTTTTGAATTGATCTTATCGAACGAGCTACAACCATACAGGATGAATCGTGGACGGTTCTCTTAAAAAAATTAGTTTTTGGACAGTTTTTCATGTGTTTTCTATAAAAAAAGTCCTGAATGTTATATATATACTTTTCTTCAAATTTTCTCTTCAGAGTGACTATTGGGAGTGTGTTTGAGAGAGATTTTAAGAATAGAGAGTCAGAGATCTATTGAAAGGGAATTGTGAGGGTTTCACAAGGTTACCCAAAGTGAGTATCTCTTATTCTTCTTCTAATCTTTTCCCAACTTCATTGAAGTCTCTTAACAGAAGGTCTTCAAGGCTATATCAAGGTTCCCTGCCTTCACTAGTAGGGTGAAAAAGGTGTGACAGTTCTCAACCTTCACCTAGAGGGTGAAAGAATGCTTGATTCTTTGCCTTTACAAGGTGGGCGAAAAAGGACATGTAGGTACTCTTGCTTCACCAAGTGGAAGAAAAAAGATGAGAAGGTACATTATCATCACTTAGAGAGTGTAAAAGGTGATGGTTCTCTATCGCACCAGGTTAGTGGAAGAGAGTTTGTAAGGGCTACTCCACCTTGCTTTGCAGACAAAAGGATAGACACTTTTGATTAGTGAAATACTTAGCGAAGGAGTCCCTAGGAAGTGGATGTAGGTCATGTTGGACCGAACCACTATAAAATTTTATGTTCTTCTATTACTTTTTATTTTTCTGGCATTTTATTTCACTACTCTTTATATTTTGGTTGAAATATTATCTATGAAAGTCATTTTTATAATCAACTACATATTTCAATATTAGTGTTTTTAATCTTCTAAAAATATTTTTTTTTAATGGGGGTTTTCTAAAATCCAAGAATCAACAAATGAGGTTAAATTAACTAGGTTGAATATTTATTACATAACTACAAACCTTTTTGAGTGAAACTAAATGAGCTAATTTCTAATATGTATACAAGGTTTACCCAGATTGTTATCTCATTGCATGCTTTAGCTAGAGAGCTTACAATTTGAGAAAAAGTAAATAAAATTTTATGATATTTATCTACTGCCTATGATGTAAAGATAATTGTTATTACTTAGTTGAAAGATTTAAATATATATTCTATTGATAATCTATTTGGATCACTTATTATTTACGAGCAAGGAGTGAATAAAAGACATATTAGCATGTAACAAAAGAAAGGAGAGAAATATAGCTTTGAATATTGATGATTCATAAAGTGATTAATAAATAATAAAAGATGATGAATATATTGCTCTTATGACTAAGCATTTCCAAAGTTTCCTTAAGAGAAAGAAATAATGACATCAGCATTAGAACAAAGGTAAGCTCATTAAAAATCCAAGTATTTTTAATGAAGTCATTTGTTATGAATATAAAAAGCCTGGACATATAAAGATGGATTGCCTAAATCTTAAAACTAATCCTAACAAGGAGAAAGTTGAGGAGAAAATTAATGTCAAAAAAGGAAAGAAGAGAATGCAAAGAGCTTTTTAAACTGACTCAATTTTATACTCTTCAAAAATTGAAGCAAAAGATAAGCTTGATCATTCAGATCTAATGGAGGTATATGACTTATCCTATGATGAATTATTTGATGTTTTTAAAAAAATCCATAATGCATATAGGAAGCTAAAAAATTACATGAAAATATTAACATTGAGTATCTAAATTTACAAAAGTAGCATGAAAATCTAAGGAAATATCATGTAAAAATATATATCAATCACATGACTTTGCTAGATGAATTTGATAATTTGAATAAGGAGCATGATTTGTTGAAAACATCTTATAATGAACTTGAAAATAATTTTAAGGTGTTTATGGATGAATCATATCAAAGTGAACATGAAATCAAAGTTAATAATTCAATTTTAGAAAGTGAAAACTCATATCTTAAATAAAAATTGAAAGCTTTTAAGGAAGATAAGACACCTCCCATACTTGAATAATTATACAATCCTAATTAAATGCGTACCATTTTAAAATCTATGAAAAGATTATATAACTCATATAGATTGATAACTTCTTTTTATAGTGTTAAATGCTTTACATGTGGAATGATGGAGCATATTTCCCACACTTACATTATTCATCATAGAACACATCTAATAAGGAGACCTAAGATGCATCAATCGTAGTATATCAAACATGTATCTAGATTATTATTGTCAAGAGGAGAATCCAAATTTATTTGGTTTCCCAAGTCTAATGTTTGATAATTTTATAAAAATACTCTCATACAAGCCCTCGTGTACCTGAACATTAGATGTTCAATGCATATGACTAGAGATGCAAATCAATTTATACTGCTAGAGGCCAAAATAAGAGGTAAAGTGACACTTAGAGATAACACCACTAGGATAGTGGAAGGACCAGGTATGATTTATAATAAGAATAATTTTTGATTGAAAATATTTTATTAGTAGAAGGCTTAAATTATAATTTGCTAAGTATTAGTCAGTTTTGTTATAAGAGTTTTAATAAAAATTTTGACCTACAAGCTGCATTATAAGCCAAAATAGAGTTGATGTGTTGCATAGAGATAGGGTAAATAATATTTACATGCTTGATTTAAATTATGTTAAATCTTCTAATTCTTCTTATCTAAAAATTGTTACTAATGAATCTTTGTTATATCATATAAGACTTTGTCATGCAAGTACGAAAAATCTTAGGAAAATTACCTAAAAGGAATTGGTAAGAGACATACCTAAATTAGACTTCACTAAGGATCACCTGTGCGATTCATGTTAATTAGAGAAATAAGTCAAGTTCTTCTTTCATTCAATTAAGAATGTTAGAACTAATAAACCCTTAGAAGTCCTTTAGTGGATCTCTTTGGAACTGTTAGCACTATAAGTCCAGGAGGGAAAATGATGATTATTCACGATTCACTTGGATTAGATTCTTATCTTATAAGAGTGAATCATTTGAAGAGTTTAGAAATTTTCCATGTTTTAAAAATTGAATCAGTCTGGCCAGTTCGACTGGTTCTGTTGAAACTTATTGACTATGAAATAGGTTGTTAAACCTAAGCTTTTGCCCCAAATGCTAACCAAGAAGGGGGTGTATTGGTAATTTAAAAACTTGTCTCTTTCTTGGATTTGAAAAATTAAAAACTATTTTAATAAACTGAGGAGGTTGATTTTAGAAATTTTCAAAAATAAATTTTCAATAAAAAAATTAAATGCAGAATTTAAAGCAGCGAAAAAAAAAGATATAAAGATTTATAGTGGTTTGGTCAAACACGACCTACATCCACTCCCTAAAGTCTCCCACTTCTGGTATTGCACTATTAGCATAAGTGTCTCTCATTTTGCTCCCATAGCAAGGCGGAGAAGCCTTCACAAAACTCTCTTCCACCACTACCCAGTGCGACAGAGAACCGTCATCCTTTTACACCCTCGAAGTGTCAGCAAAGAACTATCGGTTGTTCACACTCTCTAAGTATAGGTAGATAACCTTCATCCTTTCACACCGTCCAAGTGTAGGCAGAGAACCTTCGGCTATTCACACTCTCCAAGTATAAGAAGAGAACCTTCATCCTTTCACACCCTCGAATTGTAGGCAGACAACCTTCAACTATTCACACTCTCTAAGTGTAGGCAGAGAACCCTTGGTTGTTCATACTCTCTAAGTATAGGCAAAGAACCCTCATCTCTTCACACTCTCCAAGTGTAAGCAGAGAACCCTCGGCTGTTCACACTCCTTGAGTGTCGGTAGAGAACCATATCTTCTTGAAAGATCTTCACACTAGAAATTTAGAAGGATAAGAGAAAAGAGTGAAGTAAATATAAAGTACACACAGAGATCCTTACCCTTGAGTAACCAAGTGAACCCTTCATGCTCCAATAGGAAGAAATCACTTTCAAATACTCTCTCTCACTCTCTCCTTCAATTCCCCTTTACCATTCACGAAGAATAAGTGACGAAAAGAATAAATGACAGCCTTAAGTGGACCATTTATAGAAAAGACATGAAAAGACATCAAAAAATTGCATTTTTCAAATTTGACCATCCACGATCGTCCCATACGATCAAATTTTGTATGTACGAATAGTTCAAAAATTGTTGCATACGAAATCATTATGAATAGGTACAAACTATATTCATACCCGATCATCATCTATACAAAATATGTTTATCTGGTATGAACAAAAATTTTAAAGCACGTATGTATGAACGTCTGGATGAAAACTCAACATAGGTCATTGTCCTGGTACGATCAAAAAATATCGTCTATATGAATAGCTTCAGAGGAAAAAATATAGAAGTTCGTCTCGGTATGAATGAAAAATATCATTCATATGATCTTCACATTCGTCAAAAAATAGAGAAGATCATCCCATCATGAAAAAAATATCATCCGTACGATCTTCCCATTCATCAAAATAAAGAAGATCGTCCTGGTACGAACGAAAAATATCATCCATATGATCTTCACATTCATCAAAATTAGAGAAGATCGTCCCGGTATGAATGAAAAATATCATCCATACGATCTTCACAATCGTCAAAAATAGAGAAGATCATCTCGGTACGAATGTAAAATATCGTTCGTACGAACTTCATATTTGGCAAAAATAGAGAAGATCATCCTAGTATGAACTTAAAATATCATCCGTACGATCTATTCTTAGAAATTTTTTTGTCCATTCTCTGTTCGTTCCATTTCTCATTGGGGAAAATAAATGATCAGATCATCCCGTATGAAATAGTATCATACCATATGATCAGTTTAAAAATTGTAAATTTTAGAAACTCTCCCTCGATATGTGTGTGCTTAGTTCCTCAATTACAATCTCACGCTCTCAAACTCAATAAAATGAAAAATACAGACTTCAATTTACAAAACACTCTAAGCTGATCTTGATTTGAAGTCTTCAATAATATGGAGTATGATTTCTGTAAAATATTAGTACACACAAGAGCAAAAACAATACTTCCAAAATATATCACGAGAAATAATAATCAAAATAATAATATTTGGAATCATTAAAAATATATAAGCTGCAAGAATGTCAAGCATGCAAAGCTAAGTAGAAACTATCTCAACAAACTCCCCCTTTTTTATGATGTAATAATTATTATTTGAGTACAATTAAAAATCCTAAATTTCCTTAACACCCCCTGAAAGAATAAGCATGTGAATATGAGTTTTCTATTATCAATTGTTTTAAAAAAAATTAAATTTTTATGTTATTTATCACACAAAGCACAAACAAACAATATTTCTCCCCTAAACACGAACAAAAAAATACAAAAACACACAAAAGTTCAAACAATATTTCTCCCCTGTTTTGACAACAGCAAAAAGAGAAGAAGAAAAGATAACATAAATGTAAGAAGTCATATGAGAAGCCTTTGATAATTCATCCTGAAAGAGATGGAGTTATAACTGCAATAATAAGATTAATGTTCATTAATGAAAAATAAAGATTCATATCATTTAAATTAAGATATAACAAAGATAAGATAAATATATCAAGTTCATGAATCAGTCTAGACAATTGGATAAGGAGAATTATTGCAAAAGTGATAAAATGAAAATTAATGTAAGTCAATTTCTAATAGAAAATATAATTGAACATTAGATTGATTTGAAATTGAAGATTAAAAGATAAAGGAAAGAACATATACTTGTGATGACATTGCACATCTTTTCAATATTTGTGGCACACTTTGTGCATGTTTTTATATTTGGGCTAATTTTGTGTCTCTTTTCAAGTTGCGAACCATTGCGCATTCTTTTGATTTTTATACACTTGTACATTTTTCAATTTTTCAAATTGATCTTTCCAATATCAATATTCTAAAAGCTCAAATTTCTCTAAGTACAAAGATAATTATAATGAAAAGAGAAATAAATAATAATAAGACATCAGGATTGCAATAATAATATTAAAAAATTTATATGCCTAAAAAAGAATATGAGATTGATATCCTTGACTTGATTGAGTTATAAGCTAACTTAATTTTATGAAAAATTAGATTTTTTATTGAAGTTAATTTTTATTTTGTTTGTCAAATTATACCAATTTAACATCAATTAAGTTAGGTTTATCATATAGGCAAATAAACATTTCAACCAACAAATAAAATCAAGTAAATAAAATTAGGACATGTTTTATTGATATCAAAATAAAGGATAATACATTGGAGCACAGTTGATATTAATATAACCCAAAAATGAAAACAACAGACATAAAAACACAAACAAATGACAAACACATCATCAGAGAAGCTACTGGAATTATCACATCATATCACTAAGTATGGAAAGACAATCATAGAGAAGTACATCCATCATTCTGAGGGGCTCTGATCTGGAGGAGGTGGATTGAAGAGGTTAAAGTAGCTATTCATCATAGCCATATTAATGTTGATCGATTTAAACTGACCTCGGATCCAGCCCATATACTGCTTATATTGATAATCCTACTGCTATAGATGAGTCTCAATTTGATAAAAGTGTTGATCAAAGTGGCTCTCAAGACGATCAAAGCGCTAGACAATTTTTTTTTAAACCCATAGAGGGCCTACAAGTTAAACCTAAAAGAAAGGATACAAAAAAACTGAGAAAGGAACTCGAGCTCGCTACTGCTCAAAAGAGCAACAAAAAATTCAAAAGAAGACCTAAGAACCAGAGTTCCCAAATTCTACAACTACAAAAAAGAAAAGCAAAAACAAGGGATGCAAGGAGACAGCACCTAAAAAGAGGAAGAGCAGATTAATCTCATTTAGTATAATCTTCCTACCAAAAAAGAAAAAATGGTCAAGGACTTGAGAACCTTGGAATCATTGATATTCCAGAAGTGAGTAGATAGATTACGCCATCTGATAAAATCTTGAGGAGCCTTAATAGTCGGTCTGACTTGCAAAAAGGAAAAACAGCAAAAAGACAAGCAACACCCACAAAGACTATTAGCACCACCAAGATAATCAAATGGGTAAAAAATAAAGGAAAGACTTAAGAGAATGAAAAACATTCAAGTACTGCAAGTCCTAAGTATTAGACTTTGCGAGCTCAGGATATTCTCAGAAATACCAGCTTCATAAACCCATTCCATAAGTCGCTCATTCCTACACAAGGGATACAACCCAAAACACCAAATTAAAAGTCTCCAGCTTAACCAGAAATAAGCAGTACAGGACATAGCAAGGATCGAATAAATAACTCAACGCGGCCAGGCAATAAGAAACCACCAGCCCTTGCACCGTTCCAGAAACTAAATAAATTTACCAACACCCTTCCAGCCACGTCTTCAGCCACCCAACATAAAATAATAGGAAAGAATACCCCCAGGAAACCACCATAATAATGTGAGCCAACCCAACCAATAGTCAACCATCCCATGTAGGAGAGCAACGATCGGATTGAGATTCATCCAACAAAGCCACAGCATCATGGATCCAGTCCAAAAACCCAGGACTAAAGCAGAACAAGGTAAATTCCACAAAAAGTTGTCAATAAAAACCAAACAGATAAAACCACTAAAAAAAAGCATGTTGGTTAGAAGAAGAATCCGGAGATTCACCCAAAAAATGAAAACTACAGAATAATCCAAGACGAAAAACCAACCCGAACAGAACCTGAGAAGAAACAAACAATAAGAAACCCAATGATCACACAAAATAAAATAGAGAAATAACATAGTGACAGCAAATTTAGACATTTACATAAGGGGTACCACTCTTGTCAAGATAAATTAAACCTTTAAGATAAACAGAGATAGTAGTATGAATGAATGAAATTAGTAAAACAATTTAATTTACACCCCCAGGTAGCCAACCAAGAGGCAGAAGTGTTCCCCAACTTGCCAACCTGAGAAAGATAAAAATGAGAATGAAACAAGAGCCTTCTAATGTCCCTAACAATATAAAATTCATTATGAGGGCAACCAACATCCACCATCTCACCCAACGTGGATATATTAATGCCAGAATTAACCTCAATATACAAATTAGAAAAATTTAAAAAATTGCACAACTGCAAACCATACAGAATAGCCTTAAGAGTATTCATTTGAGGAAGAGCAATATGAGTCAGCCCCGCAAAGGTAACCAAAAGATTACCATAAGAGTCCCTTATAAGACCAGCATAACCATCCATATCATCCAAATTAACAACATCAACATTTAATTTAAAGAAATTAGAAAGAGGTTTACAACAGTAGTCAACATTGACAGTAGAGGGAGGCTGGTCCCAAGTAATCCCTAATAAATTACTAGCATGATAGTAATCTTTAAAGCTCTTAATGTTAATTAAACTAACAGCCACCAAATCCAAAATCTTATCCTTCACCCTTTGAATAACATTAAGATGGTTCATCTTAACCCCCTTAAAAACCGAATTATTCATCTCCATCCAAAGAAACCAAAGAATAAGGGAGGGAATAATATTATGAATATGGCCTTTAGTATCAACAAACCAAAACTTTAGTAAATTATGAAGAGATTCATGAACATTAAAGCAATTCAGATTCAATAAATCATCAAAGAAACCCAAGTTCTAATGGAAACAGGACCAGAAACAAAAACATGATGCAAATTCTCACTATAATAACAACATTAGCATTTAGAATCTAAGTTGAAGCCCTTAGAAATGAGTCTATATTCCGTCGGAAGATACTTATGTAAAAGCCTCCACATAAAAATAGAAACCGTGGAAGGGATGCTTTCTGCCAAATCATATTAAAGACCTTATCACTGTTACCTTTCTTTCTAAAATAATTCCAAGCCTTCTTAATATAGAAATCCCCATCATTAGATAAATTACATAAAATAATGTCTTTAGACGAGGCATTAATCAGGAGATTTAAAATACGATTAGTAAGACATTCAGGGAGAATACTAGAAAGCTTATCATAATCCCAACCAATATTATTAAAGAAGTGGTTAACTTTAATACAAGCATTAGAAGAAGAATTTAAAACAGAATCAATGGAATCATTGCCAAGCCATTTGTCTTACCAAAAGAAGATGTTACCTTTCCCAAGTCCCCAGGAAATTAGGGTTCCACCTCCCATTTAATTTTACAAAGCCTTTTCCACACCCCATACAAATGAATACATATCATCCAGATGATATGTGGATCGTACAGACGAACTATAATGAAAATTGAAAAATTGTACACATTCTATTTTTCCCAACAATCGATTCGCTATAGAATTCATTCAGTACGAATTAAATTTCACACCGTATTAATAAAGCATATAAAATTTTGATCGATCGATCAAAACCAAGAATCTCAATGTGAAAACATTTTAAAAACACACAAAACAAACAGAAAAAAATCTCAAAAGCAAACACGCATATAAAATGAAAAAAATAGAAAAACATACAAATAAATCAAAACATAAAATACACACATAAAAAACACATATCAAGGTTACAAAAATTTTAGTTAAACATTCAGATAAATCACACCAAGCCTTATTCTTATTGTACTAAAAGTATCAAAGGCTAGTGGTTTTGTAAAAATGTCTGCAAGTTGATTTTTAGTTGAAACATGATTGAGTTCAATTTCTCCTTTGGATACATGATCCCTTATAAAATGATATCTGATATTAATATGTTTGGTTCTTAAATATTGAATAAGATTTTTCAAAATGCAAATGGCACTAGTGTTATCATAATAAATGGGAATTATGCTTATTGTTAATCTTAAATCAATCAACTGTCATTTCAACCAAAATACTTATGCCACACAACTTTCTAAGGCAATGTATTCAGCTTCAGCAGTAGATATAGCTATGAAATTCTATTTTCTACTCGACCAAGAGACTAAAGAATTTCCAATAAATTGACATGTTCTAGAAGTACTCTTTCTATCAACCCTACAACCTACAAAGTCCAAATCTAAATATCTAATTATTTCAAATGAAGAGTTGAACTTAGGATACCAAATCCCTAAGTTCTGAATTTCTAAGAGATACCTCAAAATCTTTTTCACTGCTGTCAAATGTGATTCTTTTGGAACTGATTAAAATTTAGCACACAAATAAATACTAAACATAATATTGGGTTAGCTAGCTATCAAGTAAAGCAAAGATACAATAATCCCCTAAATTTCTCTTAATCAACAAATTTTTCCATTGGGTCATTATCTAACTGAACTGAGGAACTCATAGGTGTACTAACAAGTTTAGCATTATCCATTTCATACTTTTTGAAGATATCCTTAACATACTTTGATTAACTAAGAAATGTTTCTTCCTCAATTTGCTTAATGCTAAAGCCTAGAAAGTAACTTAAATCTCCTATTATACTCATTTCAAATTCACTACTCATTATTTTAGAAAATTCATCATAAAGATTTTTATTAGTAGATCCAAAGATAATATCATCAACATAAATTTGTACAATGAGTATGTTATCTCCCAATTTTTTCAAAAAGTGAGTTGTGTCCACACTTCCTTTTTCAAAGATCTCTCAAGTAGGAAAGTGTTTAATCTCTCATACCAAGCCCGATGTGCCTGTTTCAAATCATATAATGCCTTTTTTAATTTAAAAAGATGATTTGGGTCTTTTGAATTTTCAAATCCTATAGGTTGTTCAACATAAACATCCTCTTGAATTACCCCATTTAAAAAGGTACTTTTAACATCTATTTGATACAATTTAAATCCTCTAAAATAGGTAAAGGCTATCAAAACCCTAATTACTTCAAGTCTAGCTACAGGGGCAAAAGTCTCCTCAAAATTAAATCCTTCAATCTGATTATACCCCTTAGCCACCAATCTAGCCTTATTTCTAATGACTACTCCTGAGTCATTCACTTTGTTCTTGAATACCCACTTAGTCCCAACTACACTATGATCCTTTTGCCTTAAAATTAATTCCCAAACTTCATTTCTTATAAATTGATTTAATTCTTCTTATATTGCTAAAATCCAAAATTCATTCATAAGTACTTAATCAATATTTGTGGGTTCTATCATAGAAATAAAGGCTGAATGATTGACTTCTTTATTCAGTCCATGCTTAGTCCTAACACCCTCACTAGGTTTACCAATAATCAATTCCTTTGGGTGGTTTTTAGAAAATCTCAAATATCTAGGCAACAGGTTTTCTATCTCCAAATTTTCTTCCAAATTAACTTTCTCAATCTTTGGAGAGTTTATCTCTATCTCTTCCTCTTCAATATTTGGCTAATCCAAAATACCATATTCATAAAAAACAACATGTGTGGTCTCGTTAATTATAAAAGTTTTTTTATTGAATACTCTATAAGATTTTCCAACACTAGAGTATCTAAGAAAAATTCCTTCATCTAATTTTAGATCAAATTTCCCTAAGGTAGAAATTCCATTATAATGTATGAACACCTTGCATCCAAAAGTATGCACATGTGATAAATTAGGTGTTATCCCCTTAAGTAACTCATAGGACATTTTATTTAAGTTTAATCTAATGTTCACCCTATTCAGAAAATAACATGTCGTGCTAACCGCTTCAGCCCAAAAATTTTTAGGAAGTGAATATTCTACCAATATGGCTTAAGAGGCTTCAATCAATATTCTATTCTTCCTTTCGACTACCCCTTTTGACTGAGGGGTTCTAGGTGTAGAAAAATTATGATCAATCCCTTTTTCCTTATAAAAATCCTCAAATTTTTCTTTTTCAAATTCTCCACCGTGATCACTTTTGATTGTTAAAATTTAACACCCTAGTTTCCTCTGAATCTAAGTAAAAAAATCTCTAAACTATTCAAATTATTCACTCTTGTAATATAAGAGTTTAACCCATGTAAATCTAGAAAAATCATCCACAATCACAAATTTGTATACCCCACCTCCTAGACTTACAATTTTAATTGGTCCAAAAAGATCCATATGCAAAAATTGTAATGATTTATAAGTTCTAAGATCCTTATTAAATTGAAAAATGGACTTCACCTATTTTCTCAATTGACATACATCGCAAAGGTGATCCTTAGTAAAGTCTAGTTTTGGTATACCTCTCACTAAATTCTTTTGGGTAATCCTCCTAAGATTTTTTATGCTAGAGTGACAAAGTCTCCTATGCCAAAGCCATGATTCATCATAATAATTTTCAAATAAAAAGTAGTAGGAGTTTGGATACAATTCAAATCTAGCATATTAATATTATTTACCCGTATACTATACAAAACATCACTACCATTTAGGCTTAATATGCGGCTAGTAGAAAAAAAAAATGAACATAGTATCATTTATCACATAGATGACTAATACTTAAAAGATTAGGCTTTAAGCCTTCAACTAGTAGTACATTCTCAATAAAAAAGTTTTTCAAATTTCTTATCATACCTAATCCAACCACCTTCCTTATGGTGTTATCTCCAAGTTTAACCCTGCCTCCATTCCTGGTTTCTAGCAATATGAATTATGTAGTATCTCCAATCATATGCTTTGAGCAACTGCTATCCAGGTACCATATGCTCTCTTGATACCTTATGTGAGAGCGTGCCAGCAAAATCATCAAATATTAGACTTGGGAACCCATACAAGTTTGGGTTCACCTTTTGGCAACTTTAAAATAAATGTATGTATGATATGTCTAGGGTTATGTATCTTTGGTCTCCACACTAAATGAGTTTTTCTATCTAAAGTATAAGTGTGTGTAATATGATTAATTATCCAACATCTATAGCATTTAACTCCAAGAAATGGATTTATTAATCTTCTATAACTATTCCGATTCTTCTTGAGTTGTAAGAATTTTTGATATAAAATGGGATTAGTAAAATCTTTAAGTCTTTGAGGTTTTTTATTTTCTTTGAGAGTTTTTACTTTCAATTTCAAAAATATGTTCATATTTTCCAACACATTATTACTATACTTCAACTCATATTTTTCACTCTCTGATTCATCCTTATAATCTTTAAATTATTTTTCCAAATCTACATAGGATGATTTTAAATTCTCATTATTCTTATTCAAATCATTGAACTCATCAAGTATGCTCATATGGTTGCTATCAACTAATGCATGATCTTTGCTAAGGATTTCATGTTCTCTCCGCTGTTCTTGTAATTCTACGTTCAGACTAGCATGCATTTTCTTTAATTTCCTATATGCATCATATATTCTTTCAGAAACTTTAAAAAGTTCAGCATAGGTTAAGTCATGTACCTCTTCTTGATCTGAATGATCAAGATTATCAGCCATCAAGCTTAAGTTGGTGACTTACTCCACCTTTTTAGTTTTTGATGAGTCTGAAGCTGAGTCCGTCCAGAAAGCTCTTTGAAATTTCTTCTTTCCCTTCTTCATAGTTGGTTTCTCCTCTACCTTCTCCTTGCTAGGAGTGGCTTTAAGTTTTGGGCAATCTGATTTCATATATCCAGGTTTCCTACACACATAACAAATCACATCATTAGAAACTTTAATATTCCTATTGAACTTACCTCTATTCCATTATTAGTTTTTCTTCTACTTCCTATTTAGAAACTCCTAAATTGTCTACTCATCAAAGAGATATCATCCTCATCCTCAGGTTGTGATAGATCACTATCCAACTCCTCCACTTTTAGTGTAATGTTCTTCTCCTTTCATGGCTCTCCTACATCAATCTTTTATTGTCTCACTCCTTGCTCATAAGCAATTAGTGATCCATAAAGATTGTCAATAGAGTAAACATTTAAGTCTTTTGACTATGTAATTGTAATTATCTTAGCATCATATGTAGTAGGTAAAAAATGAAGTATCTTATTAACCATTTCAGCATTCGTTAGTTCCCTACCCAATGCATGTAAAGATGTGACTATTTATGTGAATCTTATGTATATGTCAGAAATAGATTCATTGGGTTTCATGCGAAATAATTTATAGTCATGCAACAAGATATTAAGTCTAGATTACTTAACTTCGTTAGTCCCTTCATAGGTTATATAAAGCCTATCCCATATATCCTTTCCACTTTTGTAAGTAGAAACTCGCATGTAATCTTTAGATTTAAGAGCACAAAAGAAACTGTTCAAAAATTTTGCATTAAGTTGTGCTAATTCACGTTGTTCTACAGTCCAATCTATAAAGGGAATTTTAACTCTAACTCCGTCAACTATTCTAGTTGGTTTTATATACCCTTCTTGAACTAAGATCCATATACGATAGTCTAATGACTGTAAAAATGTTGGCATGCATGTTTTCCAAAAATCGAAAGGCATATTGTCAAACAAGGGAGGTATAGTTATAGAGTAACCTTCTAATGTGTTATGATTTCCAAATGTAGCCATGGTGATTAATCAAAAAGTAGTCTAAACTTATGATTTTGAAATAAAGCTCTGATGCCACTTATTTAAACTTGTTGAATATGAAATAGGCTGTAGACCTAAGCTTATGTCCATAAGGCTAATCAAGAGGGGGGTAAATTGGAAATTTAAAAACTTGACCCTTTCTTGTATTTTAAAAATTCAAAATCATTTTAATAAACTGAGCAGGTTGATTTTAGAATTTTTCAAAAATAAATATTTAACTATAGAAAAATAAAATGCAGAAATTAAAGCAGCAAAACTAAAAAGACACAAAGATTTATAGTGGTTCGGTTAAACACGACCTACATCCACTCCCTGAAATCTCCCACTTCAGGTATTACATTATGACCATAAGTGTCTCCCTTTTGCTCCCACAGCAAGGTGAAGAAGCCTTCACAAAACTCTCTTCCACCACTACCCTGTGTAGAAGAGAACCGTCATCTTTTTACACCCTCTAAGTGTCGACAGAGAACCGTCAGATGTTCACACCCTCAAAGTATAGGCAGAGAACCTTCATCCTTTCACACCCTCCAAGTGTAGGCAGGGGACCTTATACTATTCATACTCTCTAAGTGTAGGCAGAGAACCTTCATCCTTTCACACCCTCCAATTATAGGCAAAGAACCTTCAGCTGTTCTCACTCTCCAAGTGTAGGCAGAGAACCCTTAGCTGTTCACACTCTCTAAGTGTAGGAAAATAACCCTCGACTATTCACACTCTCCAAGTGTAGGAAGATTTGGCTGATCACACTCTCTAAGTGTAGGTAGAGAACTCTCGGCTATTCACACTCCTTGAGTGTCAGCAGAGAATCAAAACTTCTTGAAATATCTTCACACTAGAAATCTAGAAGGATAAGAAAAAAGAGTGAAGTAAACATAAAGTATATACAGAGATCCTTACTCTTGAGTAACCAAGTGAACCCTTCATGCTCGAATAAGAAGAAATCTCCTTCAAACACTCTCTCCTTCAATTTTCCTTTATCATTCATAAAGACCAAGAGACAAAAAGATTAAATGACAGTCTTAACTGGACCTTTTATAGAATACACATGAAAAACTATCTAGAAAACTGCATTTTAAAAATTTGACCGTCCACAATCATTCCATACGATCGAATTTCATACGTACAAATAATTTAAAAACTATTGCGTATGAACTCATTATGAATAGGTATAATCTATATTCATACCCGATCATCATCTATATGAAATATGTTCATCCGAAACCAATAGAAATTTTAAAGCACATATGTGCAAATGTCTAAATGAAAACTCAACAAAGCTCATCATCCCGGTACGATCGAAAAATATCATTTGTATGAATAGCTTTAGAGAACAAAATAGAGAAGGTCGTCCTGGTACGAATGAAAATATCGTCTGTATGATTTTCACATTTCAACAAAAAATAGAGAAGATCATCCCGGTACAAATGAAAAATATCATTCGTACGATCTTCACATTCATCAAAAATAGAGAAGATCATCCTGGTATGAATGAAAAATATCATCCGTACGATCTTCACATTCATTAAAAAATAGAGAATATCATCCCGGTACGAACGTAAAATATCATCCGTATGAACTTCACATTTGGAAAAAATAGAGAAGATCGTCCTGATATGAACATAAAATATCGTCCATACGATATATACTTAGAAAAAAAAATTTCCATTCTCTGTTCGTTCCATTATTCATTGGGGAAAATAACTGACCAGATTATCCCGTACAAAATAGTATCGTATCATACAATCAGTTTAAAAATTGAAAATTTTAAAAATTCTCCCCGATGTATGTGTGCTCAGTTACTCAATTACAATCTCACTCTCTCAAACTCAATAAAATGAAAAATATAGACTTCAATTTAAAAAACACTAAGCTGATCTTGATTTGAAGTCTTCAATAATCTGGAGTTTGATTTTCCTAAAATGTTAGTGTACACAAGAGCAAAAACAATACTTCCAAAATATGTTAGGAGAAATAATAATCAAAATAATAATATTTAGAATCATCAAAAACATACAAGTTACAAGAATGTCAAACATGCAAAGCTAAGTAGCAACTATCTCAACAGGTTCAACAATGAATTGATCACAAGACCGATTCGGCTTAGTCTTAAAATTGCATCTACACTAAACCAGGCTGAATCGGTGTGAATTTCCAGTTCAAACAGCGAACCAGTGAATCGGCCCAGGTTATTTTGAACCGGCTGATTCAAATTTCACAATTTTTAAATATTTTAAATTTTTTTATATAAATAAGTTAGCATATATTCAAAACATTTAATAATTATAATACATCTTTTATTATAAACTTTTTTCCCCAAACCATTATGAGCATTTCACATGGCCCCATGACCTACCACTACATGTGAGCTCTTAGCAAGGAAACTCAAAATGCTATATAAACAATAGCAAGAAAGTCTTTCCAAGTGATGTGGGACTTAAAAAAAGAGTTGACATATGTCTGAGCTCATTACATATATAATACTTATAAAAACTTTTATTAAATATAATTTTTAATTAATTATTTTTTATGTAAATGATACTTATTTATTAGTTAATATTAAAAATTTATTTATTTATGCACTATAAAAAAATTTATCATTAATAATATTATGTATTTATTAATGATTTTAGATATCCATTTATAAAATAAATTTGATATACAAAATAAATAAGTTAAATATATTTAATCATATAATATAAAATAAAAATAATTTATATTACATTTATAAACATATGTTTGAATTAAATTTATAAACTTATAAAATAGTTTTTTTCTTTTATGTGAAATTTTAAAATAATTCTTTTACTTAATTATGTAAATTTATGTTTCATAGTTTTTTTAGTTTAATTTTTAGTCTCAAACATTGAATGATAACATTGTTATTTTTTTATTTATGTGTTAGCAAATCCTATAGAATTTTAAATAATCAAACTTTCGTGGTAGAGGAGACCACTCATGTAGTTTTTAATGAATATGATATTTATGGAGGGTCTAGAAAAGAAGAAGAAGAATTTGAAGAGAATACCCAAAGAATTAAAAATTTAAATCTTAAAGAAAAGTTTGAAATAAAAAATAAGTTGCCTAGAGAATGGAAATATCCTAAAACTCATCCTAAAAAACTGATTTTAGGATACTCGAGTGAAGGTGTTAGGTCTAGGCATGACTTTAGCAAAGAAGTGAATCACTCAGCATTTATTTTAATGATTGAACCAACTAATATGAATCAAGCACTTTCTAATGAATTTTAGATTTTAGCTATGCAAGAAGAATTGAATTAATTTTTTAGAAATGATGTTTGGGAATTTGTTGAAAGACCTAAAAAATAAAGTATTATTGTAACTAAGTGGGTTTTCCAAAATATGATGAACGATTGAGGTGTAGTGGTTAAAAATAAGTTAAGATTGGTAGCCAAGGGTATAATCAAATATTAGGAATAGATTATGAGGATTATTTTTCCCTTAGAGCTAGACTTGAAGAAATAAGGGTTCTTCTAGCTTTTCCCTATTTTAAAAGATTTAAATAATTTGAAATAGATGTTAAAAGTGATTTTCTTAGTGAGGTGATAAAAGAGGTTGTTTTTGTTGAGCGACCTCAGTGTTTTAAAAATTCATAGTTTTCAAATCATATTTTTAAATTGAAGAAAGCACTATCTGGACTAAAACTGGCACCTAGGACATGATATAAAAGGTTAAGCCTTTTCCTACTAGAAAATTCTTTGGTTAAAGGAAGTGTTGACACCACTCTCTTCATAAAATTGGAAGAAGGTAATATTCTTATTGTTTAAATTTATGTTGATGATATCTTAGTTGGATCATTGATAAAAATCTTTGTGATTACTTTTTAAAAATAATGAGTAAGGAATTTAAAATGAGTTTGATGTGAGACTTGAGCTACTTTCTTGGTTTTAGCATAAAGTAGAGAGAGGATGGCACATTTCTTAATCAATAAAAATATGTTAAGGACGTCCTTAGGAAATATGAAATGGATAATTCTAAACTAAAAAATACTCTCATGAGTCCCTCAGGTTAATTAGATAAGAATTCTAAAGGTAAATTAGTTGATCAAAAAAATTTTAGAGGGATGACTAGATCATTACTTTATTTAACTGCAAGCAGACCTATTATCATATTTAGTGTTTATTTGTGGGCTAAATATCAAGCTGATCTAAAAGAATCTAACCTAACTATTTTTAAAAGAATTTTGAGATATCTTTTAAGAACTCAAAATTTAGGGATTTGGTATCCTAAGCATAACACCTCTTTTGAAATCATTAGATATTTTAATTCAGATTTTGTAGGGTGTAGGGTTGATAGAAAGAGAACATCTTGAACTTATCAATTCATAAGGAACACTTTATTCTCCTAGTCTAGAATAAAATAGAATTAAGTAGCTCTGTCTCCTATTGATGAAAAATACCTAGCCGTAGGAAGTTGTGTGGCAGAAGTTCTATAGTTAAAATAACAACTAGTGGATTTAGGTTTTTTAGATGATACTATTCAATTTTCTTTAATAATACAAGTACTATTTGCATCTCAAAGAATCCAATCCAACACTTTAGGACCAAGCATATAGACATAAGGCATCACTTCATTAGAGACCATGTTAATAACGGAGAAATTGAGTTATTATGTAACAACATAAAGTTAACTTGCAAACATTTTTCATAAAACCACTGGCTTTTGAGACTTTCAGCATTTTAAGAACCAGATTGTTTATTATTGGTATTCATGCTTTACAATTATAATTCGACAAATTTAAATTGTAGTGTATTTCTTTTGTGTTTTATGATTGTATTTTGTTCTTTGTTTTTGTGTTTGTCTTGGTTATGTTTTCTCAATTTTTTGTTTTATTTATGTATTTAATTTTTGTTTCTTTTTTTTTATTGTGAAACTTATATGAATTTTTTTTAAGAGTATCTTAATCAGTACATGAAAAATTAAATTTCCTATTACATTTGTATTGTACAAGCACAATTCGTATTATATGAATTCTCCAAATTTCACACGATTTATTTTCTATAATGGGTCGAAAAAAATATGTTTTTAATTATTGATCGTGCAGTATGAATACATGTTCATCTATACGAACCATCAATTTTCATCTATAAAATCCTGGCGGGCATTCCAATGACATTTTTTTAAAACATCGTCTGTACGAACACCTGTTATTTTGTATGATCCAGTTGTCAATTTGCATGTGGACGATCCCAACTGTTAGGTATGAACATTATTAATTGATCATCCTATATTAACACCTTTTACTCTGTATGATTAGTTTGGTCAAAATATTGTATGAAATTATTGTTAAATAGCTTTATGAAAAGATGTTTCATAGCATTACTTATTTTTTATCATTTTCATTTATATGTATGAACCAAAGTTCATCCTATACGAAGATCTAAATCTTACATACAAACATAATTTTGTAATGTATGAAATAGTTCAAATTCTATAAATTTGAGTTTGTTCTTTGAAAATTTTCAATCATTTTAATCTCTAGTCCCTTTCATCTCTTGCGTTTGAACTTTTTCTCAAATGCAAAGTTCTAGAAAGCAATCTTAACCTTACAATAGTGGTTAATCTTATTCTAAATAAGATGATAATTTTCTATCTTAGGAGAACAAATAAGCCTTCGATAAGTTTATTCATGCTAAGATTACCACTTCTCATCTTCTGATTTAAGAAAACATTAGTTTTCAAATCATGCCCCTTTTTAACTCCGCTCAAATTTATTTCATTCTCTCTTTAATCAACACAAATCATTTTGAGACTTTTTTCTATTTTCTTGACAATATGAGAATATGATAAAATAGTACAAAAATTACCTCCTATGTTTTTCATCAACATGTTGAAATTACCAAGGAAGATTTGGGTCAGGACTAAAGGGATTAGGGCTCATTCAATGACATCTAAAAATGATTTTGATTTGAGTATTGTTAATCAAACTCCTAGAGGAACAACTTTAATCTCTCATTTACCCCTAGTTTCTACTTTGAATCAAAATGCTAGGATCATCTAGCATGTCTTAAGGATATCTATCATTCCTAAAGCTGGTGATCATCTCAATATCACTCCCTTGTTGAGTATTATCACATATTATATCTTATCAAACACTCCATTCCATGAAGCCCAATTAATTATGGATTACATCCATAATCTAACCAACATTAGACTCCTTATTACCAGAAGAAAATAATTTTTTTAGCTCTAGGACACCTGGTTGTCTATATTCTTGAAAAGAAATACAACCTCATTTATCATGATCCCCTAAATAAACTACCTATTTATTTCACTAATGCCACATTTTGAATTCTTTCTCACAGGGATCAAGGAGATGAAGGAGAAGAATTTGATGAAGAAAAAGGACCTGCACCTACACCCGCACCTGCTCCTAAACATGATAAATTGTAAGAATTGAAATTTGATACAATTCTATCAAAATATGATATAGAGACTTGATCGCCTCAAATCTCATATAAATCATTGTTTTGATCAAGTTCAGACATATTTGGACTAGCAGGATTTAAGATATAACAATGATATTTCCCGGGTTAGAGGATAATTTGATTTTCTCAACACTCATGTACCTACCATCAATAGATACTTGATGCAATTTATTCCTCCACAGAATCCTCGAGATCAAGACCCTCCAAACCATTAGTTTAGTTATACTTTATTGTATATTTTATTTTTTAGTTTCTATGATTGTATGTTTTGTTGCTAATTATTCTTATCTTGTTTTTAAGTTAATTTAATTTTTGAGTGTTTTGTAGTTTTTTTTTTTATTTTACTTTCATATAAAAAAATGCGTGTTTGGTTAATATTGAGTTATTTTTCCACAAGTATTGTCATTTAATGAGTTAATACTGACTAATCTAAAATAATCTTTAAAAGAGTAGAAATTTTACAATTTTTACATCACAAAATTATTTTCTTAGTAAATCATTTTCTTTTCTCCAACTTTAAATCAAATTCTAATAAGATCTAGATAAGGAAATCTTGTTTATGTTCTGGTAAGATATTTGTCTCATAATTATATTATTGCAAAATGGTAACCTTCTTTACTTTTATTTTCTTGTTCAATGTGTTTTTTTTTATTATCATCTATAGGATTATTTTTTGGGGTTTATTTCTCCTTATACTTGAAAGATTTTTCTTTTAATTGGAAAATAATCACAACAGCTAGGATTTATTGATTTAGATTAAGGAAAAAAATATTAAAAGCTATATAAAGTGGTGCCAAAACTGAAAAGAGGTACAAAATGAGCCCAACCTGACAAGATGCACAATGTTCACCAAATAAAATTCAAAATCAAAAAATGCTTAATGATCGCAAAAATTAAAAAGAGGCATAAAATGAGCCCATATTACATCTAGTTCTTTCCTCTATATCTTTAATTCTTGGAAAAATCTATATATTTAACAATAAAGCTCAACTATTGAATTTGAATCTATGTGATTTTTGTTTAATTTTGGTGATAATTATTCATTTTGACATTTCTTCTCTCTAGAATGAATATTGAATATGATCAACTATTCTTATCTTATTTATTTTTTCTTTAAAAAATGAGTTTAAAAAGAGTTTTTGCTTTAGGAATCTAATCTTAGTCTGACAAATAGTTAAAAGTTTTTCCTTATCAGCCTTTTAGAACCATCAATACTAGCTTTTATATTTAGAGGATTTTTATTTTATTTCCATTTTTTTGTTGATGACAAGAAGGGGAGGTTATTGTTTGTGTTTGTTTGAAGTCTTCTGGTTGATTTGTATTTATGTTTTTTATTTTTAAGTTTATTTTGATTTTTAGCTCTATGTCAAAATGCTCTCAGGGGGAGTTTCTATATGGTTATGTTTATTTGAAGTTTTCTTATGATTCTTGTCATACTTGTTTATTTAGGGTCTTTTGGTGTTTGTACTTTTTGTTTTTTTTTTTTTTTTTTTTGCTTTGTAGTTTATTTTGTGTTTGTCTATAAAAATTAAAATTAAAATGAGGGACCAAATGATTTTTAGTTTTCATTCATTTAGGAGGAGTTTAGGAGAAAAGAACTTAAATTTGTTATTTAAACAATAAATTATTTTTCCATCATAAATAAAGGAGGAGATTGTTGCAAATAAGTAATCATGATTAAGATTATGATTTTTGAAGATAACAAAATAATATTGTTATGATTTTATTATTTTTCTCCTAATATATATTGGATAATTTTTAATTCTTCAGTGAGTACTAACATTTTAGGAAAAATCATATATTACTCCTAATTACTAAAGACTTCAAGATAGGGTAGAATAGGATCTCATGTAAAAGAGCATGTATTTCTTTATTTTTATTTCTTGAGTCTAAGCAAGTGAATTGTAATTGGATAGCCATAAACATAGACAGGGGGAGAGTGATATTTTTTTAAAGCTGATCGTATTGTATGATATATAATCATAATATATGATTTCACTTATTTTTTTTTCAGAATTTGGTTACTCGAACCATGACTTCATTTTATTAACTGATCATATTGTATGATATACAGACATACAGATGATTCAAAGTATATAAATTTTGGTTCATACCAGATCATACCATGCGAACTTGTTCATTTTTGAACTGTTCATACAGTACGATATTAATTTGTACAAATAACTAATAGTGTACAAAATTAGGTTCGTACCATATCATACCATACGAACTTGTTTATTTTTAAACTGTTTGTATTGTATGATGTCAAGTCATACAGATGACTAATAGTATACAAAATTTTTTTTTATACCAGATCTTATTGAATAATGGATAGTTATTTTTTAATTGTTCATACTGTACAATGTCAAGTCATACATACTACTGATAGTGTACAAAAATAGGTTCATAACTGATCATACCAAACAATTTTTTTTTTTTTTGAATTGTTCATACTGCATGATATCAAGTCATATAGATGACCCACAGTGTACAAAAATAGTTCATCCAAGTTATTACTTAATGAAGCCATGACTTTTAAACTATTTGTCCCGGATGATCAATGATCTTACAATATGAACCATGGATGGTTATCTTGAAAATTTTAAGTTTTGAATAATGTTTTATGTGTTTCTATAAATAGAGTCCTAAAACTATCACTCCTATCATTTTCTTTTAATTTTCTCTTATGAGTGACTATTAGGAGTGTGTTTGAGAGAGATTTTGAGATTGGAGAGTGAGAGATCTAGTGAAAGGGAATTGTTAGGGTTTCACAAGGTTGCTCAAAGTGAGTATCTATTATTCTTCTTCTAATTTCTTCCCAACTTATTTGGAGTCTCTTGAGATATGATCTTCAAGATTGGATCAAGTTTCTCTGCTTTCACCAGGAGGGTGAAAAAGACATGATGGTTCTCTGCCTTTACTAGGAGTGTGAAAAATGATGCTTGGTCCTCTACCTTCACCAAGTGGGTGAAAAAGGATGTGTATGTAATCTTCCTTCACCAGGTGGGTGAAAAATTATAAGATGGTACGCTGCCATCACTTGGAGAGTGTAAAAGGTGATGGTTCTCTACCACACTGGGTTGGTGGAAGAGAGTTTATAAGGGTTTATTTTCCTTACAATGGGGGCAAAAAGAGAGTCACTTTTGATTAGTGTAATACCTGGAGAATGAGTTTCAAGGTAGTAGACGTAGGTCTTGTTGGACTGAACCATTATAAAATTTAGTGTTATTCTGTTACTTTTTCTTTTTCTTGTATTTTATTTCACTACTCTTTATATGTGGTTCAAAGATTATATGTGAAAGTCATTTCTCTAATCAATTTCATATTTCAATATTAGTGTTTTAATCTTCTAAAATGATTTTTTTTTAAATAGGGTTTTCCAAAATCCAAGAAATTTTTTTATAACCAATTCAACATCCCCCCCAATTTTTTTTTAACCAATTTAAAACCCCCCCCCCCCCCCTCACCCCTTCTCTTGGCTAACCTTGAAATAGTTCTATAAGGTCTAACAACCTATAAGAACTTTCAAAAATATGTAACTCCTCAGAGCCTCATGCCCTACCTCTTATAAAGTCTTTAACTTAGTAATTTTTTCATCCTTGGTGATATTTTTTCTTACCCTTCTCATATAATTCTTTTTATGATTCATATTATTGAAGGGGATACCAAAACTCATCCCAATCTTAACACATATGATTTATCAACCATCACTACTTCTTTCAATTTATCATCATCCAAGTAGAGGGTATAATGGGCAAGGGGTGACAACAACCTCCATTTTAAGGATGGAGGTGCCAACTCTCGACTCTAAGGTAATCTCTAATAAGGGGCCATACTTTTGTGTCCCCAAAGAAAATCATTCAATTTTTTCACAATTAACTAACAGCTCGAAGTTTTGATAATCCATTCTAAAATGGATGTTGTTGGCAAAGATAAGTACCTCTATAGTCAGATCTTTATCGAGGGAAGGATGAGTTTTCCAACCTTTTGAAGATTTTCCTATAATTAAAAGATAGATAATTTGAATTAGTGATTGTTGAAATGGAATTTTTTTAAAACCATTAATGATTTCTTTTCTTATTATATTTATTAGGTTATGTAGAATACAACCCAACATATAGTAATAAGACATATAAATCATATATGATTTTGTGAACTTAGTGTTTTATTTCTTATGTTAAGCTATAAGAATATGTAGTACAACATATAACAACAAAATCTTGAAGTTACTTCTTTTTTTTTCTTTTAGAAGGTATTTTAAAAAAAATTAAGATAATTTTCCTTCAAATTTTAGAAATCAACATGTCAAGCTTTCACCTAACATAAGGTTCGTGAAATTGACATGGAAAATTTTGTAGGACTAACCTAACCCTCATATTCCACCAATTAACTTAGGGTGAGATGTTAAGGCCTCAATTTTGTTAGAAATTCTCTTACTCACTTCTCTTATTTGTTATCTTCTATTCTTTTTTGATATTGGTCTTGCTCGCCCAAAAATTAAAAGGGTAGAGGGACAAATGAAAGGAAAGTAGTTTTCACTATTGATGTAATAATTTTTTAACCATTATTAAAGAAGGAGAGAATGATAAATCACTAGTAGAATAGCCAAAAAATTATTTGTTTAAGAAGTACGCAAATCAATTACATTTATATTTTTTAGGGAAATTTAAATATACATTTTTTTTAATTTTCTATTTCAAAGTAAAATACCTCATTATGAATTATATATCACATGGTAAGTGAAAATACCATTCTTTAATGGATTTTGATAATAAAACTATAAATTTCACCCTAACTATCTTAATTAAAATTTAAGAAGGAACTATGTATGTCCCCTAACAGAGAAAATATTTTTCAATCAAATATTTAGCTACAATAATATGGATGTATTAACATTAGTTTCATAGTCAAAGTTATAATAATAAATGATGTATCTTTCCTTGGAAATAAAATATCTTTTACTATTAACTAATTGAAATTTATGATAATTATCTTCTTTTAATTTTAATTTTTTAAAATAATAATTTTCCTCCATCCTGCTGAGGAGCAAAGTAGGATGTGATTTATATTATCTGGGATCTTAAATCTCCTCTGGAGGCAAACCTTCATAGTTAATTTCGTCAAAGGAAGTTTTAGGCCTCCTATAAATACTCTTGATTAAAATAATTATGAATTTTTATTTTTTTTATTTTTGAAGAGTGATGTGAAATGAGTGAGATTGGAATTTCAACTATGATTGGATCAATTTTGACCACATATTTTAGAAGTCAAATGGTGAAAGGTAGGAAGTTCTTTGAGATTCTAAAAAATAAATCAGAAGAACATTGGCCTATCCTATATTGGGCTTTAAATTTTGTAGGAGAAAAAAATTAGTTTTAGTTGATATTTTTAAAAATTTTTATTTTAAATTTCTAATGTCGGGGACTTATGATTTTAGGTCTTCCTCAGATCCAAGATTAAATTTGGGCACTAAAAAATTGTGACGTTACCTTAACTAATGTATTTCAATATTAGACTTACCATAATAAGGATTAAAGAGCCAGCTAAATGACCTAAGTGATTCAAAATCACGAGTCTTATCATTATGAAAGATGAGTAGGCTATTATTAATGTTTTGGAGAAATTGGGGCAGACATCTTGAGAACATCCTAATTGGCCCATTTATTTTCTCTTTCAATTTCAGTCATCCTAAATTGGATCTCAGAATGAAAGAAACTCCTCCACAAAGGGGTGTCTCTTCCTCTTTTGATTCCAAATTGGATAATAAAATATATATTTTTAATTTACTCTCGCAACTCATTTTGAATTTACATTTATTAAAAAAAAATGAATCTAATACAAACTACACATTAACCTAAGAAGTTTATATAAATAATCATCATAATATAACAAGCATTAATAATTTTTTTCTATCCCATGTTAGGGCTAATACATCCACTTGGTAATGCTTTAAATGTAAAGGGAGCTTAGTAATTTTAGAACTTAAAATAAAACTATTAATCACACATTATTTATTTGCCCCTTTATATAATCAGCATAAGCATGACCAGGTGCAAAAAACTCCATTAGTATCTAGATCATTCCTAACCTAGGAGAAATCTAGCTCCCATCACATTATATCATAAGTAATCATCACATCATAAGACATCCCAAAACACATGTAGCCATGATAACCATCATGCAATGAAATCCACATAAAACCACATTACAAAAAAAATGTAATTATAAAGGAACAACAACCTAGCCAAAAATTAGAGTAGCTTATCTTAAAAAGCCATCAATATTGTGTACACTACGCTGTGTGGTTCGGAATTTATCCAAAGTGAGTTATTATTTTAAGTTTCATAATATTTCTTTAGTTTGTTATAGATTGAAGGAGGTTTTAATTTGAGTTTAAGTTTGATATTTTAGTGTTTATTTTAGGATGAGTTTTAAATGTTAAAGTTGATTAATAATTTGTTCTCAATTACTTATAAGAAAAGTGTAGTCAAAGGCTTTTGGATGCAGGTGAAACTGTTATGATTTTTCATTTGTCCACTTCACTTATTACTTATAAGCAAAGTGTAGTCAAAGGCTTTTGGATGCAGGTGAAACTGTTATGCTAAAAGCTGAAGACATGGATGGAAGTGGCTTAGTAGATGATGAGAGTGAGAAAATAGCATCAACAATAAGAAAATTTGAAAATCTACTGTAGCACAAGCATCAACATCAATAAAAGTAGAACAAAGGTAAACATAATAAAAATGATAATATTTATTTTGATGTTATTTATTTTAGGTGTAGAAAACTCAGACAAATGAAAAATCATTGCCCTAATATAAAAAAACTTTGTGCAAAGGAAAATGGTAAAAATAAGCCAATTATAATAAGGGTAAATGATAAAAACCAAAAGATCTCCTAGGCATACCTAATTTTTGAATCATTAGACCAGGAACAAGATTATGAGGTACAAAGTTTTAATTGTGTGTTTATCTGTTAATGCATGTATATATATTTTGAAAGTATGAGATGCACCAAGTGGGGGATGAATTGGTAAAATTAAAAATTAATCCTAAATAGGAGCACTAATTTTTATGGTTTTTCAAAGTACTTTAGAAATCAATAATTTGTATTTTTAAATATAGAAGCTATCAAATTAAATATGCTTTGAAAACTAGTAATGATAAAATTCTAGTTGTCACAATAAAAGAATAATATGTTTTTTCCCACATAGTTATAATGAAAGTTAAAAGCAAGAAAATAAAATGCAAAAAAAAGGAAAAAGCCCACCAAAAATTTTTAGTATGGTTCAATAAATCTTGACCTACAACCACTCCTCAGAGTCATCAACTCCAAGAGTTGCACTACTCAAAAGAAACTCTCATTTTGCTTCCACAATAAGGCTGAGAAGCCTTTATAAAACTCAATTTCACCTTCACTGATGTGACAGACTGTCGGACGCTATGTAACCCTCCTAGTGATGGCAATGTACCTTCTCATTTTTCTCCCTCCTAGAAGATATTCTCAGAAATGAGAGTCTTTAAAGGTTTTGAAAGAGAACTGGATCATAAAAAAGATAGGACTCACAAAATGAGCATAAAAGAAAACTGAAAAAATGCACAATGATCTCTAAATAATTGAAAGATACAAAAAGTGTATCAAAAAAATTTGAAGATACACGAAGTGAATCAAAAAACTAACTAGATGAAGAAAATGAGCCCACAAAAAATAATCTTCTTTCTCTTTCAAATCTTTAAATCTTAGAAGAATTCATGTGCTACTTGATATCTGTAAACACTTGACTTTTGATATTCATAATTTTGGTTGATTATTTTACAATATTATTCTATTAGATTTTTTTCTGAAATGGAGTTTGAACAAATCACTTACCTTATCAGATTTATTATCTGAATTAGATTTTTGTTTAAAAAATGACTTTAACCTGTAAGGAGCCTAAGATAGGGTTCATAAAATTCAAATTTCTAACCTTTCTAGATCTTAGTGCGATCAATACATTTCTTACTATATTTTTGAATAAAATTAAGAGGAAACTTTATTATTTTGAGAAAATTTATTAAAATTAATTGATTCTTCTTAAAACATCAGCACCATCTCCACTTGATCAGAGTCTATTATGTGTGTTCCATTTTATTTTTTATGTTTCCCTTCTTTTTTATAATACCAAAGGCGGAGAATGTATTTGTCGAGTTGCATTTATTCATCTTATATTTGTATTAGTTTATATATTATTTAAGTTTTAAAATTTTTTTTAATTTATTTATTTATATATTTAAAAAAAATAAAAAAATGAATCTTTTTTATTTCCCTTTCTTTTAATATAAATAACTTATTGAGGGGGAGATTAGGAAAAATATTTTTAAATTTATAAATTCAACTAGTAATGTTTTTCATCATCAAAAAGTGGGAAATTGTTGTAACTCAAGCTCATTAGTTTATATTTTTGATGATAACAAATATTATGGCTCACATCCTATTGTCTACTTGTATTTATAATATATTTATGTTTGTGTGTGTACTAACTTTTTAGGAACACCATGCAACATCTAACAAAGATTCAAGGCTCAAGTCAAAATAAAAAGTTTAATTTTTGAACTAATCATACTGTATAATTTATATCGTACTATACGATCAACTAATCTAACTAATTTTGGATAATTTAGACCATCGAGAATGATTAGTTATGATCATAAAAAATAGCCGCTAATCACAGTTTAGGCAAGATTTTGAAGTTCAATTTTTTCTTATAATCATCCGGGATGATATACATCATGTTGGATGCTCTATGATAATCATGCCTAAATTAATAGCATGATTACTAATTATGATTAAATTACTTGATTAGATTGTACATGATGATCTTAAGATCTTATTGGACAATCTTTGATATTTCATAGGATGACCCTCAATCGTACTAGACAAAATATAATAATTATTCTTCTAATCATCTAGGATAATCCCCAATATCGTACTAGACAATCTATATAAATTTGAATTGATCATACTAAACTATCCTAAGATCATCCGAGACTATAAGGTCAAATTTTACACATCATACTAGACAATCCTGAGATTGTCCAAGATGATATTTGGTGCTAGAATTGAATTTTAAAGGTTTTAAGAAGTCTTTTATTTAACCACATTATACTAGATGATCCTATAATCATACTGGATAATCTTTGCTGACAAAATTATTTTTAGGGTCTTTCAAAGCCTCTATTTAAGCTTTGTCAAGGTACTTGGTAAGTGTCTTTGATAGCCCTTATGTATTCATTCTTCTAAAGAAAACTTAATGAGAGAACTTGAATGGGAGTTTGAGTGGGAGAATATCCTTAGAGGGGGTTTCAAGTGAGTGTGGAGGGGATTTCACATGGTTGTTCCGACGAGCTTGCACCTAAGTACCATCAGATTTAAAGTTATTCTTGAGAGAATTTTTGGGAAGAAGAAGATATCCTTGGTGTCAAAGGACCCAACTACTCTATCGTACTGGGGAAGGTGGAAGTGATTTTGTAAGGGATTCTCTACCTAGTTGTGGGGGTTAAAGGAGAGTCACTACAGGTTTAGTGTAATACTCAAAGGGTGCCTCCAAGGAGTGGACGTAGGTCATGTTGGACCGAATCACTATAAATCTCGTGTGTTCTTTCTGATTTTATTATTTCTGCACTTTATTTTTTGTATTTATTTTTGGATATAACGTCTTGGTTGAAAATTTGTTATTACTATTATGATGTATTGATTATCTATTTTCTTATGTTGAAAACATTTAACGAAGGGATTTTATTTTTTAAGTTTTTTTAAATATCCAATTCATTCCCCCCCCCCCCCCCCCCACCTCTCTTGGTTAGCCTCGAGACTAGTTCTTTAGGATTTAACACCCCTCACAAACTTTCATGTTTGTTTTTTTTGTCATGAATATTTTTACTTTCTTTACTGTTTTAGTGTTTTGTTATTTATATTTGTAATTTTTATTTTATTTTATGTTATTTTTATGTATATTTTTTAGAACACTCTCTAATAATCATACACAAACCACATCTTATGTCATATTTACATAAGAGAATTAATCACTTCTAACATTTTAAAAAAAGATGAAAATTTTACCTTCTTTTTACTTAAATTTTTTGTAACTGATTATTGACTTCTCTAAACAGTTAAAGAAAAAAAATTGATGATTATCCATCATTCTCTAACTCCTTTAGTGGTGTGGTTTCTTTTTGAATAAAAAACTATTTCAAATTAAAAATTTAACCAATAAATAGAAATATGTTTCATCTTCCTACATTTCTCTATCTTATTTGAATATTTTTGCAAATCAATTAATCTATTTTCAAATTTTTTTATTCAAGTTATTTGCCTATATTATATAAATCAAGTTTTGGTTTGTGGTTAGCTCTTCTCTAAAAAAGAGACTGAGATCATGTTCTCTTATATTTGGAAGATAATCTCATAACTGAAAATTTTTAAAGACTTAAAAAGGAATCAAGTTGGAAAAAAAAAACGATACAAAATGAGCCCAAAACAAAAAGATGCATAATGTCTGCCAATAAAAAGCAAGATGCACAAAATTTATCAAAAAATTAAAAGATGTGCAAAGTGAATCAAAATTGATAAAAAGGCATAAAATGAGCCCACAATAATTTAGCTTTCCTTTCTGTAAAGTCTTTAAATTTTAGATAAATCCATATGCCAATTGATATCGTCCACACTTGAATTTGAGAATCATAATTTTTGGTTCATCACTTTGTAATGTTATTCTCTTAAGACACATTTCTAAAAAGAGTTTAAAAAGATTATTTCCTTTATAATTTATTTTTTGAATTATATTTTTGTTAAAAAAAGGACTTTGACCTATAAGGAACTTGAGCTAGGGTTTATAAAATTCAAATTTCTAATCTTTTTAAATCTTAGTGCAGTTAATTCATTTCTTACTAAGCTTTTGAATAAAATCAAGAGGTAACTTTCTCATTTAAAGAAAATTTACTAAAATTAATTATTTTATCTAAAACATCACCATCACCACCACTTAAACCTTATCAGAGTCCATATGATCTTTAGTTTGTTATATGTGTTTCATTTTAATTTTTCTCTATTTCTCTTCTTTTTTATAATGTCAAAAGGTGAGAATGTATTTGAATGGTTGTAATTGTGTTTAAGTTGTAGATTTTTTATTTTTTAAGTCAAGTCCTATAAGGGTGTATGATAGCTTGGTGATCATGCACAAACACACTAAGGGAGAGTGAGATTGAGTTAAAACTAGATGTTCAAATTTTGAACTAATCGTATTATATGATTTATATCATATTATATGATCAGGTCATCTAACTAATCATATTAGATGATTAAGATCATCTAGGATAATCAGTTAAGATCATGAAAAATAGTTGCCAAATACAATTTAGGAAATATGTTGAATTTCATATTTTGTTCTAATCGTGCATGACATGTACATCATACTGGACGATCTATGACAATTATGCCTAAATTGATCTTGTGATTAGGGAACAAATTATGATTAATTTATTTAATCTGATCATTTAGGACAATTAGTGAAAATCTTACTAGATGACTTGAGATATACATGGGATGATACTTTATCGTCATAGAAGAAATACCATAAATTTTATTCTAATTTTCCAAGATGATCATGAATATCATACTACAATATAAGTAAAAATTTGAATAGATCATACTGGACTATTCGAAGATCATATAGTACTATTAGGACAAATTTTGCACATCATATTGGATGATCATGCAATCGTACAGGATGATATTTAATTCCATAATTGTGTTTATAGGGTTTTTCAAATTCTGCACATCATACTGGATAATCTTGCAATTATATTGTACGATCTTTATCGATAAAATTAAGTTTTTAGGGTTTTTAAAAGCCCACTATTTAAGCTTTCTCAAAGATATTAGTAGTGTCTTTTGCATGAAATGAGTCTCCATTCTTTTGGAGAAAACTTGATGAGAGAGCCTTGAAAGGGAGAGAGAAAAGGGTGGAGTTTGAGGGGATGAACATCCTTGTGGATTTCAAGGAGTGTGGAGGGAATTCCACAGGATTGCTTCGACAAGCTTAAATCATAGTATCATCAGATACAAGGTTTGACTTGAGGGAAGTTTTGAGAAGAAGAAGATCTCTTTGGTGTCAAAGGAACTGACTACTCCACTACATCGAGGAAGGTGAAAGTGATTCAAGGTTATCTGCCTCACCAAGAGATTGAAAAAGGAGTCCAGGTTCTCTGACTCACTATGAGGGTTAAAAGGAGTCAAGGTTCGCTACTTGTGAAATGAGTACGATCATATACCACTCCGGGTTAGTGAAAAGATTTTGTAAGAGCTTCTCTGCCTAGCTGTTAGGGCTAAAGGAGAATCACTAAAGAGTTAAGTGCAATACCTAGAATGCTAGGTTCTAGGAAGTGGACGTAGGTCATGTCGACCCAACCATTATAAATCTGGTGTGTTTGTTCTTGGTTTTATTTTTTTGTACTTTATTTTTCATATTTATTTTTGTGATAATTATGTGGGTGAAATATGTGATTTTCCTTTTTTTTTGTGAATATAATTCTCTTCTGCGTCAAGTGAAAAAGGGGGATTTCACTTTATGTTTATATAATTTTTTTTAAAAAAAACTAATTCACCCCCCCCCCCCCTACAATTCCCCCCCCCCCCCCCCCCCTCGCTCTCTTGGTCAACCTTAGGACTAATTCTATTTAGGGTTTGAAAACTTTCATAAAATTTTTGGGAACCAAAAAGATATGAATGGGTAGAGTTTGTAGGGGAGTGGTGTTGACAATTCAGGGGATTCAGGTGGGGGAAGACTTTCTTCCCTTGGAGTTGGGGAGTAATGATGTCATCCTAGTGATGAAATGGCTTTAAACCTTGGGGGAGATCATGGTTAATTGGGGAGTACTGAGGATGGAACTGGTGGTAGAGGAAAGGGGAATGGTGATCCAAGGTGATGTAAGGCTGTCCAGGCCAGAGTATCTCTCAAATCCATTATCAAAACCATATAGGAGGTGAAAGGTTGATATTTTATGGAATTGCAATGCTTAGAGAGGGTCAGGGTGGGAGAAGAGGAAGACATTTCTCTTGTGGCGCGACCACTCATACAATAATTTAATGAGGTGTTCCAACCACCTTAAGGTTTACCAACACTTAGGGAGCAGGAACATGTAATCCTTTTAAAGGAGGGGGTGCCATCAATTAGTGTACAGCCCTACCGATACCTCTAAATTCATAAGGATGAAATTGAGAAGCTGATTAGGGATATGTTGAAAGTAGGGATCATCATACTAATTATGAGTCCTTTCTCTAATCCAATCTTACTGGTCAAAAAGAAGGATGGAAGCTAAAGGTTATGTGTGGATTACATAGCGTTGAAAAAAGATAAAGTGTCAAATAAATTTCTCATTCTTGTGACTCACAAGCTCTTGGATGAACTGTTTTGAGTAGTGATATTCTCAAAACAAGATTTAAAGTCAAGATACCATCATAACTTAATGAGGGAGACAGACATCTCAAATATAGCTTTTAAGACATATGAGAAGTATTATGAGTTTTTGGTAATGCCGTTTGGGCTTACTAATGCCCTTGTTACTTTCCAGTTACTGATGAACATAGTGTTCAGGGAGTACCTCCAAAAGTTTGTTCTAGAATTTTTTAATAACATATTGGTGTACATAAAAAATGAGTAGAAGCATTTGGAGCATTTGAAGTTAGTCTTGGGAGTCCTACAGGAATATAAGCTAAGAGTTAACCTGAAGAAGTGTTATTTTGCTCACTATAGGAAAAATGGCTATTACCGGCGGTTCCAACCGGCGGTTAATGGACCATCGGTGTTACCTGCGATTTAGTCGACGGTTAAACCACCGTCTGTTAACGGCGGTCTGCTGGTGTTTTTTATACGTTAAACCGCCGGAATTAACGGAGGTCCAAAAACCGTCAGCAAACCACCGGATTCTAATATTCACCGGCGGTTTAGCGTCGTCCTATACCGCCGTTGATAAGTAATTTTGTACCAGCGGTTTGGACCGCCGGAAGACCGCCGGTTAGTGCCCTAAAACGACCAGGCCCGCGACTCACATTTCATTCTTTCTCGTTCTTTCTCTATCGTTTCCCTCGCCTCTGATCGTCCAACCGCGACCGACAAAGGTTCTCCAACCACCGCCGACGAAACTTCTCTGACCGCCGACCCAGATCCGACCGGCACTCCGACGTCCGACCTCGCTGACCCAGTCCGACCCCAAACTGTCGACCGACTTCAAGTTTTCAACCCTAGATTTCTACTTTAAGGTATATTTTATGTTTTTTCTTTGATTCCTTTTTCTCACTAGACATAAGCAAGTGTTAGAGTTATTTTGGATGATTTAGATAGTAAATGTTGTTATAATTTTGGTAGATCTAAATTTTTTAGATTTGTTTGCTATGATAAACAACTCTAACCTATGTTTGATACTAACTTTAGAATGAATTCAACATAAATCTAAGTTTAGAGTAAAGAGAATGATGAAAATGAGAACGAACAAGGAAATGGTGAAGAGTAAGAATAAGAAAATAGAGAAAAGGAAGGAAAAATAGAGAAAAAGAAGGGAAGAAAGGTGAAAAAAATAGTATTATATCTAAAAATAATTCATTTCATTATATTGTGTTATCATAATATTGCATTTTAAAATAGTACTTTATCTAAAACTATATATGACATTTGAACTTAGTCAACATTGAATTTATAAAACTATTTAATTCAAGGTCTTAATTGAAGGCTTAATAATCAGGATTGTGCTTATATTAATCTTTCATTTTCCTCAAAGCCGCTTCAAAACATTATTTTTAAAGCACATCTTTTTAAATCAGTTTTCACCAATATTTTTTAATTTTATTGGGGAGAATTTTACATTGCAAAATAAGTGTCCTAAAGATTTAAATAATATAAATTTTATCAAATTAAAATTATAAGCATGAGAAAAGGAAGGATAGGAAAATAAATAAGAACAAGAATAATAAGAAGAAGGGGAGAGGAAGATGAAAAGGGGAAAAAAGTTGGAAAAAAAAAAGAAAAGAGAAAGAAGAAGAAGAAGAAGCAAGAAGAAAAAATATGGTAGGATCGATGTAAGGCGGCAAGGAGAGTGAGAGATGGCCGGGGGCAGGGAGCGTGCAAGTGGCTAGGATAAATCAGATGGGAGGTCGAGCTAGGTCGGAGGGAAGAGATTGGGCTTTTTGGTAGGGCTAGAGGTGGGCGAGGAGGTCGGGATCGAGGTTAAAGGGTTTTGGGTAGCATGAGAGAGGAAGAGGCGAAGGTGCTTCTTTCTAGAGATAAAGTCTAGGGTGTTATCGGCGGTTTAGTCTTATCAAGTTTAGATTGACATCCATAATTCAAGTTTACCTTCAACTCCCCTCTCTAGTCTTATCAACTAGAAGAATAGCATCAACAAAAAGCATACAGATTGTTATATTCTAATAAATGTTTTTATAACTATGTAGGGTGATGTTTACTTCAACGTCCAAATGACTATCCAAGAAGAGAGATATTGGATGTATAACAGATTGTTGTCGGGTCAAAAAGGATTGACAGTTGAATTTATAGAGGGAGTTGAAACTTTCATTCAAGTTGCATCTCAACTGCCTTCCTTTTAGTTTGATAAAATATTTATATGTCCATGTTTGAAGCATAAAAATCTAGCATTCCTCAAGCCCGATGATGTGAAGCTTGATTTATATCGTAAGGGATTTCTTCCAAACTATTGGATTTGGACATCACATGGCGAGTACGAGCCACATAGAGATGCTCATGCCGGTTCATCTATAACTTATGAAACATTTGATGAAGATCAAATGAGTAGACCCTATGAAGACCTTATTTTTGATGTAGCAGGTCATAATTTAAGGTCTAATGTGGAAGAGCCACCAAATGCAGAGACACAAAAATTCTTTGAGTTATTACATTCAGCTCAAAAGCCAATTTGGGAAGGTTGCAGTACGCATTCAGAATTATCCATTGCAGTGAGGATGTTAAGTATTAAAACTGAGTATAATATTCCCCGTGAATGTTTTAATGACGTTATTGGTCTTATGAAGGAAACTAATCCAGCTGACAATTTAATTCCCTCAGACTTATACCGAACAAAGAAATTAGTATCCAAGCTGAGTCTCACTGCTACAAAGATTGATTGTTGTATCAATGGATGTATGTTATACTATAAGGATGATGCAGCAGAAGTTATTTGTCGCACCTGCAATGCTCCTAGGTTTAAGCAAAACTCGGGAAAACAACGTCGTCCAAAGAAAGATGTGCCATATTCCCGTTTGTTTTATTTACCAATCATTCCAAGACTTCAGCGACTCTATGCATCAATAAGTTCAGCAGGCCATATGAGATGGCATAAGGAGAAAATAGCAAAAAGTGATGTTCTTTCTCATCCATCAGATGCTGAAGCGTGGAAACATTTTGATCGAGTGCATCCTTCATTTGCTGCTGAACCCCGCAACATAAGATTGGGATTATGTACTGATGGTTTTACTCCTTATAGTCAAACAGCTACACCGTATTCTTGTTGGCCAGTTATATTAACACCATACAACCTGCCACCAGAGATGTGTATGACTACTCCGTTCATGTTCTTAACTCTGATTATACCTGGACCACATAATCCGAAGGCAAAGATTGATATCTATTTGCAGCCATTAATTGATGACCTCAAATTATTATGGGAAGAAGGAGTGCTCACATATGACATATCAATAAAACAAAATTTTCTCCTTCGAGCTGCTTTGCTGTGGACTATCGGTGATTTTCCAGCTTATGGTATGTTGTCTGGTTGGAGCACAGCAGGGAAATTAGCATGTCCTTACTGCATGGAGAACAGTAAAGCTTTCACATTAAAACATGGAGGGAAAAATACTTGGTTTGATTGTCATCGTATGTTTCTACATGCTAATCATCAGTTTCGAAGAAATAAAGAAGCATTTGTTAAAAACAGAATTGAGCGATCACCTCCTCCACCCAGATTAAGTGGTGATGAGATACTCCAGAGACTTTCCAACATTCCAACAATTATTGAGTATCCAATGCTATCAGAATCTAAATTTCCGGGTTATGGTGTTCAACATAATTGGATTAAAAAAAGTATTTTCTGGACATTACCTTATTGGAGAACTAATTTGATAAGACATAACTTGGATGTTATGCACATTGAGAAGAACTTTCTGGATAATATTTTTAATACAATTATGGATGTTAAAGGCAAGAGTAAAGATAATGTCAAAGCAAGGATGGACATTAAAGAGTTTTGTCGGCGAAAAAATTTGGAGTTAGTAACAACAACTGACGGTAAAGTAATGAAGCCCAAAGCTCCTTACTCGTTCACGTTAGAGCAAAAAAGAATGATATGTCAGTGGTTTAAAGGTTTAAAAATGCCGGATGGTTATGGATCAAATATAAGCCGATGTGTTGACTTGAAATCTGCAAGGTTATTTGATAATTTAATTTGTACTAATCTTTTTGATATTGTCTAAATTTTTACATAAAGAATTTAGGTGGTTGCCTGAGTACAGCACGAGGATCAGATCAAATTTTGAGAGGAGAGGAGCGACCCATCTCAGAAACATGTTCACGGATATTAGAAAGTCCGGGCAGCGTCCTAATTGGATTGGAGAGGGCGTTTGGGCAGATTTGAGTAGTACTTGGGCTACCCCGGAGTTTATAAAAATGAGAGAGCAGAATAAACGGAACAGAGCCTCTGACTGCGGCGATTTAGGAAGCTCTCTTCATATTGGTGGATCTGTACCTCATACGGAACATAGGCGGCGACTGGTAAGTGTTTTGAATTGGTTTATTATATATATTTATGTTAGTATAACTAAGCATCAAATTTTCAGAAAGAGCACCTTGGTCGGGAGCCAACACCATTGGAGTTGCATACAAGAACTCATCAACATCAAGCTGACCATTAGTGGGTTGATGAGAAGTCTAAGAAGGCTCATGTGAGTAAAATTTATTGGAGTTTTAGAATAAAAATTTATTTTAATAAAACTAATTGTAACTCGCAGGATGATTCCGTACGAGCTAGAGAAAGTCGGCAGTCCACTGGCGAGGGATCATCTTCTGGATCGGCCCATATTTCTGAGTATCAAACATGGTCATAAGTTATTGGTGGAAGACAGAGGAGGAGGGTATATGGCATGGGTTCACAGGCTTTTGCTATTGAGGGAAGTTCATACACCTCTGCATTTCATGATCCAAGTGGAGCTGAAGAATCTGTAAGCGAAAGGGTTGCAGCGCTTACTAGAGAGATTGAAGAGATGAAAAAGGTTCAATCTAGAGAGATTGAAGAAATGAGAAAGGTTCAGAATGAAATGCAAGCAGAGTTGCAATCCTACATAGCTAAAAAACAGAGGAAGAAGGACCAACAGGAGCAGCCATTTGCAGACAGTGAGGATACAGATGATGATTATATATTTTTTATGTTTGATGATTGTATTAATTAGAACTTGTGAACTTGTGAACTTCTGAACTTGTGATTGTAACATTACCATGAATTTGTGATTGTAATTAAACTTACTTGTGAACTTGTGATTGTAATTTTATGATGAGCTTGTGATTGTATTTTAATTTATGGTTCTGATGAATATAGTGGCGTGTTGCCCAAGATATCTTGCTTTTTCTGCAGGTTTAGACTTTAGGGTGAACCTCTCTCAAATAGAGGGGATGCTGTCATTTTTTTTTGCAGGTGCTACAGGTTTTCGGCGGCTAACCGGCGGTTTAGCCGCCTGAAACAATAATACCGGATGGCCATTGAGATGCCGCCGGTAATGTCATTACACCGCTGATTTATTACCGGCAATTACCGATGGCCACCGGCGGTTCTATGGTGGACATCCGGCGGTTATAAGCGTCGGTCATACCGACGGTTAGACTGCCGGCTACCGCCGGTATAGTCACAGGCGGTCTACCGGCGAAGGCCGACAGTTTTAAAAACAAATGACGACCGACTAAACCGCCGCGAACGTCGGTAAATAGACCGCCGGTAAGCCGTCGGTCAAATAACCGGAGGCTTCACAGCCGGAAAACCGCCGGTTTAAACCGGCGGTCGGAGCCGCCGGAAAACCGCTGGCAAGATAAACCACTGGTAAAAAACCGCCGATGAAAGTTTCCTACGCAATTTTTTCCGGCGGCCAAAAAATCGCCGTAAAGCCGCCGGTAGTCCAAAAAACCGCCGATTAATATAGGGTAACCGCCGGAAAAAACCGCTGGATTTTGACGTTTTCCTGTAGTGGCTCAAACCAATGTGGAGTATTTGGGTCATATAGTGTCTAAGGAAGGGGAAGGAAGGGGTAGTAGCTGACCAGTGAAAGATCATGACAGATTGACTGAGGCAATCCAGGATGAGAGCGTTATAGATGAGGAGTGAGGAAGATCATGACTGATTGACTGAGGGAAGGGAGTAGCCATTCAGAGAACTCATTGGAGGGGGGACAGACTGCTATATCAAGGGAGGTTTGTGATACCCCAAACCTTAATCCACATTCCAAACATACTCCAAGAGTTTCATAGAAGTGCTATTAGGGTCCATTCAGGGGTGCCAAAAGACATACAAAAGGTTAACCTGAGAGCTGTACTTGAAAGGGATACACTAAGATATAAATGAGATAGTGGCTAGGTGTGAGGTCTGTCACGCGAATAAATACCTAGTTATGTTGTAGGCTATAGTCATTGGCTTTATCGAGATGAGTATGGAAGGAGATATCCATGTACTTCATAGATGGGCTACCTCGTTCAGAAGGTTTCACAATAATTCTGGTGGTGGTAGGCAGTTTAAGCAAGTATGCTCATTTCATTCCCCTCTGACATCCATGCGCTGTAGTGACAATGGCTTTAGCTTTTATAAGGAGGTTTTTAGACTGCATGGAGTGCTAGAGGCAATAGTGTGAGATAGAGATAAGGTATTCCTCAGTCATTTTTGGAGGGAATTGTTCAGATTATAGGGAACAATTCTGAAAAGAAGCACCGCTTACCATGTTTAGATGGATGGCCAAACAAAAGTTATCAATAAGAGCTTGGTGACCTATCTGAGATGCTTCATGTTGGAGACACTAGGCTAGGGGCTAAGTAGCTATCGTGGGTTGAGTACTGGTACAACCCCTCCTATTATTTTGATTCTCAGATGACCATATTTAATGTGTTTTATTGAAGGCACCCTCCTCACTTGGTGAATTTTTGGGAGTAGTAGTACTCCAGTTTCTTCAGTGGAGGGATACTGAGGAGATGGACAAAGTATTAGAGGAGTTGAAGTGATATCTATTGAGAGCTCAAACTAGATATTGGTAGAGAACGATCCCCCTCTCGAATTGAGGATCACTTCTATCTTGATTTGTGTTTGTTTGGCTTTGATTCCCTTTTCACAATCCATCATTTTGGGACTGATTTCAACTAGATTTTTACATTATTCTTATTTTTTTCTCAAATTAGTGATAGGTTTGCTGGAGAACTCAAGCATTTCCCTTAGGGTTACTTGCAAACTCAAATATTTACTATCATAAAACTCTTAAGATTCCATAAAGAAGTGTTGAGGGGAAAGGCAGTGGGGAGTTTTCTGGCAAAGTTCGATTTAGAAGCTAGACAAATTGCCTTATAGCAAACATTGACCTTTGCAGTGAGAAAAGGGGCATAATGTGACCTTTAAGAGCAAAATTCTTAACAATCGATATTCTATTCTGAATAAATCTTTATATGCTAAGTATGACAGAGAAATTTGGTGTGTTGTACCCATGAATAATGCTTCTTCAACTTAGAAGATATTGTTGAGTGGTGCTAAAGCTCTTAGGCCAATTGTGAGATGGAGGATTGCTTCAGGTATTTCACTTAACATATTACATGATATTTGGGGTTTAGATAGAATTTTTGATAGGTGGCCTACCTTTAATGCTATGGAGGAGATGGATTTTCCTCCTTTGGAGAATTTTATTACTGGTGGAATTTGGAATCAGTTGGAGCTGATTATGTACTTTGGATAGGCTTTGATTGAAATCATTCTTAAAATCAAGATTTACTCTGAGCTTTTGTATGATGAACTAGAACTCATAAACAACTTCTCTGGTAGAACAACTACTGGTATGTCCTTGTGTTTGAAAGTAGAAGATCCAGATAAGTTAGACATTTGGAAATGGTTGAAGAGTATGCAACTACATGCTCAGATTGATTGTTTCTGGTGGCACCTCTTAAAGAATGCAATTTCTACTACAAACTTCTTGATGTATAGAAGATTGTTGAATTACAATCATTGTCCGAGAGGGTGTGTGGCGGTAGAAAATACTGAGCACGTTCTAGTCAAATGTTCCAAGTTAATTCAAGCTATTGCCTTGGTGAATATGGGGCATTCTTATTTCTATTTTTTCTTCCTTGCTGGATTCTTTAGATAAATTGGGAAGGATAGCTAAAGTTAATCTTTTCATTGCTAGCTTGTATTGCTCTTTGGTATTTTATTCATGGATGAGTATAAAAAAACTTATTCATGACGGTCAAGAGCTTGGCATGGGCTTTATTGTTTCTAATGCTATTAGCCTTGCATCAATTTCGTCAAAGTTTAATCTATTTTCGGACCACTGGGGTGTTAACCCGCCTACACAGTTGAATTCTTATTTTTGGCACCCCCCACCCCTCCACTCGATTGGATTAAAATAAACATTGATGCGAATTTGCTTCGTTCTAATGAAGCTGGAGTAGTTGGTGTTTTTAGATACCATAGAGGAAGATTTCTTTTAGCTTTTGTGTTTAGGTGTTTGCATTGGGATAATGGATATTTGAAGTTGTTGGCTTTCCGTTCATTGAGGAAGATAATCAAAGAATGGATGTTGGATGCTAAAGGTATCATCACACTATAAGAAAATAGGTTAATAGAGGCCAAAAAAATAAAACATGGTCGCTAAAAATAACCTTTTAGCGATAAAAAATAAGTAACGCCACTAAATTAATATAAATCTTTATATTAATTACAAAAGAGAAAAATTGGCCGCTAATTTTTGATATTAGCCGCGATCTCCAACCTCTCTCCCATGCAACTACTAAAAAAACCATTTTACTACAATATTATATGACATTTTTAATTATATATCATAAAAGAAATCTATTAGACCTAACTTCCTTCTCCCGGGCTAAGTGCGCGTGCGATTTCTTTCTCCAAGGAGATCACGCTCGGTGAGGATTTCTTCCTCTTCCTCCTGATCGAATGTGTCGATATGCCCGCAATTGGCTCGCGACACCATTCCTCTTCCTTCAGATCGAATGCCTGTGCTTGGCTTGCAGTTTCTTTCTCTCGACATCATCACATGGCTTGCAGTTTCTTCTTCCAATTGATTGCTTCGGTATGCCACATCTCCCTCCTGAAAGCCTACTTCCTTTCAAAGACATATTGCTCCGCCAATTCTTTGCGATTTCGCTGGTCTACCATCGCTTGCAAAGGTTATCAGTTTGACTTGTAGGTTTTTCTTGCGGACTCTTGAATTTCTCTTTTTTGACCTAAATCCAGGGTTTCAAAAGTTGATTTTGTTTCTGTTGAAGATCGGCAAGTTGAACAATAAAATTGTCATAACTTTCTTCTCCTTATTATTAAAAAACATATAAATAAAAAAAATGAAATAAAACTGTTTTATGCTGTGTCCTGCCTTTATAAGAAATGCAAAGAAGAAAAAATATGAAAGGGATGCTATTTGATCAAGGCGATTATTAGCTTTTAAGATTGTCTAACATTGTAGCCTTCATAATATCTAATATTCAGGTTATTTACTTTGCAATACCCATGGAATATTCGACCAATGAAGCTTGATGAGAAGCACTTGGTTTTTTTTTTTTTTTGAAGTAGCTTTAAATTTTTGCATGCAGATAAAGAAGGATGTTTGTGTTCCTTTCTCAAAGCTTGCGGATTGCATATCAAAATCAAAACAGATTCTTGATGAATCACCATTGCTGTGGTATGCTGTTTAGTAAGGGAAATTTTGATAATTAAAAATTTATTGATCCTGTAGTTGCATTTTTTATTTATAACAAGCCTGAAAGATATTTCTGCTATTTGCACTGAACTATGCTGTGCTTTTTTACCATTGAAATCCTTTATCAGCATGCAAATTATGTTTTATGCAGCACAGTAATATTGTGCATGCTTGTGATGGGAATTTTCATACTTTTGTCTTATTTTACCTATAGCAAGAGGAACAGAAATGAGAAGCAGAGAGGCTAAAACAACTTCATGGTTCACACGACCTTGTCAATGGAAGGTACATGCTACATGTTTAGAGATATAAGAAGTATCAGCCCCATGCATGCTAACCATAAACACATCATGATAAAACTTATAGTAAGATGGATATTTTATTTTTATCAACTTATCTAGCGAAACCTAAGAAGATGAGGAAACCTCAGATTATTGATTCATCTTATAAATTTTAAACAGGAACATGCACAGGAGAGCATGGTTTTGTCACTAGTAAAATGAAAGTGTGTTTTCTCCAAATGCAGCTTTAATTCTGAAACTTGCTTTTATGTTATAGTTTTGTAATTTTTAGCATTTTTTGACATCTTTAAGGTTTTCATTCTTATGATTCCCTTTTTGTAGCCATTGCTTCTACTGCTCACAAAACTCTACTTCTCTATTACTCTATTATCTTATCTTAGCCACTTTTATATTAAATCCTGAATTACATAAAAATAAATTGTTGTTGGGTTTTAAGTAGTCTCTGCTATTTCATTTTCAAATGATGTTATGCTATGGTTGATATCATAATATAATTTAGTTTTATAGTTTTTATTTTATACATGGAGGTGTTGATATACTGACTTGTCACTCGGGGAATCATCATTGAAGAAAGAATGATGCAGTTGATAAATAAAAAGATGACTTTAGAGCACTATTATCCATATATCAAGGTTTCTTCTCTTACAAGCTTGGTTTCCATTGGTTTTGAGCTATATACTATGTTAACTTTTTGTGCGGAATTAATTTCTTATAATTATTTTTAGGTTGCTTTTGGTCAGTGGTATAGCTTCAACGATGCTCATATTTCACTTTCAAGCAGCCAAGAGGTTTTGTAAGAAAAGATATACATTCTATTCTATTTGCATTGCAATCAGCATCAGAAGTCTACTAAAGTTGGTTCACCCTGCCAAGGCTATCCTACAATCTAAAGTTCGTTTGGAGGAGCCAAGGAGTACATATGATATTGATTATTCGTCTGCGATTAGTAAGAGATCTGCCATTGTGAAAAATCATGGTACACAGTTAACAGTTTATCAAATAGAAATGCAAGATGCATATCACCGTTAAATAATCCACACGAGGACAAATCTAATTCTAATCCGGTGACTGGCAGAAATGATCCTAGATTTGACGGCTTATTTGATACCATGCTTGTTAGTAGACAGAACTAGATGTTATAGCCAATTATTTTGTAAACATTCAGATTTTTTATTGATGATTTCAAAGATCATATTTTTTTATTTTAATTGATGGATGTAGTTTTAAAGAATATTAACAAAAATATTTTTGGAGATAAGATTTTAGATCGTAAGATTTTGTCTGTGCATGAGGATGCTAATATTATGTGGGAAAAAGTGGCTAGTGATCTTAAGAATATTGCAAAAGATGTCCTTGGAGTATCAAAGGGAAAAGCTCCTAATAGTAAAAATAGTTGGTGGTGGAATCCTAATGTGCAAGAAAAGATAAAAAATAAGAAGCTTTGTTATAAAAATTGGTTTAATTTTAAAAATTCCGATAATTGGGAAATATATAAAGTTGCTCGTAAGGATGCTAAGAAAGCCATATGCGATGCAAAGACATTAGCTTTTAGTGATTTATATAATAGATTAGATACTAAAGAAGGAGAAAGATATATGTATAAGTTAGCCAAACAAAGAGATAGGAGTAGTAAGGATTTAGTTCAAGTGAAGTGTATTAAAGATGAAGATCAAAAAATACTTTTCTTAGAAGATGATATTCAACAAAGATGGATGAGATATTTTGCTAACCTTTTTAATGAAGATTGTGAAAATAAGATTGACTGTAGTGACCTTAGCACCCTAAATGAAAATAAAGATTTCTATTTTTATCGGCGTATTAGTAAAACTGAAGTTAGAGAGGCTTTAAAGAAAATGAAGGGTGGAAAAGCTGTTGGACCTGATGATATTCCAATAGAGGCGTGGAAATGCTTAGGAGATGAAGGAATTTCATGGCTTACTAAACTTTTTAATACTATTTTGAAGACTAAAAAGATGCCAGATGAGTGGAGAATGAGTGTGTTAATTCCTATTTTTAAGAATAAAGGTGATGTACAAGATTGTGCGAATTATAGAGGTATTAAGTTAATGTGTCATACTTTAAAACTATGGGAGCGAGTTATGGAGCATAGGTTGCGGCGTGATACTAATGTTTCTCAAAATCAATTTGGATTCATGCCGGGTAGGTCGACTATGGAAGCCATACATTTATTAAGAGGTTTGATGGAGAAATATAGAGAAAATAAGGAGGATCTACATATGATATTTATTGATTTAGAAAAAGCATATGATAAAGTTCCAAGAGAAGTGCTATGGAGAGTTCTTGAAAAGAAAGGAGTCAATAATGCTTATATTCAAATCATTAAAGATATGTATGCAGGAGCTATTACATGTGTTCAAACACAAGGTGGATTGACCAAGTATTTCCCTATTTCGGTTGGGTTACATCAAGGATCAGCCTTAAGCCCATATCTTTTTGCTTTAGTCATGGATGTTCTCACTAGACATTTGCAAGAGGATGTACCTTGGTGTATGCTTTTTGCTGATGATATTCTTCTTGTTGATAAGACTAGAGAGGGAGTTGAAGGTAAACTTGAATTATGGAGGTCAACCTTAGAGTCTAAAGGTTTTCGCTTGAGTAGATCTAAAACGAAATATATGGAGTGTAATTTTAGTAGTAATAGACCTACTGAAGGGATTGTGACTTTGGGCGATCAAGTCATTAATAAGAGTACACGTTTTAGATATCTTGGATCAATTGTTCAAAGTGATGGTGAAATAGATGGGGATATTATCAGCAGAATTCAAGTTGGATGGTTGAAGTGGAGGAATGCATCGGGCTTGTTATGTGATAGAAATGTACCCCTCAAACTTAAGGGAAAATTCTATAAGATGGTAGTGAGGCCTGCAATGATTTATGGTGCCGAATGTTGGCCTTTAAAAGAGAAGCATAATACTAAGTTAAGTGTGACAGAGATGAGGATGCTCAGGTGGATGAGTGGCTTTACCCTTAGAGATAAGATACGAAATGAACATATACATGAAAAGGTTGGAGTAGCTCCAGTAGAAGATAAAATTAGAGAGAGTCGCCTTAGATGGTTTGGCCACATAAAACGACGGCCTTTCGATGACCCGGTTAGGAGAGTAGAGGTATTAGATTTGACTTATATTAAGAAAGGTAGGGGTAGACCTAAAAAGACTTGGTTAGAAAATATTAGGAATGACCTTTCTTTATTAGATTTAAACAAGAATTTGACTTTTAATAGAACACAATGGAGAAAAAGGATTCATGTAGCCGACCCCACATAGTGGGATAAAGACTTGATGCTGTTGTTGTTGTTGTTGTTGCTGCTTATGATGCAAAAATAACTATTATTATAGAGTTTAATGATTTAAATGTTTATTCAATTAACAATCTTTTTGGATCACTAATTACTTACGAGCAATGAGTGACTCAAAGGCATATTGATGAAGGTGAGAAGCAAAAGGAGAATAACATAGCATTGAAAGTGTTGAATCTAGATTTTTTTTTTTTAAAGTTAAACCCACGGAAGGGCCTACGCGTCGATTAAAGTCAAAATTACAAGTCCTTAAGGAGATTTTCAGCCCGCTAATGCTCAAAGAGCTACAAACACTCAAAAAGAAATAAAAACCTAAGGGCCGAAGATCCCCATCTACGCCAAAAACATTAAGACCTAGAAACATTCTAAAGCGGCACAAAAAAGTTGCCCAAAAATGAGAAAGCTCAAAATAGATCCAATCAGCCCAAGCTTTCAAGCCAAAAACTCCCTCAAGGTGGAAGCAAACCTGCAAAAAAATCACAAAGAACACTAAAGGAAAAATAACAGTAGAAACAAAAAACTTACCAGTTATCATCAACTCCAACCCAGTCTTCATCAACAGACCAATCCACTGAATAGTAAACCCACTAGGAAAACGAAACACTCGCAACAAGCAAACTAAAATGCAGCCCCACCCAGCAGTGCAATTCCAACACCACCCCAGAAAGTTAAACAAAGCAGAAACAACCATAAGAGCATAAATGGGAGAAGAAATCAAAAGGATGTTACTAAACCAATCGAACAGACGAGACCTGGATAAAAAACTAAGCAAAGAAAAAATTATATCCAACCTGTTATAGTTAAACCAACAAAACAAATGACAAACAATAAAACTGAGAGAGCACAGCCAGCAATAAATAGAAGAAGAAATACCAGCATCCAAACCTGGAGCACCCAACTCCCCCAAGAAGAACCACCCAGAAAAAACACCACCTTACCCCAGTCTAATATACGGCATACCCACCCGATCCAAATGAGTAATGCCAACCAATTTGGGAGGTAAAGAGGTACTAGTAAATTCCATAAACTCATTCAAATTACCCCCCAAATCAGCTAAAAAATCTACCGCCGCATTACCTTCTCTGTGAATATGAGATAAAACAAAGTTAAAAGAA
>NW_021319083.1:21540590-21599333 GCF_001605985.2 Dendrobium catenatum | reverse complement strand
GGTTAACTGAATGTAATATTATATATATATATATATATATATCACTGATATGTGAGATTCTTGTATTTGTTTTGTAGCATCTAATTCTATAGTTCTTCATTTGCAAGTTTCCTTTATTATAAAGCTTAATGAGCTTAATTATTCTGAATAGAGTGAACAAATTTAGTTTCATTTAAAAGTTTTAGATTTGGATTTTGTACTACTTAATGATAAGCCTACTACTCTTACAATTACAAACAGTATTGAACAATGGTCTTTTCATGAAGATTGGAAAAGATGAAATAGAATAACTCTTATGATTATGACTGTAGCAGACATTATTAAACCAACCCTTCTAATAATGAATTATTTTAAAGATTTGATCTTACAGACTTCCCAAGTCTCCTAGGAAGAAAAACACAAATAACTTTAAAGAATTTATGAAGTCTATGGAAAGTATATCTCAATTTGAGTATACTGATAAGTCACGTGTTGGGACATTAATTGATATGCTAACCACAACGAGATTTGATGGTTCTCATACTTTTTTTGAGCACATTACTGAAATGAGTAATATAGTACCAAGATTAAATATCATGGGAATGAAAGTGAGTGAAAGCTCCATTGTACAATTTATTATAAACTTAATGCCTCCTAAACATGATCCATTCTAAATTAATTATAATACTATTAAGAATAAATGGAATATGACTGAATTATAGAGTATGCTTATTCATGAGAAATCAAGGCTTAATAAATAAGGAATTAACTCAATTAATCTCATGAATCAATTAGATTTTAAAAGAAAATGCATAAATAAAAATCTAAAGGGCAATAAAGGACACATAAAGCCTAATGTGTCATCTATCCAAATCCAAAAAGAAGGAACCAAGAAATGATAGATGTCATTTCTATCACAAGTGTGAACACTATCAAAAAGATTGCCTGAAATTTAATGTTTGGTTTGAAAAGAAAGGTAAGCCTAGTGAATTTTGTATGTTTTGAATCAATTGATTGAGATTTCTTATAATACTTGGTGAATTGATTCTGATTGTACCACATATGTTTCAAATGTAATGCAGTGATTTCTTATGACCCAAACTATAAAGCTAAATGAAAAGTTTGTCTTTGTGGGAAATAGAGTCAAAGCTCAAGTTGAAGCCATTGAAACATATCATTTGATTTTAGATATTGGACATCATTTAGATCATTTTTAAACTCTTTATGTACCTTATATTTCTATAAATTTATTTTTTTTAATCAAAACTTGATATAGTTGATAATTATTTTAAGTTTAAAAGTGAATGTTTCAATTTATTTAAATATAATCAACTTCTTAGTTTTGTTATGCTTTCTGGTGACTTATATAAATGAATATTTAATAATTTATTTGTTGAGACTTTATTAACCTTGCATCATATTATTTGAACAAAATGTAGTTTAATGAATAAAAATTTTGCTTACTTGAGGTATAAATATTTGGATCATCTATACGAAGAAAAAATTACAAAAATTAGAGAGGAATAAAATTCTCCCAAATTCATATTTTATTGATCTTGGTATTTATGTGAATTGTATTAAAAATAAAATTTACTAAACATACAATTAAGAAGGAATCCATAAGGAGTACACAACTTCTTGAACTTATATACACTAATATATGTAGACCTTTTGATGTACCTTCTTTTAGTGGAGAAAAATATTTCATTATCTTTATTAATGATTTTTAACATTATGGTTATGTTTACTTACTGTATAAAAAATCTCAATCAATAGACATCTTTGAGGTGGTTATTAATGAGGTTGAAAGACAATTAGCTAAAAAAGTAAAAATCTTAAGGTCTAATAGAGGTGGTGAATTTTATGGAATGTATAATGAATCTAGATAATGCCTTGGTCCATTTCATAAATACCTTGAAAGACAAGGCATTTATGCTCAATACACAATACTTGGCACACCACAATAAAATGATGTTACAAAAAGATGCAATCATACTTTAATGGATATGATTTGATGTATGTTAAGTTATTCTTATTTACTCTTATCATTATGGATGTATATTTTAAAAACTATAATGTATTTTTTAAATAGGATTTCAAGTAAGGCAGTTTCAAAAAACCCCTTTTGAATTGTGGATAGACAGAAAACTCAATTTAAGGCACCTACTTATTTGGGGTTGCCTAGTAAAAATTAAAATTTATAATTCACATGAAGGAAAACTAGATTTTAGAACAACCAGTAGTTTTTTTATTGGTTATCAAAAAAATCTAAAGGGTATATATTTTATTATCCTAATCATAGTATAAAAATTATTGAAATTAGATACTAGGTTCATTGAGAATGGTGAAATTAGTGGGAGTATAAAATCTCGTGATATAGAGGTTAAAGAAGTTAGGGTGAAAATTTATTTGTCTATCACTTATAATAAAGTTGTTATCCTATAGTTATTGAAAACTTTGATAATATACAAGATGAGCAAATTAATAATAATACATTCAAAAATGAAGTTGCACTAGTAAACTTGTAATTGCTAAACCACAAGAAGTAGCATTAAGATGATCTACTATAGTTAAAAGATCTGCTATTTCAAATTATTATATGATTTTTCTGCAAGACTTAGATTTTGACTTAGGAATTGATGATGATCCAATTTCATTTTGACAAGCCTTTAAAAGTGTGAATTCTAGTAAGTGGTTAGATTTTAAGAAAGAAGAGTTAAAATCAATGGATTATAATAAAGTCTGGGACATCGTTGAATTGCTTACAAGTTCCATAAGAGTTGGGTATAAATTGGCCTTTAAGACAAAACAAGACTCTAAAAGCAATATTGAATGATATAAGGCTAGACTTATTGCCAAAGGTTTTACTCAAAAAAAAAATGATGTTGACTATAAAATGACCTTCTCTTCAATTTTTAATGACTCATTAAGAATTTTTATGGCGATAATAGCTCATTATGATTTAGACTTACATCAAATGGATTTGAAAATAACCTTTATAAATGGGGATTTAGATGAAGAAATTTATATAAATCAGCCTAAGGGTTTTCTAGTTGAAGGAAAAAACACATATTATATAAACTTAAAAAATCAATATACAGACTTAAACAAGCTTCCTGATAATTATATCTCAAATTTAATAATACCATTAGTTCCTTTAGATTTTAAGAAATCAATTTTGATCGGTGTATATATCTAAACTTCAACTAGAGAAAGTTTATATTTTTTATTTTGTATGTTGATGACATTTTGCCTTCTACTAATGATCTCGATTTATTACATGAAATCAAAAAATATTTCTCAAATAACTTTGAAATTAAAAATATGGGTGAGGCATCATATGTTATAGGAATTGAAATATTCCATGATAGTCACAAAGAATATTAGGTTTTTTATATAGAGCATATATTAATAAAGTTTTTGTGATATTTAAGATGAAAAAATACTCAACAAGCATTAATGTTCCAATTCAAAAAGAAGATAAATTAAGCCTTATGCAACACCAAAAGAATGAATTGGAACATAAGGAAATGAAACAAATTTCTTATGAATATATTATTGGAATTTTAATATATGCTTAGACTTATACTAGGCTAAATATTAGTTTTGTTGTTGGAATGTTGGTTAGATATCAAAGTAATCCAAGACTTGATCATTGGAAAGCTACAAATAATGTTTTATGATATCTACAAGGAACAAAGGAATACATACTCACTTTTAGAAGATCTGATCACCTTGAGTTGATAGGATATTTAGATTCAGATTTTACTATATATCTATATTCAAGAAAATCCACATTTGGATATGTGTTTCTTTTAAGTGGAGGATCAATATCTTGGAAGAGTGCGAAACAGTCCGCCATTATTGCGTCCACAATGGAAGTTGAGTTTGTGACATATTTTGAGGCCAAAATTCAAGGATTATGATTGTAGAATTTTATTTCAGGACTTAGAGTTATTGATAGTGTTGCCAAACTGCTAAAAAATTATTGTGATAATACCGCAGCAATCATCTTTTCTAAGAACGACAAGTATTCAAAAGGTGTTACACATATAGAGTTGAAATACTTTACTGTTAAAGAAGAAGTTCAAAAAGAAAGAGTATCATTTTAGCACAATATATACCACCAATCTTATGATTGTGAATCCATTAACTAACGGGTTTCCACCCGAGATATTTCATAAATATGTTAGTAGGATGGGCATTACCAAAAATTCTTATTAAGTTTATGTTTGTTTTGCTTTTTATATATTTTGATATTTTGATCTCTTATATGTTGTTTCTAATAATTAGTGTATCCTATTTATTATGTTGATTACACATGAATGTTTATGCGAATATTGACAGGATTTATTATTTATAAAGACATTATTGTTGGATTGTTATGAGTATATCTTATTATGCTTAATATCAAGTATAAGATTAGTATCATGATACATGGAAGAAAATGCATCGATCTAATGATGTATGACCGCCATGATCCATATTAATTTTGTACTTAATAATGAATTCATGATTTGACCAATTTAAGAAAATGAATTTACATATTGTGCTTTATGTTTATAATAATTAAACTATTAATTGAATAATTGCATATGAGCTAAGTGAGATAATGTCAGAATAATTAAATATAATAATTATGCGAGAAGTCGCAATAATTTTTTTAAGTATGCATATTTAATTATATAAACTATTAAGTGACCCATATATTTAAATTATTGAAATTTAATTATTTATATTAAATTATATTGGTCATGAAGATATAATTTGATCAATCGTTTATGGATCGTTTGATCAAATAACTCCTATAAGTGGATATTATAACTAAATCGTAAAAAATAACTACCGGTCCTCTCTCTTTCTCTCTAATTATGAGAGTTAGTTTTTTCTATAGAGAATTAGCTCATGAAAGAAATAAAGTGAAAGGAAAAAAGGGGGAGAAACGGCCGTTTGGAATTCAATGAATTCAACATGAATCAAGGTATGTTTTCTTCCGATTAAAAGCTTGTGAACATCATCTTGTTTAAGATCTTGTGGATTTAAGATTTATATAAATTTATGTTTCTATTTTGATTTCTTTTACATAATTTCGAATGTGAGTTCTCGTAAGGGTTAGAGAACTCATAATTTTTGTTACGAGTTCTTGTAAGAATTAGAGAACTCATAATGTATGTTGCAAGTTCTTACAAGAAGTAGATAACTCTATAATCTTACAGATGAATTTTTTTTTTGTTTGATTGGGTGTATGCAGATTAAAATAAAATTAATGTATTCTAAAAACTTAGGATTTACAACAGCAAAATGCAAAATGCAGAAAAGATTGCTTTAGTAGAGTTAAATACTTAAATCTAACTTAGCCTAACATAATATCCAGCTGGATCGAAAGCACAGTTCTTAACCAAATAATGGTAACACAAAAATAGTTACATTACAAGAACCAAATAATCCCAAAAAGGGCATATTTTTATCCATTTTCTTTTCCAAGACTTGTAAATTCATCTCAGCAAATCACTCAAAGTAGTTACCTTTATGAAACAGAGCAAGATTGCAAGCAGCATGAAAGGGATAGATCGTATAAAAGCATTTATAAAGCTTATATTTAACTTACCACTGTTCATGATTTGGAAGAGGGAAAAAATAGAAATATCCTACATATAGCATAATTACTTGGAAAAAGCCTTTTAGCTGTGCCTTGCTGCATTGTTGATTATAGCCATTTTCATATCTACAATTTGGATGATTGTTGTGAGGACGTTCAACATGAAAGAAGCAAACATTATGGCAGATAGAAGAAAAAGTAAAAAAATTCAACTTAGTTTAGCCTATGGAAGTTGTTCCCAATTTCAAAATACTAACCTTGGCAAGGTCATGATAGAGCTTTGACGAATATGACACAGTATGCAAAAGTCCCGAATATCAGTAGAAGTAATCATACTTATCATTAGAGGCAGTAGCATTTGTACCTGCCAGCAATGTTGCTCTGAACTAGATGAAAGAAATAAGGATTGGTTCTTGCGACAATGGAGAAGAAATGAAGATGGCTCACTCGATAATGGAGGAACAAACAAACTTTTTCTCTCTGTGCTCAATTTTGAGTAGGTTATTTTATGTGGAAAAATGAACTAAATCAAGGAGTTGTGAATGCATTAGGATTTTATGTCACTTTACTCCGTGTCAAACTAAACACTCAAGATGTTTAAACCCGTGCTTTAACTCTACTTTAAACCCTAAAGTATTTCGATCAAACAACTAGGAAAAAGATAAAAAGACACTATTCTACGTGAAGCACTCGTAATGTCTCTCTGTGCTCTGCTTTGAAGAGATACCTGGGTGATTTTAGGGTTTTCTTGGTGTGGTGGTTTTTGGCCCTTCTAGCTTGGATTTTTCACTTGTTTCAATTGTTCTCAGTTGCTTTTCTCACCTGTTTCTTTCTCGTGCGTTGATTTTGATTTTTCTTTATTTTCTTCATGCTGGGCAATGACAACTCCGTCGTTAGTAAACCCATCCTCTTCCTCTCTTTTTGAGGGGAAAACATGATCTTTCAAAGATGTTCTCACGGGTTCATCCTCTTTGTCTCCGAAACTTAATTTTGTTCATTCATCTTTTAAGGGCTGTCCGACACTTCTTTTTGGGGATTCGGTTGTTGAACAGTTAGCTGCTCCTTATGCTTTAACTTTGGTTGGTAAATTTGTGTTGAGAAGGCAAATTCTTGATTTCATACATAATTTTCTCATTAACCTAAAGCTCTCTGGATCATTTCACGTTGGTTTACTTGATCAAAGATATGTTGCTATCCAACTGGCTAATGATCTTGACTATAGCAGCATATTTGCTAAAAGGTTGTATTATATTCAAGTGTGTCAAATGTGTTTACTAAAATGGACTCTGTATTTTGATGTTAGGAAGGAATTTCCTATTGCTCCAATTTGGATTTCGTTTCCTAATTTGACATTGCATTTTTTTAACCATCAAATTCTGTTTGGGATGGATTCTATCTTCGGGCATCCATTACAAACTAACCAAGCTACAGCTTCGGTGTCGATGCCATCTGTTGCTAGGGTATTGGTTGAATTTGATGTCTCTAAGAAGCATCCAAGAGAAATATGGATTGGGTCTGAAGTTAAGGGTTTTTTTCCAAAAAATTAAGTTTGAAAATTTACCTATATTTTGTTCTTTCTGTAAAATGCATGGGCATGCTATGAACGACTGTTTTTGGAAACACCCTCACCTTCGTACATCTAAGAATTCTTTGAAACAAATAAATGGGGTGGTGAATCAGGAAGCTACTAAACTTATTCCAGTTCCTTTGGTGGATACTACCTCTAATCCTTCTTAACTGATTGAGGAACCATTGGTGAGTACTAAAATAGAACCTCTTCTAGTTGTTATTATTTTTTTTTTTTTTTGAGAAGATGCACCGAATTGTATTAAGAATAGAAAAAAAAAAGGGAACTAATTACAATTGCTAGAATGATCACATTCCTCCTTGATTAATTTCAACAACAAGGATAGAATGTTATCAAAGGAAAAGCTATCAAAAGTAAAACTCCTATCTAAAGCCATAGTAGCACAAAGATTAGCTACTTTATTATAACTTCTAGGAACATGAAGAAAGACCACTTTACTGAAATCATCCAAGAAGAATAACTCCTTAACTGGCCACCTGTCCACATGCCAAAACTTCTTCTTTAAAGAATTTTGAATGAATGTAACAATGTTGATGCTGTCACTCTCAATGATCACTCCTTTGCAATCAAGCATCCACCTCCGAATGAAATCTCTCACTGTAATTACCGCCTCCAGCTCCAACTGAGCTATATCCCATTGTATTTTATTCTTCCCAAATGCAAGAATAAGCTTGCCTTTATGATCTTTGAAGACTCCTCCGATTCCAGCAATATTTGAACTGAGCAATGAAGCATCCATGTTAATCTTAATCGAATCTATCGGTGGAGGGAACCAAGCTTTTGAAGACTCCCGAAGGAGATTAGTACCCCAACAATCTAGATATGTACTAGACTTATACATGGCCAAAGATAGAGCATTAGCTGCTACCAATAAACTTGGTAACGCAGCCTTACCATGATTAACATCATTTCGGTTTTCCATGTAAGATAAACAATGGTGCAGTAAATTTTTACAATACCAAAATTTCGGCCTGTTAAGCTCCTATGCTTCTATAAGTAACATTCCAGAGACTGAAAAATAGGTATATGAATACCCCAATCACGCATTTTCACAATAGTATCAACCAAATATTTACATTAAACCATGATATGTTCATAGTCCTCAACCAACTGACATCCTCTAGTACACAAGTCAATAAAGGAAATTCTGCGATATTTAAGAAAATGATTGGTGGGAATCACATATTTGCTAAGCCTCCACCAGAAAATCTCCACCTTCTTGTTGAGTTTTAGCTTTTTAAGCCAAATACCATACCCATCATCATCACCTGAATACCAACACTTCATTAGGTTTTCATATGACAAAGCAGAAATTGTCTTACCCGAAAACATGCTCAATAATTACACCTAATCCTCCATCAAAGAGGAATCAATTTGAATTTGACAGATCAACAGAATAAGATCTGTATGGAACAATTGCTGAAGCTAAGTATAATTCCAGCTACCATCTGAGATAAGCTGTTGCACCGTCATATCCTATAATGCTGCACAATTTGCAAATGTAGGCCATAAATCCATACATTTTTCTAACAGCCACACATCCTTCAGCACATTAGTCTTACTTCCTTTTCCCACTTTCCATTTGATAACATTTCTCAGATGCCTTCCACCGTCCAGTAAGATTTTCCACGCGCTAAAGATGGTCTTCGTTTGTGTACCATTCATAATGTCAATCCCATATTTAGCTCTGACTATTCTATGAAACAAAGAATCTGGTTTTTGCAAGTAATTCCACACCAGTCTTGCTCTTAGAGAACCAATTCTAAGCACAGGAGAATGCACTCCCAGCACCCCCATATTTCTTGGTTTGCACATCTCCCCCCAAGCAACATAATGCATACTCCTCTTCCCATCAGGTTTATGCCAGATAAAGCTTATACATAATTTTTCCAACTCATATAACATTCTTTTTGGGATCAAAGAATGTGTTATTAAGAAATTTGGCATGAATAACAGAGAGCTTTCTATAAGAGTGAGTTTACCTCCCATTGACAAAGACTTCTTCCCCCAAGCATTAAGTCTTTCCATAACATGGCTCAACAACTCATGGAAATCTACCATCCTTAACCTACTAAGAGAAATCTTTACACCCAAATAATTCATTTCTTTCACAACTTTGAAGCCAAGTACTCTAGTAATCTTCTTCTTCAAATAGTATCTAACAGCAATGCCAAATAAAATCTGAGATTTACTGACATTGATTCTCTATCCCATCCATTTACAAAAATCTTCAACGATAACCTTTAAAACTTTAGCTAAGGCAGACGAAACTTGTGATAAAACTATAACATCATCTGCATAAAGAAGACGCATGATCTTAGGACCACCAGGAGAGACCTAAATTATGAGAACCTGCTCCCTTTGCTCGAAAGAGTTTGAAATATGTTGAGAACACATGATGAAAAGATATGGTGAAAGTGGACATCCTTGACGAAATCCACTATGAGCATTAATCCACTTTGAATTCTTCCCATTAATGATGATAGAAAACCTTACATTCACAACACACTCCAGGAGAAGATTAGAAAAAAAGGTGGGAAAACCATACCATTTAAGTATTTGACAAAGCGTCGGCCAGCCCATACTATCATACGCCTGCTCCACATCCAATTTGATAGCCATCAACCCTTTCTTGTTTTTAGAGACTTTAAACTTATGAAATACCTCCTGAGCCAACAAACAATGCTTTGAAATAGATCTACCAGGAATAAATGCCATTTGTTCTTTTGAAATCATTTTGGAAATGCACTTCTTTAGTCTATTAACTAACATTGCAGCAACAATCTTATAATTAGTCTGACAAAGACTAATTGGTCTGTAATTGGATGGAACTAAAGGGTTCTTCACTTTAGAAATTAGAACTATTAATGTATCTTTCCATTCCATCTTTATATGTCTAGAACTTAAAAATGGTTTGCCAGCATTCCAAAGAGTTTCCCAAAAAATTGTCCAATAACATTTATAAAAACAAGAAGTAACTCCATCTATACCTGGAGACTTATTGTTCCCTTGTTGGAATACCGACTCCCGCAACTCTTCTGGTTGTTACCAATGTTGTTTACAATAATGTCATTTTGACTCATGATTAGGGAGTTGTTTTTAACACTTCAAATATTCCAACTATTGATTGTGAGAAGATTGTGGCCCATGATTTTCCTAATTTAGAAACTCAAAAGGATTTTAATGATGGAACATATCTTTCTTGTATTATTAATCAAAATGTGTTTTATTCCAATAATATTATGATTTCTAATCCTTTAAATGTTCAGGAATGTGTGAACGGAACTAATATTGACGCTCAATTGGCCATTATTGAAGGTGACTGGAATGAGATGGCATTAGAGGATGGCGAATTTATTTCTATGGATCATTATTCTATGCCTTCTAAATGCTTTAAAGAACCTATTATGAGGGATACTGATAATTTGGAGAATGATGGTATGTTTATGGAGGATGAATGTCCTAATACCCTAAGATATCAGCATAATGATAGTAAGACTCCTTAAACTTCAAATTATAATAGCGATGCTTTTAGTGATACTGAGGATATACATATTGCTACTAAATGTTTTACCATGGATGATAATGGCACTAGTTTTATTAAAGGTCATAGTAAAACAGGGAGGAATCCAAAGCATATCTCTTTGCAACCTCCTACAAACACTTGTTTGAATACTTATCATTAAGCTTTTCTTTATGTTTAGTACAATTATTTGGATTGTGAGGAGCATTGGTTGCCCATCTTCTAAAATTCGTATTAAGAATTTATGCCCTGTGAATAATATTTCTATTCTTGTCTGACTTCAACCGCTTATCTCTGCTTCTAGGTTGTTATGCACCTCTCGGTTTTTGGGTTTTAACTATGCTATTTTAAATGTGGCTAACAAAATTTGGGTATTTTGGAAAAATCTGGTTAAAATTGATGTTATTGGTGATTTTAATCAAGTCTTGCATTGTAAAGTTGAGTCTCTTAATTTTCATTGTTGTGCCTCTTTTGTGTATGCTGCCTCTTCCCTCTACATTAGAAAGATGCTATGGGATCAGCTTATTATTTTTTATAGTATATGTAATTTCCTTAGTTTGTTGGTTGTGACTTTAATGCCATCACTACCCCCTCAGAAAGGATTGGAGGTTCTTCTCCTTCTTATTGCTCTATGGAAGATTTTATTAATATGATTTTGGCTTACAATTTGATTGATATTGGGTTTATTGGTAATAACTTTACCTGGAATAGGGGTCACTTATGGAAAAGGCTTGACCGTGTGATCTTTAATGATTATTGGCTTAATTCTATTAACTCCACTAATGTACAACATCTTAATAGAACTTTGTCTGATCATTATCCTTTGCTTATTACCACTAAATATAGACACTTTAATGCTCCCTCTCATTTCAGATTCCAAAATATGTGGATACTTCATGACTCCTTTTTTGATATTGTTCAAAATATTTGGCAAGCTCCTTTACACCTGAATAATTCTACTTTTGGTATGAACAGACCTTGTTTTAAGCTTAAAAGGTTGAAATAAGTTTTGAATTGATGGAATCATCATGTTTTAAGAAATATTTTTTCTAATATTTTACAAGCAGAACAATGTGTGAATTCTAATGAGATTTTGTGTCAAACGACTCTACTGATGCTAATTTTAATCTTTTAAAGAAGTATAAACTAGATCTTTTTAATTTCCAAGCTTAGGAAGAGGTCTTTTGGAAATAAAAAGCAGTTGCTAAGCACTTGGTTGAGGTTGATAACAATACTAAGTAATTTCATGTATTAACTAAGAGAAAAAGGATTAAAAATAGTATTAATAACATCCAAAGAGAGGATGGCTCTTATTCTGACAGCTTTGTGGAGATTGCTAATTTAGCTATAAATCATTTTCATACCCATTTCAATAAAGTTTTCAATCCTATTCAAGTTATGGATCACTCTTTTATCCCCAACCTTATATCCCTTGAGGATAGTGAATCTCTCTCTAGGCCTCCTTCTTTTAATGAGGTTAAAGAGATTATGTTGGATGTGAATAGTGATTATGTAGCAGGGCCTGATGGTTTTATGACTCTTTTCTTTCAAAAATCTTGGCACATTATTCAGTATGTTATTTTTCCTGCTATTTTAGATTTTTTTGTTGGTAATCCCATCTCAAAGTTTTTTACTTCCACCTCATTATTGCTTATTCCAAAGAACAATTCTGTTCAAACTTTGAATGACTTTCGTCCTATAAGCCTTTATACCTTCTTCAACAAATTGATCTCTAAAATTATTAAGATTCATCTTACTTCTATTTTACCTAAAACTATTCCCCTTATCAGATGGGTTTTGTTAAAGGTTGGGCTATCACGGATAATATTCTTTTGGCTCAAGAATTCTATTTAGATTTGGATGTTCGGGTTAGAGGGGGAAATTTGATTTTGAAACTTGATATTGTCAAGGCTTATGACAATATTGATTCAAATTTTATTTACCTTATTTTTGAGCTTTTTAATTTTAATTCTATGTTTATTAAACTTATTAAGAATTGTATTGAAGATGTCTATTTTTATATAATTGTCAATGGTTCAAATTTTGGTGTTTTCAAGTCTTCTCATGGCTTAAGGAAAGGTGATCCTATTTCTCCTACCCTTTTTATTATTGTGGTTGAATTTCTTTCTAGGAGTCTTTCTAATTTATTTTAGAATAATCCTGGTCTCTATTTTAGAACTTTGGGAGGTTTCCATATATCCCATTTATGCTTTGCAGATGACTTTATTATTATTACTAATGCGACTATTAATTGAGTCCATAAAATTATAGAGTTTTTTCAGCATTTTGAGATGGTTAGTGGCCTATCTTTTAGCAAAACAAAAGCTATTTTAGTGCTTCTAAGAGGATCTCCAATGATCATATTTTATCTAATAAAGATGCTACAGGTTTTACCCATTCTAACTTGACAAGCAAGTATCTTGGTGTTCCTCTTTTTAAAGGTGGAAGGAAAACTTTTTTGTTTGATGATCTTATTGCTTCTATCCAGAATAAGCTCTTATCTTGGGACTCTAGTTTTCTTAGTTTTGGGTGTAGAGTTACTCTGATCAAAAGTGTTCTTTGTGGTTTACCAGTTTATAGTTTTCAAACTATTTTTTTGACTCATGTTGTTTGCAATAGGGTCCACAAGCTTATTAACAAATTCTTTTGGAAAGGCACTTCTTCTACTTCTAAAATTACTTGGGCAGCTGTGGAGAAGTGTTGTGGTTTTTTGGCTAAAGGTGGTCTTGGTTGCAAAAATTTATATGACCTTGCTAAGGCCTTTTCTTTTAAACTTTGGTATAATTTATGTACTAAAGAGAATCTTTGGGCTAATTTTATGATTTTTAAGTATTGTGTTGGCAAACATCCTACTAATATTTCTCCTAAGCTTAGGGACTCTAAAGTTTGGAAAAGGCTTTGCAAGGTTAAATGAGAGGTGGAGCCCTTTATTTCTTAGGGGCTTGGTGAAGGTGATATCTTTTTCTGGCAAGATAGATGGTTAGGTAAATATTCTATTGACTCCATCTTGAATTCTACCTCTACTGTGTCGGTCAAAGCTAATTCTTTATTAATGATAAATATTGGGACTATGATAAGCTTTCTAATATGATTCCTGATTGTATCATCCACCGTATTTTAAATATGCCTATTAATACTATTTTTAAAGATATTATTTTATGTGATTTATCCAAAGATGGTAGTTTTCACTTAAAGAGTGCTTGGCATTCTTTTAGAGATAAAGGCAATATTGATAAATTTTTTATTAATATTTGGCATAAGAGCATTCCTTCTACTATTTTTATTTTTGTTTGGAGAGTTTTGCATAGATTTATCCCTACGGATGATAATCTCATTAAAGAAAGCTTCATTTTGGCTTCCAAGTGTCAATGTTATTTTCACATGGAGAATATGCATCATGTTTTTTTATCTGGTCCTGTTGTTGTTAGAACTTGGGTTTATTTTGATGATTTGTCTCAGTTAAATTTCTTTAATGCCCATCTTTCCCTTAAATCCTTACTTAAGTCTTGGTTTGTTTAACTCTAAAGGTCACATTCGCAATGTTATTCCTTCTCTCATTATTTAATTTCTTTTGTTGGAAAGGAATAACTCCCTTTTCAATGATGTGATGATGAACCATCATAATGTTATTCAGAGGGTGAAGGATAAGGTTTTAGATTTTGTGGCTGTTAATTTGCTTACTATTAAGAATTTTAAAAACTATTATTTTGTTGATACTACTTTAGGGATTAACTTGGAGGGTGCTCCTTCTGCTTCTAATATTATCTATTAGAACAAGCCCCCTCCTAATTTCTTTAAACAGAATGTGGATGGTGCTATTTTTGTTTTATCTGCTGGTTGTGATGGTGTTATTAGGGATAGTAATGGTTATCTTATTACTGCTTTTGGGGGCCTGGTTCATAATGGTAACTCTTTTAATGCTCTTAATATGGCCATTCTTTATGGTATTCAGTTGCGCATCCCTCTAAACTTAACTAACTTGTATATTGAAGTTAATTCTGGTTTTAATCTTCAACCTTTTAAGCTATCGAGGATATGTGCTGCTCCACGAATAACTTCTATTATGTTAGGGAAATTAGAAAGCTGTTGTTATTTTTTAATTCCTCGTTTCACCATATTAGTAAGGTAATTCCTGTGCCTCTTGGCTTGCTTTGTGGGGTTGTAGTCTTGTCTATTTTTGTGATGTTATTTCATCTACTATACTTGGTCCTCTTAGTAGCTTACTTAACCTTGATGTGTGTGGTATTCCTTATGTTAGCTCTTAATTATTTATTTTATTTGCTGCTGATATGGATGGTTTTCTCTTTCGGCCTATTTGTTATCTTGGCTATTTTGTTTTTCTGGCCATCCTAGTTACACCGGTTAATTCTAGGGTGTTCTATTTTTAACAAGTTCTACCTGGTGCTATTTTTATATTGGATGGACCATTTCTGGTGTGGAGGTTCTGCTCCATCTTATTTGTGTTTTTGGGATTATATTTTGTGGCTATTGTCGGAGGTGTTTTCTCCATATAGCTGATGAGTTTTTCAGCTGGACTGGTTCTTATCTTATATTGGCTAAGTTTATCTCCAGTCTTTGGGATTTTATGTGCTGTTTCATTTGCACCAGCTATCCCTTTTCTCATTTTTTGGTTATCTGCTGTTGGCATAACTCTGTGTCTTCTTGTTTTCCTATTATCTTTATGATTTTGGACTTGAGCAATGATTTCTCTGGTTTTAATGTTGAAGGTCTATTCCATTATTGCTCTCCTACCTTTTTTTTAGTGGGGTGCTGGGTCTAATGGTGGTGTTCTGGCTGGGTTTTCATCTTTTGCAGGTGCAACTATTGGTTGGTTTTTTGCCTACAGGTGGTAGTTGTATTATGGTGCAGTTATTTGTTTTAGCATTCTGGATAACCCATGCTTTGATCTGCCCGATTCCTTTAGTTTCTAGGGTGCTGGGGGTAATCGTGCATTTCTGACCGGGGTCTCTCATTTTGTTGGTGATGTTGTTGGCTGGGTTGCTACCTACAGCTGGGTGTTGAGCCCTTGGTTGTTGCTGTGCCTACTATTTCTTTGTCTGTGGTGGTCTGATGTGGTTATTTCCTTTGGGATTATGGATAAACCATGCTATTCTATTAGGGATCCTATGTTGGGCTGGAGGGGTTTATCCATGGTTTTTTTGGGTGACCCTAAATATAGGATTGAGTGGCTTTTGGATTTTCCTAATGAGGCTTGCTATATTAATTGTATTCTGAGCTCTTTAAGTCTTAATTCTAAGAATGGCTTTACTTGAAATAGAATTTTCTTTAGTTCCTTTATTGCTACCTGCTATTCATTTTATTATTATTGTTTAACATATATTTGTTGTGGTGTAGCTCTTTCTTTTGCATCATTTCTTCCTTGCAAGTGGAGCTACTTTGGGCTTTCTTCAACCATTTTTATAGAAAGATTGGGCCTTATTGTAATCATACTATCTTTCTTTTTTGGATGCTTGTCTCTAGCATCGTTAGCATGTTACTAAGATGCCTTGTATTTTTGATTTGTGGAGATAATTGGCTCGTAGGTTTTCTTTTGCTTTGCTTTGTAGCTCGTAAGAGCATTAGTGAGCCGATGGTCTATTGTAAGGACTTTGTAACTAATTTTTTATATTAACGCGTAGGCCCCGTTATGGGTTTTAATTTAAAAAAAAAGGAAAATGATAAAAAAAGAAATTAAGACTGACCCCCTATTACCAAGTCACCGAATGATTAGATCATTATCCTTCCACCGAACTATAGTACAGAATGAATAGCCGTGACGCAGTCGGTCGCCAAGCCCGCCTCTCTCTCTCGTTGTTGCGCGCCTTTACTCTATAGAACCAGCATAGATCGCAGACGAGCACGCTAATGAGGCTCAGACTGATAATGCGGGGAGGAAATCTGTACGTGCTTTGCCACCTGGCGAGAAAGAACTCCAGGAGATCCATTAGTGAGTACGATCCCGTTCTTTGGCGTGGTGGTTTGAATTTATCAGCAAAGCACCGTTTTCCTAACTGCCCTTTTTTGTTTATTTCAATTTCTATTTCTTAATTAAAGTTATTTATTTTTTTCATCTTAATTTATTTCAATTATTTCTTTTTATCAAGCTGCTTCTTTTTTTATTTGTATATTCCTTTATTTTCTTTTTCAGAACAATTGAGCAAATAACAAAGCGAATTACTTTAGCTATGTACGTTATGTGAGTTTGTAAATTTTTTTTTAAAATTCAATTTAGTTAGCATTAATATTTATAAGTTTAAGTTTTATTTTGTTTATTGCATAGCATTTGATGTGTTCAATTTTTAAATTAGAAACATAGTCATTAAAAGATACTAAAAACTTGTTTGATTGAGCAATTAATATTATAAATGTTGTTTTACAATTTCTTTTAGAGAAAATGTTGTTCTAACATTTCTCCAATTAAGTTGAAATTGTTTTTTATTTGCATTCTCAAACCAAAAATAGTTATTATATGTTGTACTAAATTATTATGACCTTTTAATTTAAAAAATAAAATATTTATATCTCAACAACAATAAATATAAATTCCTTTAAAAGGATTTTAAGAAAATATCATTGTATACAAAATGTTTTAAACATCAATTTATAATATTATAATTTATAATGTAATATTTATTACTAGTACAACAATTTAAAACCTCATTACTCATGCCTCTTCTTCCTCCAAATATTTTCCTTTGAGTTTCATTCCAACTATTGAAAAATTAATTTAGTTTATGAATGAGGAAATCTTTAAAGGCTCAAAAGAATGCGTGCTCGACCTCATCGAGTACTCAATATGAAATGACCTTACTAGGAAGCATTACCCTTCTTCATTAAGAAAGCATGTCACACCTCATAAGCTAAATTAGAATGAATTGTATCTTTTATCTTTAAATAATAAAAATTAATGTTAAATAATTTCTTTCAAAAATAAAATTCCAGCAAAAATGAAGCTATTGATAAAAAAAACAATGTAAATCTATGATCATTATTCCAAAATTAATTTCGTCTGGACGAAATATTTCCAGAGAACCAGTCGCCACGGACGGTAATTTAATTTCGTCTGGATGAAAATTTTCCAGAGAGCCAATCATCCTGGACGATAATTTATTTCGTCCTGGACGAATAGGACTTAGAAAAAAATTTTCCGAGCAAGTTCCTATTCGTTCCATATGCTCTATGGGAGATAACTGTCTGATCGTCCAGTACGAACGTATATCGTCCTGTACGATCAATATAAATTTTATATGATCTCCTCATGTGTGTGTGTGTATGTTTTTATTCACTCAAGTTACAATCACTCCCTTTCAATTTTTTTTTATTTCAAAGAAAAGTACAAGCTTCAAATATTACAGAGTATCTCATGCTGAATTCAATTTGAAGTCATCATAATCTGGAGCTCGTTTTCCCTGAAATGTTAGTACACACAAGAGCAAATACAATTCTTCTAAAAAATGTTAGGAGATAACTACACATTTGAACAATAATGTTTGGAATCATCAAAACTTCTTAAGTTGCAAAAAATGTAAAGCATGCAAATAGCAACTATCTTAGCATTACATACTAAAGAGAATCATTGGGCTAATTTTATGATTTCTAAGTATTGTGTTGGAAAACAACCTACTAATATTTCTACTAATCTTGGGGACTCAAAAGTTTGGAAAAGGCTTTGAAAGGTTAAATGAGAGGTGGAGCCCTTTATTTCTTGGGGGCTTAGTGAAGGTAATATCTTTCTCTCGCAAGATAGATGGTTAGGTAAAGATTCTATTGACTCCATCTTGAATTCTACCTCTACTGTGTTAGTCAAAGTTAATTCTTTCTTTAATAATAACTATTTGGACAATGATAAGCTTTGTAATATGATTCCTGATTGAATCATCCACCATATATTAAATCTGCCTATTAATACTGTCTCCAAAGATATTATTTTATGTGATTTATCTAAAGATGGTGGTTTTCACTTAAAGAGTGCTTGGGATTCTTTTTGAGATAAAGGCAATATTGATAAATGTTTTATTAATGTTTGGCATAAGAGCATTCCTTCTATTGTTTCTATTTTTGTTTGGAGAGTTTTGCATAGTTTTATCCCTACGGATGATAACCTCATTAAAAAAGGCTTCATTTTGGCTTCCAAGTATCAATGTTATTTTCACATGGAGAATATGCATCATGTTATTTTATCTGGTCCTATTGCTGTTAGAACTTGGGTTTATCTTGATTATTTATCTCAGTTAAATTACTTTAATGCCCATCTTTCCCTTAAATCCTTACTTAAGTCTCGGTTTGTTAACTTTAAAGGTCACATTAGCAATGTTATTCCTACTCTCATTTTTTGGTTTCTTTGGTTGGATAGGAATAACTCCCTTTTCAATAATGTGAGGATGAACCATCATAATGTTATTCAGAGGGTGAAGGATAAGGTTTTAGATCTTGTGGATGTTAATTTACTTACTATTAAGATTTTTAAAAACTGTTATTTTGTTGGTACTACTTTAGGGCTTAACTTGGAGGGTGCTCCTTCTGCTCCTAATATTATCTATTGGAACAAGCCCCCTCCTATTTTTTTTAAACTAAGTATGGATGGTGTTATTTTTGATTTATCTGCTTGTTATGGTGGTGTTGTTAGGGATAATAATGGTTGTCTTATTGTTTCTTTTGCAGGCCTGGTTCATAATTGTAACTCTTTTACTGCTCTTACTATGGCCATTCTTTATCGTATTCAGTTGTGCATCCCTCTTAACTTAACTAACTTGAATATTGAAGTTAATTCTAGTTTTAATCTTCAACCTTTTCAAGCTATTGAGGATATGTGCTACTCCCCGAATAACTTCTATCATGTTAGGGAAATTAAAAAGCTGCTGCTATTTTTGAATTCCTCATTTCACCATATTAGTAAGGAAGGTAATTCCTGTGCCTCTTAGCTTGCTATATGGGGCTGTAGTCTTATCTGTTTTACTGATGTTATTTTGTTTACTATACTTAGTCCTCTTAGTAGCTTGCTTAACCTTGATGCGTGTGGTACTCCTTATGTTAGCTCTTAATTATCTATTTTATTGGCTGCTGATATGGATGGATTTCTCTTTCTGCCTATTTGTTGCTTGACTATTTTTCTTTACTAGCCATCCTGGTTACACCTGCTGAATTTCTAAGCTGTTCTATTTTTATCTAGTTCTACCTGGTGCTATTTTTATGTTGGATGGACCATTTCTGGTGTGGAGGTTCTGCTCCATCTTGTTTGTGTTTTTAGGATTCTATTTTGTGGCTATTGCTGGAGGTGTTTTCTCCCAATAGCTATTGAGTTATTCAACTGGACTGGTTCTTATCTTTTATTGGCTAAGTTTATCTCCAATCTTTTGGATTTTGTGTGCTGTTTCATTAGCACCTGCTACCCCTTTTCTCATTTTTTGGTTATCTGTTGTTGGCATAACTCTGTGTTTTCTTATTTGGCTATTATTTTTATGAATTTGGACTTGTCCAATGATTTCTCTGGTTTTAATGCTGAAGGTCTATCCCATTGTTCCTCTCCTACCTTTTTTTAGTGGGGTGCTGTGGGCAATAGTGGTGTTCTTGTTGGGTTTCCATCTTTTGCGGGTACACCTTTTGGTTGGTTTTTTGCCTACAAGTGGTTATTGTATACTGGTGTGGTTATTTATTCTAGCATTCTAGATAACCCGAGCTATGATCTACCCCATTCCTTTAGTTTTTGGTTTGCTGGGGGTCATCATGCATTTCAGGCTGGGGTCTCTTATTTTATTGGTGATGTTGTTGGCTGGGTTGCTACCTACAGCTGGGTGTTGAGCCCTTGGTTGTTGCTGTGCCTACTATTTCTCTGTCTGTGGTGGTCTGGTGTGGTTATTTCCTTTGGGATTATGTATAAACTATGCTATTCTATTGGGGATCCTATATTGTGCTGGAGGGGTTTGCCCATGGTAGTTTTGGGTGACCCTGAAGGTAGGATTGAGTGGCTTATGGATTTTCCTAATGAGGCTTGCTATATTTATTGTATTCTGAGCTCTTTAAGTCTTAATTCTAAGACTGGCTTTACTTGGAATAGAATTTTCTTTAGTTCCTTTGTTGCTAGCTGCTATTCATTTTATTGTTATTATTTAACATATATTTTGTTATGGTGTAGCTCTTCCTTTTGCATCATTTCTTCCTTGCAGGTGGAGCTGCTTTGGGCTATCTTCAACCTTTTTTACTGTAATCATATGATCTTTCTTTTTTGGATGCTTGTCTATAGCATCGTTAGAATGTCACTAGGATGCCTTGTATTTTTGATTAGCAGTGATAATTGGCTTGTAGGATTTCTTTTGCTTTGTTTTGAAGCTCGTAAGAGCATTAGTGAGCAGATGGACTCCTATAAGGACTCTGTAATTATTTTTTTATATTAACACGTAGGCCCCTTTGTGGGTTTTAATTTAAAAAAAAAAAGGAAAATGATAAAAATACATTGAGACTGACCCCCTTATTGCCAAGTCACCGAATTATTTGATCATTGCCCATGGGAGGGCCCGTTTGCCTAACTGCCCTTTTTTGTTTATTTCAATTTATATTTCTTAGTTAAAGTTATTTATTTTTTCATCTTAGTTTATTTCAATTATTTCTTTTAGTCAATTTATATCTTCTTTTTATTTGTATATTCATTTATTTTCTTTTTCAGAACAATTGAGAAAATAACAAAGTGAATTACTTTAGCTATTTACATTATGAGAATTTATAAAATTTAATTAGCATTAATATTTATAAGTTTAAGTTTAATTTTGTTGATTGCGTAACATTTGATGTGTTTAATTTTTTAATTAGCAACATAATCATTAGAAGATACTAAAGACTTGTTTGATTGAGTAGTTAATATTTTAAATGTTGTTTTAACTTTTCTTTTAGAGAAAATGAAGTTCTAACGTTTCTCAAATTAAGCTGAAATTGTTTTTTATTTGCATTCTCAAACCAAAAATAGTTATTATATGTTTTACTAAATTATTAGCTATGACCTTTTTAATTTAAAAAATAAAATATCTATATCTCAACAACAATAAATATATATTCCTTTAAAGGATTTTAAGAAAATTTCATTATATACAAAATGTTTTGAACATAAATTTATAATATTATAATTTATAATGTAATATTTATTACTAGTACAACAATTTAAAACCTCATTACTCATGCCTCTTCTTCCTCCAAATATTTTCCTTTGAGTTTCATTCCAAGTATTGAAAAATTTATTTAGTTTATGAATGAGGAAATCTTTAAAGGCTCAAAAGAATGTGAGATCGACCTCATCTGCTACTCAATATGAAAAGACCTTACTACAAATCATTGCCCTTCTTCATTAAGAAAGCATGGAATCTGGAAGGAAACCTATCTTTTCTTTGACTTTGTGAAGATTTTTTTTTTTGTTAAAAATTCTCGTCCCCTGAGAATTACGAAAAGTCATGGATTACTACCAGGGGGAGGGGGGATACAAGACCTTCCCTGTCACACCTCATAATCTAACTTAGAATGAATTATATCTTTTATCTTTAAATAATAAAAACTAATGTTAAATAATTTCTTTCAAAAATAAAATACCAGCAAAAATGAAGCTATTGATCAAAACAACAATGTAAATCAATGATTATTATTCCAAAAATCATATATAATAGCTAGGAGTCATAGTAATATAACATAATGTCTTCCCACTCCTAACTTGAAATAAATAACTGAAGGATAAAAAAATTCTAAAGAATCCCTATATGTGAACAATTTCACACTTTTGATCCTCTTCCTTATCCTGAAATCATTAAACCTTATATATTGAGCTTAAAAAGATCAATATATCACTAAAATCCTATTATTAAAGTCAAAGCATAGAAAAGAAACAATATGCATGTTAAAAAAAAAAACAATATACATGTAATCATTTAATTCATAATAGTAGCTTTCTATATGATTATGAGTCTACGCATAAGTAGTAAAATACATATTGTAGCAATAAAGCCTATAAAATAATATAGTACTAATGTAAAAATAGTAGGAAAAAGAGAAATTATTTTGAAACCAAACCATACATCATAGCAATGCTATCCAAATAGTAAAAAAATCATAAATCTGTAAAGCAGAAGTATTTATGTAAAATTTAAGAAATATATAACAATACATAAAATAATATCAATGAATCATAGAGGTGTGTACACATGATGCTCAATTATGCTATATTAGTATCTATTAAATATCTTATTCACATGCTTAGTAAATCACTATTAATAGTAAATTAGTAAATCAGTAAATTAGGCTAGGTAATTAGTGATAGTAAATCAATAATAATAGTAACTTAGTGTTAGTAAATCATAGTGATTTAATACAATAAATAAGTATTTTTATACAGGTCTAAGAAGTCACACAAAAAAAGTAAGGATTTTTAACTTACATAGGGTTTTTCTAATAACAATGAGTCTATATCAGTATCGGGTGGTGTTCAATAAACGAAGTCTTCACTCTTACTCATCGGTATGATAATTAACTCTTTATAACACCAAATCTTTAAAACACATAAATTAGTAAGGGATAACATTGCAAAGCTTAGTATTTAAAAGAAAGCATATCGACCCACCATCATGTACAAGTATTAATCAGTCTCTAACTAACATCAATAAGTAACAAGCCTTGCATTTTTTTCACACACATTATTATAAAGTTATAAGAAATAGTTATTAATTATTCACATGTATATATTTATTAATATTTCTTTGATAAGTGCAAATAATTTTATGTTTTATGTGTTAATTTGTTAGTGAATATGTGTTATTTTAGTTGTATTTATGTAGACAAATATAGAAAATAGGCAAAAATTTTAATTATAGCACATCGTCACAGCGTCAGACACAATACCACCACGGTGCCATCATTGACACCACCGGAGCGCCCAAATATGATATGGTGGTGCCCAATCTCTATTTTTTTTAACTGCTACAGCATCAGAAGAGTTAGCTCCACATAGCTCAGTCTCTATCTACTAGTGCCATTAAGTCAAGGCAGTGCCACATAGAAGCTACAATGCTAAACCATCACGAGTGTAGTGGTATTATAATTATAACTATTCAGGCCATGTTCTGTGAGTGAAGCGATGCATCAATTCATTAAATAATGGGACTTAGTTAGCAAGCGCTAGAGCTGAGGAAACCCTTTAGCGGGGAAGTGTTAGTTCATTTTATGGATGATGCGAAGAAACTGTCTCTAGTGCCAAAGCTCTATAATCCATTTTCTTTCATTTTTATAATTATTTTATAAATAATATTAGTAGAAGAGTTCAGTTACTTAATTAATTTTTTGTCATCCTTGCCAAGGAAAAATACTTACAAATTGATTATATTATTGAATTAATTTTAGAATTAAACCTACTCATACTTTATTAATAATATAACTATATTGCATTTAGTGTTGTTTGTATTTACATTGGATTGTATTTTATATTAATAGTTGAGTCATTAGTCATATTTACATTATATCATTTCTGCTTCGCTGCACCAGATATCATAGAGTTGCATTACTTGCCTTAATTTTAGTACATTCTTATAAATTGAAATTTAAGATCATTAATAATTATATAAGCTAACAATACATCATTTATCTTGAAAGCACCATAGCGCCATTCAAACTCTATCATTAAGCATTGTTAAGTCATTAGTTAAAATGAATCATTTGGACTGAATGCCACATTATTAGTTTCAAGTAAGCACTATAGTGATGAAACTATAAAGATGGTGTCACATCATTTTCATCACTATAGCATTGATAGCACCACAATGGTCATCTTATACGATGTCTATTGTGCTAACGCATGGCAACTACACAGTGGCCCATTTCTAAAAAGTTGTTTTGATTTCCCATAACCAGCATCGCCGTTCCATATGGCTTGAACATGTGGTGTCCTCTTATAACGCACCGCCATTTTGAGTTAAAAAAAATTGATTTCAAAATCATTTTATATATCTAGAACTTCCAAAATTCATAAAAAATCCATTTCTTCACCAAATTTTGTGTTCATGGGTTCGTTGGAAAGGTCTAGAGCACTAATATTTATTAAAACTAAAATTACAAGTGTTTTGATGATTGGATTATGAGTTATTTTAGATTGTGTAAAATTCACTTTTAGCAATTTTCTCATAATCGTGTGATAAATTTGAGCCCAAATTTAGGTGAGATGTTTTTTAACATCTTAGGCATCACTTATAATTTTCTTAGGATCAGATGTTCAAAGGATTTCTATTATGTGAATTTTCAAAGTAATAGGTACATTTTGGACCCAAAATTTCAAAAATTCATAACTCTTCAAATTCCTAGAATTAGGTTGCATAATTAGTATGGTGTGCTTGCATATAATTAAGGGTTAGATGACAAACATTTCAAACCAATTTGAATACTAGAGACACCTTGGAAAAATAATTAAGGAAAAGGTCTAAACAACTCAGAAAACTCCTATGAAATTATTCACACTCCTAATAGGGGTGAAACTTTAAAACATTAAATTTAATGACATTATGTACCTTAGGTTAAAATTTCACTAGATTTGGAAGTCATTAGGTTAGAAAATTAAACAAATCAAATTTAAGCATTTTTAGGAGTCCAAAAAATTTAAATTTTTTTAATAAATTAAACTTAAGTCTAAAACTTACAAATAATATCTAAAACTGAAAATAAATTAATCCTCTATCTATGAAAAGTAAAATCCCCAACACTGGACCTTTAATTTAACTTGAATTTAGGTTTTAATAAAATTAATTAATTAATTAAATGAAATAAATAAAAAATAAAAATCCCAAATCAATTCTAAACTCTTGAAAACACACTTATTGTTCATTACTAACCTTTGGATTTAGGTAGAGAGAGAAGCTCCGTTTTTTTTGTTCTAGAGAGAGAATCTGTTCTTGCTGATTTTGGTTTCGCGATCTTTTTCTTGTTTGAATTGCGGGGGAGGATGTCCTCATCCGACCGCCGGCAGAGGATTGCCGGCGGTAGTATTCATTCTGGGGTTGGTCGTAATACGACTTTGAAGCCTCAAGACCAAAGATCAGTCAGTTTTCGTGATGTTCTTAGAGATCAAGAAAAGCCTAGACTTTCTTCTAGTCTGGTTATCAGAGAAGGGATGAGGCAATCGGAGAGGACTAATCCTATTGTGGAAGGGAAAGAAAAGAGTATTTCTGTCGATGTTGATCAGAACGTTGAAGAGGAGGCTTTTCCGGGGTTTCAAGCGGAAAGAGAAGTTGAATTGCTGTCACCAGAGGTTAACGTGATAGTAAAAAATCGAGAAGGTAATCATATTCCAGAAATTCAGACTCTGAATGATAAGAAGCATAAGGAATCTTTAGAAAAGAACGAAGGTAATTAGAGTGAATGTTTTAAATTGAATGATGAGGTGAACCAGGGAAACAACTTTGAATCGGCTTGGAAGAAGACTCAACACATCAAACTGAATTTTGACTCCAAATCTACACAGCTATCGGAAGATGGGGTGGCTGTTAAACTCAAAACTGATAAGGAATTATCTAATTCCCATATGTTGAAGAAGTCGTTAGTTATTAAAATTCTAGGACATGAATTGCCATTTTCAATCAGTAGTCAAGAACTCAGAAGACAATGGAGTAAATATGGTAGCTTCCATCTAAAGACTTTGGGCAATGATTGGATTCTGTGTTTGTTTGCTAATCAGGAATCTATGGAAGTATTGAATGGGGGCCCTTGGTACATTGGAAACCACATCATAGGCATGGATAGATGGTCGCCTTCTTTCTCCACTGATTCGCTTAAAGGAATCACTTCACCAGTTTGGATTCGCTTCCCAGGACTGCCGTTGAGCTGTTAGGATGAGGACAACATCCCTATCATTGCCTCAATGATAGGTACTCCTTTGATGCTGGATGGAAATTCATTCAAATGGGGAAAATGGGAGTATGCTCGATGCTGTGTCCGCATTGATCTGGAAAAAAAGCTTCCTACAGGCATTTGGATAGAGGGTATTCATGGAAGATCCTTTCAACGGGTGGAATACGAAAAATTAACTTCTCTCTATTACCAATGTGGTAGAGTTGGTCATAGTAAAGATAAATGTCCTGATTCTATTGTTGTGACTGAAACTGATTTGGAATATAAAGGTTCTAAAGATGTTGTGAATCAGGTTGGGGAAGTAAAATCTGATATTGTTAAGAAGAATGTTGAAGAATATGGGTCTTGGATCCATGTTAAGTTCAACAATAGAAGATTCAAAAATGCCAAAAATAACATTGGTGTTAATACTTCTGTTAAAAAGGTTTATAAACCTGTTGTTATGTTGAAACAGGGGAATGCTGCTGAGGCGAAGGAGGTATGTATTACCTAGAAAACATCAGTCCAAGCAGAGTCAGCGAAGAAGAATCAAGATGTTGCAGTTCAAGTTCAGGAAATTCCAATTGCTGTTACCAAGTCACCGAATGATTAGATCATTATCCTTCCACCGAACTATAGTACAGAATGAATAGCCGTGACGCAGTCGGTCGCCAAGCCCGCCTCTCTCTCTCGTTGTTGCGCGCCTTTACTCTATAGAACCAGCATAGATCGCAGACGAGCACGCTAATGAGGCTCAGACTGATAATGCGGGGAGGAAATCTGTACGTGCTTTGCCACCTGGCGAGAAAGAACTCCAGGAGATCCATTAGTGAGTACGATCCCGTTCTTTGGCGTGGTGGTTTGAATTTATCAGCAAAGCACCGTTTTCCTAACTGCCCTTTTTTGTTTATTTCAATTTATATTTCTTAGTTAAAGTTATTTATTTTTTCATCTTAGTTTATTTCAATTATTTCTTTTAGTCAATTTATATCTTCTTTTTATTTGTATATTCATTTATTTTCTTTTTCAGAACAATTGAGAAAATAACAAAGTGAATTACTTTAGCTATTTACATTATGAGAATTTATAAAATTTAATTAGCATTAATATTTATAAGTTTAAGTTTAATTTTGTTGATTGCGTAACATTTGATGTGTTTAATTTTTTAATTAGCAACATAATCATTAGAAGATACTAAAGACTTGTTTGATTGAGTAGTTAATATTATAAATGTTGTTTTAACTTTTCTTTTAGAGAAAATGAAGTTCTAACGTTTCTCAAATTAAGCTGAAATTGTTTTTTATTTGCATTCTCAAACCAAAAATAGTTATTATATGTTTTACTAAATTATTAGCTATGACCTTTTTAATTTAAAAAATAAAATATCTATATCTCAACAACAATAAATATATATTCCTTTAAAGGATTTTAAGAAAATTTCATTATATACAAAATGTTTTGAACATAAATTTATAATATTATAATTTATAATGTAATATTTATTACTAGTACAACAATTTAAAACCTCATTACTCAAGCCTCTTCTTCCTCCAAAGATTTTCCTTTGAGTTTCATTCCAAGTATTGAAAATTTAATTTAGTTTATGAATGAGGAAATCTTTAAAGGCTCAAAAGAATGCGTGCTCGACCTCATCGAGTACTCAATATGAAATGACCTTACTAGGAAGCATTACCCTTCTTCATTAAGAAAGCATGTCACACCTCATAAGCTAAATTAGAATGAATTGTATCTTTTATCTTTAAATAATAAAAATTAATGTTAAATAATTTCTTTCAAAAATAAAATTCCAGCAAAAATGAAGCTATTGATAAAAAAAACAATGTAAATCTATGATCATTATTCCAAAAATCTTATATAATAGCTACGATTCATAGTAATATAACATAATGTCTTCCCACTCCTAACTTCAAATAAATAACTGAAAGATTAAAAAAATTCTAAAGAATCCCTATACGTGATCAATCTCACACTTCCAATCCTCTTCCTTAACCTAAAATTATTAAACCTTATATATTGAGCTTAAAAAGATCAATATATCACTAAAACCCTATTATTAAAGTCAAAACATAGAAAAGAAACAGTATGCATGTTAAAAAAAAAACAATATACATGTAATCATTTAATTCATAAGAGTAGCTTTCTATATGATTATGAGTCTGTGCATAAGTAGTAAAATACATATTGTAGCAATAAAGCCTATAAAATAATATAGTACTGATGTAAACATAGTAGGACAAGAAATAATTATTTTGAAACCAAACCATACATCATAGCAATGCTATCCAAATAGTAAGAAAATCATAAATACGTAAAGTAGAAGTATTTATGTAAACTTTAAGAAATATATAACAATACATAAAAATAATATCAATGAATCGTAGAGGGGTGTACACATGATGTTCAATTATTCTATATCAGTATTAAATCAAAATCTTTTTCACATGCTTAGTAAGTCACTACTAATAGTAAATTAGTAAATCATTGGTAACAGTAAATAAGTAAATTAGGCTCGGTAATCAGTAATAGTAAATCAATAATAATAGTAACTTCATGTTAGTAAATCACAGTGATTTAATACAATAAATTAGTATTTTTATGCAGGTCTAAGAAGTCACACTAAAAATGTAAGGAGTTTTAACTTAGTGTTTTTCTAATAACAATGAATCAATATCAATATCGGGTAGTGTTCAATAAACGAAGTCATCACTCTTACTAGTTAGTATGATAATTAACTCTTTATAACACAAAATCTTTAAATCACATAAATTAGTAAGGGATAACATTGAAAAGCTTAGTATTTAAAAGAAAGCCTATCAACCCATCATTTTGTACAAGTATTAATCAGTCTCTAACTAACATCAATAAGTAACAAGCCTTACATTATTTTCACACACATTTTTATAAAAGATATAACAAATAGTTATTAATTATTCACATGTATATATTTACTAATATTGCTTTGATAAGTGTAAATCGTTTTATGTTTTATGTGTTAATTTGTTAGTGAATATGTGTTATTTTAGTTTTCTTTGTGTAGACAAATATAAAAAATAGGCAAAAATTTTAAGTATAGCACATCGTCACGGCGTCAGACACAATACCACCACGGTGCCATCATTGACACTGCTGGAGCGCCCAAATATGATATGGTGGTGCCCGGTCTCTATTTTTTTAACTGCTGCAGCATCAGAGGAGTCAGTTATACAAAGCTCAATCTCTATCTACATAGCGCCACTAAGTCAAGGGAGTGCCACATAGAAGCCAAAATGTGAACCATCACCAGTGTAGTGGTGTTATAACTATAACTGTTTAGGCCATGATCTGTAAGTGAAGCGATGCATCAATTCATTAAAAAAATGGGTCTTAGTCAGCAAGCGCTAGAACTGAGAAAACCCTTCAGCGGGGCAACATTAGTTTATTTTATGGATGCTACGATGCAAATGTCTCTAGCGCCAAAGCTCTATAATCCATTTTCCTTATTTTTTTATAATTATTTTATAAATAATATTAGTAGAAGAGTTCAGTCACTTAACTAATTTCAATCTTTATAGTATTTTTCTATTTTTTCCATAGGAGTGTCAGCTAAGGAAATTTATAGAACTAGATACATTATACTAGAGTGATTGGTTAATATTTATGGAAGTAATTCTATAAGTTAAAGGAGTAGTTTAGAGGATATATTGATGGTTTGGATTGATGGTTTAAATAATGAAAATGAATATGCTTTCTTTCTTTAGTGTAATTAATGAAAATGAATATGCTTCTCTTAGTCTTTATGACTAGCTAAATTCTTTAGCTTTGGATTGATGGTTTAAATAAAATATGGAGTACTAATGAATTCTCTTCATAAAAGATATCATGATTTTTTCAATATACCATGTCTTTATTTAGTACACTTAATGGCCATATATGTAGTTTATATCAGATGTAACGTGGAGCATAGGAATAGAAAAGCTGGCACTAGTCATATTGGATTGATATGACATAAGTATAGACATTGTACATCTAATGTATCAAATTTATATACATGAGTTATCATGAAGGGATTTTAATAGTGCATGCTTTACTTTCTCTTTTAAGATTTTTATAGGGTGACAAGCTATATAAGTTTAGAGTGGTATAGAGATTGGAAGAGTTTAATTTTTCATTTGACACTTCAGGCTTAATTGAGAGATCAGTGATATATATATGCTATGAAAGAAAATCATTATGAAGCATATTATTTTTACATTCCAACAATAAAAAATAATTTATCCAAATAGTATTTCATAGAATTATTTTTTATTTTAAATTAAATGATTGAACCTTCACAAAATTTTATTTTAAAATAGATAAGTAATTATTGTAGCTGAAGTGATAGTAATATTATTTGTAAGTAAATATTCTTCCTCATAGAATCGATACTCTACTCTATCATTATATTACTTGATTCAACATGCATACTTGCGTATATTAAGTATGGTTTTATGAATTTTTATATAAAAAACTTAAGTATTATTTAGAGATTTATAGAGCCCTAAGTAATTTTCAAAATTCCTTAGGTCACTCACTTGCCATGATTAAGTTTTTGACGTCCTTGCTAGGGAAGAATACTTACAAATTTATTATATTGTTGAATTAATTTTAGAATTAGATCTGCTCATACTTTATTAATAATATAACTATACTGCATTTGATATCATTAATAATTAATATAAGCTAACAGTACATCATTTATCTTGAAAGCACCATAGCGCAATTCAAACTCTATCATTAAGCATCGTTAGGTCATTAATTAAAATGAATCATATGGACTGAATGCCACATTATTGGTTTTAGGTAAGCTCTTTAGTGATGAAACTAATAACATTGTGTCAGATCATTTTCATCACTACAACATTGATAGCACCATAATGGTCATCTGATACGATAGCTATTGTGCTGATGCATGGCAACAACACAATGGTGGTCCATTTCTAAAAAGTTTTTTGATTTCCCAGAACTAGCACTGCCACACCATGTAGCTTGAACACGTGGCATCCTCTAATAATGCACCACCATTTTGATTTTAAAAAAATTGACTTCAAAATCATTTTATATAGCTAGAACTTCCAAAATTCATAAAACAAATCCATTTCTTCACCAAATTTTGTGTTCTTTGGTTTGTTAGAAAGGTTTGGATCACTAATATTTATTAAAACTAAAATACAAGCATTTTGATGACTGGATTATGAGTTATTTTAGATTTTGTAAAATTCATTTTTAGCAATTTTCTCATAATCCTGTGATCAATTTGAGCCCAAATTTTGGTGAGATGTTTTTGAACATCTTAGGCATCACCTGTAATTTTCTTAGGACCAGATGTTCAAAGGATTTTTATGATGTGAATGTTCAAAGTAATAGGTCCATTTTGGACCTAAAACTTTTAAAATTTATAACACTTCAAATTCCTAGAATTACATTGCATAATTATTGTGGTGTGCTTGCATATGTTTGAGGGTTAGATGACAAACATTTTAAACCAATCTGAACACTAGAGACACCTAAAAAAAAAAGTTAAGGAAAAGGTCTAAACAACTTAGAAAACTCCTAAGAAATTTTACACACACCTAATAGGGGTGAAACTTTAAAACCTTAAATTTGATGACATTATGTACCTTAGCTTCTAATTTCACTATATTTGGAAGTCATTAGGTTAGAAAATTAAACAAATAAAATTTTAGCCTTTTTAGGAGTCCAAAAAATTCAAACATTTGTAATAAATTAAAATTAAGTCTAAAAATTATAAATAATATCTAAAACTAACCATAAATTAATCCTCTATGTAAGAAAAGTAAAATCCCCATCACTGGACCTTTAATTTAACTTGAATTTAGGTTTTAATAAAAATAAATAATTAATTAAATGAAATAATTTAAAAATTATAAAAATTAAAATCAATTCGAAACTCTTGAAAACACTCCTATGGGTCATTACTGACCTTTGGAAATTATTCCATGTAATTTAGAATAAGTTTGGATCAAAACAATCAAAACCCCATAAAATCCATTAATCAACCAAACTTTGAAAAATCATAATTAATTCAAATTAAATCAAAAAATTTCAAATAATATATCAAATTAACTAGAATTCAATTCTTAATCAAATAAAATTAAAATCATATTAATTTGAATTTAGTTTTTTAGATAATTTAATTTTAGGCAAAAATTAATTTTAAATTATTTTAGTTAATTAAAAATAATTAAAAAAATTTATAAAATTTCCAAAGACTTGGGAATCCTTTCTTAGGCCATTCCTGACCTTTGGAATTGATTTCATGGTGTTGGGAGTTTGTTTGGAACAAAATTATTAAAAGGCTTCTTAATTAAGAAAATTAAATAATTCAAAAAATTCTAGAAAATTAAATAATTGAATCTAGAAAACACTAATTTAACTTTGAAATGAGAAACAAAGTAATAATTAATTAATAGTCATTAAATTTCAAAACTTAATCAAATCAAATCACATAATCATACCGATTATCACTAGGTAAATCAAACATAAATCATCCTCAACCTTCAATAAATCTGAACATTAGACAACTCAAACCAATTATCCGATATAGGAAATATCCAAACCCCACAACCTATTACACACACTTAGATGGTTTGCTATGGCACCACTTCTAGAACTAGGCTAGGCCAATGTTTACTTTTCTGTTGTGTGCTGGGTTTTTCGAGCTTTCACTACATGCTTGTTGTTAGAATTAGATGATTGTTGTGACTGTTTATTTAATTCCTGCACTTTATGATATGATTACAAATGTGACTGATTTGAGTATTTAAATTCAATATATAATTACTTGGAATGATTCAATATTAATTATTTAGGATAACCCTGTAGGTGTTGAGTCTAATTTTTTATTTTTATTAAATGTAATTCAAATTTATTAAGTTGTAATTCAAAGTGACATTTGAAAAGGCATACATAACTATTTAACTTAGATTTCAAAGAGGAGAGAACATCCCTTAAGGGAGAGTTCTTCTCCATTTGGAAGGCTATATTAGGATAATTTTTAAATATCCAAAGGGAAAAGATAACACCCCATTCGAGGGGGAGTTTCTTTTTCATTTGGGTATCTAAACTCAAGGATATAAGGAGCCCACAGAAGGATAAAGAAATGGAGAACGAGAAGAATCCATTTCTCAAAGTCACTCAAGTCTTAGGTGTAGAATCTAGGCTATTATTAGTGGTACCTAGCCACTTTACTTTCTACAAACCCTGGGATATAATATTAAGTTTCACTTTCCATATGGACTTTCAATTTAAACATTAATTAAATTTGAATGATGATTGACATCTTGATCTATGATTATGATTGCCTACTTTTCTTAGTTTCTTGGTGATCTTCCATGCCATTCTTTGTTTTAGTATGGATACGTAAGGCTCATGAGGGTGTGAAAAATTTTCTACTCATAATAAAAAAGTTTAAAATTTAAGGAGTTAAATAACATAGGAAGATAACGAATATATGGAATTTGCCGAGGATCGCCCCCGGGGTCATATGCATATTTTTTGTTTTCTTCTCCTATTGCCTTAGACCCTTCCCTGCCTACAGGCAGAGTTCGAATAATCTGATCTATGAGGATGAGGTGCCAGACTTGGGGAAGTCTAGTCCTCTTAAAAAATATTTTAAAGACTTTTTTAAAAATTTTAAGCATACATTATTTGTAGTTGTCAACTAGCACGCATTGCATTAAAAATACATTTAAAAGAGTCTAAATTCTAATTTTATCAATACTTAGCATTTTCTACCCAGCATAAGTCAAATGGGCCAATTAGGAAAATCTCTAGATGTTGGCCCCAACTATCAAAAACTTTAATGAAAATATTGCTACCTCTCTATCATAAAATGATCGGACTCACGTATTTAAAATCGACTAGGTGGCTAGCTCGCTCCCCAATCCAGGTCGGGGTAAGTCCAGTTTTTTGCACTGCATTAGTTAGGTTCGAATAATTATGGTCCAGTGTCAAAATTTAGATTTAAAATCTGAGGTAGATCTTGGATTATAATACTCTAACCTTCAGGAATATAATCTCAATTTTCTAATAAAATATTTAACTCAAACTAAATCTTCTTTCAATCTAAAATGTAAAGCACAATACTTAGATTATGTTGGGACACTTATGGATGGTTATGGAATATCAAATTATCACATACTATTATTCCTTTGAATCCATTAATAACTGTTCAATCTTGGTTAAATCCCATTTGAAAATTTGAAATTCACCTCCTTTTGTATTACTCATAGGGAATCCTTAATAAAATTTTGCCACTATTTTAATCAATAATTTTTGTAAGAGGTTGCGCTTCCTTTTGATGTAATTAACTATGAGGGCTTACACTCATAGGAGATTTAGAACTACATACACCTGATTTTCAAAATTGATTTTCGAAACTCACTTAATATTTCTTTTGGGAAATCTAACTCATAACAATCGTTATCGTCATAATCATATGATGGCTAATGGATGATATTCTCTTTCTCCAAAGAGTTTTATCGTGTGTTAGCATTAATTTGAATATGAAATTAACAATTTTTTTCTCTTAATTATCATGATTTGATTTTAGATTAAACCCCATTTTGACCCTCTCGGGGTCATATGTGGTTCTTCTTTGAATCAGACTACGATAGCTAAGATAAAATTTATAATTCCAGATCTGAACATATTAGAAGATTTTATTTCCACATTTTTAGGTGGTATATCATCTCTAATGGTCTGTTCAATCTCAGTATTGAAATTTAAGAATAATTCTAAATTTCCCAAAAGAAATTTTCAAAAACTCAAATTATTATTCTTTGGAAAAATTTCAACCAACGACGATTATTATCCTCGTGCCCAAACAATTATTAAGCAATAATATCCCCTTCCTTAAGGGAGTTATATCATTTTTTCATAAGGTTTTGAGTATGAGATCAATGATAATCTACCTAGAATATCATAGCTAGAAATCAGATCGAACTCCATTTTGACCTCCCGAGGTCATACGTGGTTCTATCTCGGATCTGGTTATATTATTCAAAGTAGGATTTGTAATTTTAGATTTGAACTCTATTTTGAAATTTTATCTCCACTTCTCAAAGTGGTATGCTTATTTTAATTGGATGTTCGATCTCAAAATTTGAATCTAAAAGCCAACCATAAATTTCCAAAGAAAATTGATTCTTTTTCAAAAAACGGCTTTCAAAATTCCACCAACAGTAATATGAGTTTCCTTTTGCACCTGAGTACCGACCCTTCATTTAAAAACCTAGAGGGATATGAAGAGGAGGAAGAAGATAAGGAAGACCCCGATTATTAGGGGTAGGCTTGAGAAAGAGAGTGAGAGATTGAAGTTTTTAGTTTATTTTGTTGCATTTTCATTTTATTTTATTATATATTTTCATTTATAGTCTAGTTGAAGACTTTAAACTTAGTGCTTCTAGGAGGCAACACATTTAAGTTTGATGTTAGTATCATCCATATGAATATAATGATTTGCCATATTTTATTTTTACAACATATTGTATGTGCTCTTTATCACTAATATGAAAGAAGGTGTTTATAATGTGTTTATTTATATATAAGAAAATTCCCTTCATGGTTAAATTATTATTATACTCCAATAAATTTTATATTATATTATTTAATTAACTCTTATAAAAATAATAATTAAAATTTTATAAAAACTTTGTATAAAAATTTTATAATTTTTTTTTATAATAATAAAACCTTAGATCTTAGTTTGAAAGAATATTATTTATACTTCATTGGTTAAACAAAACAAATACTTAACTCATTCAACCTTTTGAGCTATTATCCTAATTTGAATTTATAAGCTATAACTTTATGAATTTAACATTTAAAATTGTAAGATGAATAGTTAGTATTAAAACCTAGATATGGGTAGATTAAAATTTGAAATTATGGCTAACATAATGATGGAATTAGTAATCTCATAAAGTTCATACATTATAATTATTAAGATTGTATGAGAATCCTAAACTAGAAGATGATATTCAAAATTTTTAATTATGTACTCAAGAAAAGAAAAAAAAAAGAACTACAAATAGTTCTTTAAAAAAAAGAGAGAAATGAAAATATCAAAATACAAAGGTGATTATATTCAAAAATTTGTATCAATAAAAGCTTAAGATTTGAAATATAATCTTATACAAAAGCTATAAAGGATATGATGAGAAAGAGCTAATGACAAAGATGGTAAACTAATAAAAGTATAATTTAAACTACAACCATATCCAATTATAAAATTACATTATTCACTTCAATATTTAAAAGTTAGTAATTAAATCTATAACCTATAATTTCAAACTAGGTAAAAATAAGTATGGTATAATGCCATGGCTTTGGACAATACCACCACAGTGCCATCATTGACACCGATAGAGTACCCAAATATGGATATGGTGATGCCCAATTTTTATTTTATATCAACGCAGTCTTAGAGGAGTTAGCACTGCAAAGCCCAATCTCTATCTTCATAGTGCCACGGTGCTAAATTCCAGCATTACTAAGTCAAGGGAGTGCCATGTGGATGTCGCAATGCTCAACCATCAACAACATCATGACACTATAATTATAATCATTCAGGCCATGATCTACCAAAGAAGTGACGTGTCTATTCATTAAATAGTGGTCCCATGTCAGCGAGCACCGTAGTGGAGGAAACCCTTCAGCATTGTGATGTTAGTTCATTTTATGGGCACTGCAGCGCAAGGGTCTCAAGCTCTTTAACGCCAAAATTCATTTTTTATATTTTTCTATAAATAATCTATTTGTATTGTTAGTAGAAAAGTTCAATCACTTGTTTAATTTTAGTCTTTATATTGCCTCTCTAATGTTTTGCTTATGGTGATAACTAAGGCAATTTAGAGAAGTACTAGATATATTCCATCAAAGTATTTAGATTGTGTTTATGATAGTAATTTTTTTAAGTTTAAGGAGGAGTGTAGAGGGTTGCATTAAACCATTATTTAACTTTGAAACCCAAAACCAAGTAATATTAATTAATATTGAATAAATTTCAAACCTTAATCAATTCAAATCACTTGATCATACCGGTTATCACTGGGTAACTCAAACTTATATCATCCTTCAACCATCAACAAATCTGAACATTAGACAACTCAAACTAGTTATCCGATATAGGAAATATCCAAACCACACAACCTATTAGACACACTTAGATGTCTTGTTCGGGCACCACTTATAGATCTAGGCTAGGTCAGTGTTTACTTTTATGTTGTATGCAGGGTTTTTCGAGCTTTCACTGCTGTTGGTTATTAAAATTGGATGATTGTTGTGATTGTTTATTTAATTTTTGCACTCTATGATATGATTGTAAAAGTGGCTGATTTGAGTATTTAAATTCAATATATAATTACTTGGAATGATTCAATATTAACTATTTAGGATAACCCTACAGGTGTTGATTCTAGACTTTAATTTTTATCAAATGTAATTCAAATTTATTGAGTTATAATTCAAAGTGACATTTGAAAAGGGATACATAACTATTTAACTTAGGTTTCAAGGAGGAGAGAACAACCCATAAGGGATAGTTCTTCTCTATTTAGAAGGCTAGGTTAGGATAGTTTTTAAATATCCAAAGGGAAAAGATAACACCCTATTCGAGGGGGAGTTTCTTTTTCATTTGGGTATCTAAACTCGAGGATACAAGGAGCCCACAGAAGGATGAAGAAATGGAGAACAAAAAGAATCTCTTTCTCAAAGTCACTCAATTCTTAGGAGTAGATTCCAGGCTATTGCCAATGGTACCCGGCCACTTTACTTTCTACAGACCCTAGGTTATAATATTAAGTGGCACTTGCCATATCTACTTTCAATTTAAATATTAATTAAATTTGATTGATGATTGATATTTTGATCTACAATTAGGATAGCCTGCTTTTCTTAGTTATTTGGTGATCTTTCATGCCGCTCTTTATTTTAGCCTGGATATGTAGGGCTCGTGAGGGTGTGAAAAACTTTCTACTCATAATCAAAATGTTTAAAATTGAAGGAGTTAAATAACATAGAAAGATAACGAATCTATGGAATTAGCTGGGGATCGCCCTATCACATGCAAATTTATTCATTTCTTCTCCTCTTGCTCGAGACCCTTCCTCGCATGCAGGTAGAGTCTGGATAATCTGACCTATGAGAATGAGGTGCCGGACCTGGGGAAGACTAGTCTTCTAAAAAATTATTTTAAGCCTTTTTCAAAAACTTCAAGCATACATGATTTGTAGTTGTTAACTAGCACACATTGCATTAGAAATACATTTAAAAGAGTCTAAATTCTAATTGCATCCGTACTTAGCATTTTCCACCCAGCATGAGTCAAAGGAGCCAATTAGGAAAATATTTAGATGTTGTCCCCGACTATCCAAAACTTTAATGAAAACATTTCTACCACTCTATCATAAAATGATCAGACTCATGTATTTAAAATTGATTAGGTGGCTAGCTAGCTCCCCAATCTAGGTCAGGGTAAGTCCAAATTTTTGCACAATATTAGTTAGGCTTGAATAATTTTGGTCCAGTGTCAAAATTTAGATTTAGAATCCAATGTAGATCTTGGATTATAAGATCCCAACCCCTGGGAATATAATCACAATTTTTTAATAAATTATTCAACTAAAACTAAATCTTCTTTCAATCCAAAATATAAAGCCCAACACTTAGATTAAGTTGGGACACTTCTGGATGGTTCCAAAATCTCAAATTGTCCTATACTATTATTCCTTTGAATCTATTAATAATTGCTCAATCTTACTCTAATCCCATTTGAAATTCCAAAATTCACCTCCTTCTGTATCACTCCTAGGGAATCCATAATAAAATTTTGCCACTATTTTTATCGAGAGTTTTCATAGGAGGCTTCGCTTCCTTTCAATATAATTAACTATGAGGGCTTGCGCTCATAGGAGATTTAGAACTATACACACCTTATCTTTCAAAATTGATTTTCAAACTTAATATTTCTTTTGGGAAATCTAACTCATAACGATCGTTATCATCATAATCATATGATGGCTAATAAATGATATTCTCTTTCTCCAAAGAGATTTATCATGTGTTAGCATCAATTTGAATATGAAATTAATAATCATTTTTTCTAACTATCATGGTTGTATTTTAGATTAAACCCCATTTTGACCCTCTCAGGGTCATATGTGGTTCTTCTTTGAATCAAACTATGATAGCTAAGATAAAATTTATAATTCTAAATCTGAACCCATTAGAAGATTTTATCTCCACCTTTTTAGGTGGTATATCATCTCTAATGGTATGTTCGATCATAGATTTTAAATCTAAGCATAATTCTAAATTTCCCAAAATAAATTTTCAAAAACTCAAATCATTATTCTTTGGAAAAAAATCAACCAACGACGATTGTTATCGTCATGCCCAAACAATTATTAAGCAATAATATCCCCTTTCTTAAGGGAGTTATATCATTTGTTCATAAGGTTTTTAGTATGATATCAATGAAAATCTACCTAGAATACCATAGCTAGAAATTAGATCAAACTCCCATTTGACCTCCCGAGGTCATATGTGGTTCTATCTTAGATCAAGTTATAATATTCAAAGTAGGATTTGTACTTTTCGATTTGAACCCTATTTTGAAATTGTATCCTCACTTCTCGAAGTGGTATGATTTTTCTAACAGGTGTTCAATCTCAAAATTTGAATCTAAAATCCAATTATAAATTTCCAAAGAAAACTATTTTTTTTTTTAAAAAACTACTTTAAAAATTCCACCAACAGTAATATGAGTTTCCTTTTGCACCTGAGTACCGACCCTTCATTTGGAAACCTAGAGGGAGATGAAGAGGAGGAAGAAGATAAAGAAGACCCTGATTATTAGGGGCAGGCTTGAGAAAGAGAGTGAGAGATTGAAGTTTTTAGTTTATTTTGTTGCATTTTCATTTTATTTTATTATATATTTTCATTTATAGTTTGGTTGAAGACTTTAAACTTAGTGCTTCTAGGAGGCAACACATTTAAGTTTGATATTAGTATCATCCATGTTAATATAATGATTTGCCATATTTTATTTTTACAACATATTGTATGTGCTCTTTATCACTAATATGAAAGAAGGTGTTTATAATGTGTTTATTTATATATTAAAAAATTCCCTTCATGGTTAAATTATTATTATCCTCCAATAAATTTTATATTCTATTATTTAATTAACTCTTATAAAAATAATAATTAAAATTTTATAAAAACTTTGTATAATAATAAAACCTTAGATCTTATTTTGAAAGAATATTATTTATACTTCATTGGTTAAACAAAACAAATACTTAACCCATTCAACCTTTTGAGCTATTATCCTAATTTGAATTTATAAGCTATACCTTTATGAATTTAACTTTTAAAATTGTAAGATGAATAGTTAGTATTAAAACCTAGATATGGGTAGATTAAAATTTGAAATTATGGCTAACATAATGATGGAATTAGTAATCTCATAAAGTTCATACATTATAATTATTAAGATTGTATGAGAATCCTAAACTAGAAGATGATATTCAAAATTTTTAATTATGTACTCAAGAAAAGAAAAAAAAAAGAACTACATATAGTTCTTTAAAAAAAAGAAAAATGAAAATATCAAAAGAAAAAGGTGATGACATTCAAAAATCTGTATCAATAAAAGCTTAAGATATGAAATATAATCTTATACAAAAAATATAAAGGATATGATGAGAAAGAGATAATGCAAGAGATGGTAAACTAATAAAAGTATAATTTAAACTACAACCATATCCAATTAAAAAATTACATATTCACTTCAATATTTTAAAGTTAATAATTAAATCTATAACCTATAATTTCAAACTAGGTAAAAAAAAGTTTGGTACAATGCCATGGCTTTGGACAATACCACCACAGTGCCATCATTGACACTGCTGGAGTACCCAAATATGGATATGGCGATGCACAATTTTTATTTTCTATCACCGCAGTGTTAGAGGAGTTAGCACCGCAAAGCCCAGTCTCTATCTTCATAGTGCCACGGTGCCAAATTCCAGCACTTCTAAGTCAAGGGAGTGCCACGTGGATGTCGTAGTGCTGAACCATCAACAACATCATGTCACTATACTTATAATTACTCAGGTCATGATCTACCAAAGAAGCGATGTGTCTATTCATTAAACAATGGGCCCATGTCAGCAAGCACCACAGTGGAGGAAACCCTTCAGCATTGTGATGTTAGTTCATTTTTTGGGCACCGCAGCGCAAGTGACTTGAGCTCTTTAACGCCAAAATTCATTTTCTTTATTTTTCTATAAATAATCTATTTGTATTGTTAGTAGAAGAGTTCAATCGCTTGTTTAATTTTAGTCTTAATATTGCCTCTCTGATTTTTTCTTAGGGTGATAACTAAGGCAATTTAGAGAAGTACTAGATACATTCCATCAAAGTATTTAGCTTGTATTTATGAAAGCAGTTTTGTAAGTTTAAGGAGGAGTGTAGAGGGTTTTATTAAACCATCCATTGATATCTTTCACCTATATTTTCTTTCTTCAGTGAATTAATCATAATGAATATGTTTCACTTATTCTTCATGTTTGGCTAAATTTTTTAGTTTTTGATTTATGGTGTAAATAAAATATGGAGTACTAATGAATTTTTTTCATCAATAATTTCATGATATTTTTAATATACTAGGTTTATATTTAATGCACATAGTGGCTATATATATATTATCAGGTGTAATGTGAAGCCTAGGAATAAGAAAGCAATCACAATCAAGTATGTTGGATTGGTAAGATTCAAGTAAAGGCATAATGCTTATCATATATCAAATTTATAGAGATGAATAGTCATGAGGGGTTTTTAATAGTATATGATTTACTTACTCTTCTAAGATTTTTATAAGTTGGTAATTTACAGGAGTTTAGAGTGGTATTATGATTGGAAGTAATAAATTATCCTTTAGCTCTTCATGCTTGACTAAGCACTCGATGATGTATATGTTCTTAATAATATAGATACAAAAGAGAATCATTAGGAAACATATTGTATATATATATATTTCATCAATTTAAAATAATTTATCCAAATAGTATTTATTTTAATAATTTTTTATTTTAAATTAGGTGATTGAATCTCTGCTAAAACTTATTTTTATTGAGTAGGATAATTATAGTAGTTGGAGTAGACAGTATAAGTATTTTCATGCAAACATTCTTCCTCATGGGATTGATACTCTACTCTATCACTATATTGCTTGATTCGGTACGTTTACTTGCATATATTAAGCAGTGTTTTATAATTTTAATATCTAAGTAAATCTAAATATTATTTAGGGTTTGATAGAGTCCAAAATTTTTTTCACAAATTTTTAGGTTACTCCACCGCCCACATCAAGATTTGAATATAATCATAATAAAATACTAAATACTCTATTTTAGTATAAATCATGGCAAATATAATAATTATATTTTTAACCGGTGAAATTATATCTTAAATAATAGTTCAATTATTCTGATAAAAATGCTTTGATACCAAGTTTGTCACACTCTAAAATCTAATATAAAAGAATTATATCATGTAGTAATAATAACTAGACCTTTATTATTTATTCCAAAAATAAAATACTAGGGGAGATGAAGCTTTTGATCAAAACAGTAAAATATAACTATGACCACTACTCTAAAAATTATACATAATAGATATGAGTCATGCACATATAATATACTATCTGACCACTCTTAACCATAAAAGAATGACTAAAAGACAAAATGTTAGTAAAACTTAAGGAATCTTATATCTGATTAATCTCACACTCCAAATCCTCTTCCTTAACCTAAAATCATTAAACTATATATATTGAGCTTAAAAAGCCCAGCAGGTCACTAAAACCATACTATTGAACTTTAAGTATAGAAAAGAAGATCAAGCATGTTTGCAATTATATAATTACTAATAGTTGCAATTAATATGATGATCAATATGTACAGAAGTAGTTAAATACTATTAATTATGAATTTTATTCTATTTCTTACCATTAAATTTAGTGAAAATTGAGTGTTGTAGTTCATGTTGTATAAAAAATGCTTAGGAAAATGAAAAGAAAAATTCATAACTGTTGAATTAGCATAGCATTATTTCAACTACTAACACCGTTGTATATGCAACGCCTTAATGCCAGATTAGGGAATCGCATCACCGGTGCCTTAGGAAAATATAATATTATTTGGAGCACAGGTAGAGTTTAGGTTAGTATCACAACATTACATAGCACTAAAACATAAAAAAATCTTCACCATAATACCAAAGTCTCAAGAATTTGAATGCCATAGCATCGTCCCTCACAACACTGTAGAATCAGATTACATATTCGAGCACCGTGACGGTCAAACTTTTTAGCACCATGGTGGAGCAATTAAAGAAAGATAGAACTACGTCAATTTAGCTAACAGATGTGCCAGGTCAACCAATAAATATTGAGTTAGCACAACACTAAAGTGTAGAAGCATAACAACACTGAGGTGCTAGTTCATTTTAAAATGTTCAACACCACCATTTTGAGTGTCATAGTGCCTAAGGTTGTTTCTTCTCTTATTATAGGTAATTTATCAATTCTTTTATTTAGGTGTTCGATCATTTTCATTAGTTTCCTACAATATATAGTGCAGTTCCAAAGTGCCACCTTAGTGTAAAGTTTAAGAGAGGTTAAGGAAGTACAAAATACTTTTATTGGAGATCTTAGCCTATCTTATATATGTAATCCTACCAATGGAGGTGGAAGGAGTAAGGAGAAGTTAATTGTATTAAGCTGGTGAAGTTATTTCTCATTCTTTCTCCTGTATATTTTCTTCTATAAGTGAAATAAACATAAATTTGCTTTCAAATTTACCTATATCTGGCTAATTTTGTTTTGTTTTGGGCAAATGAAATAAACTTAATACAAATACTAATATAGACTGTCGTGCTTGGAATGAAATTATGTATATTCTCAATATATATTGTTCTTTATTTAATGTTTACGTATACTATGTATGTAGTTATGGATAAATTTTATGTCCGTGACATGATTTATTTTAAATATTCTTTTCGTCAAATATACAAAGATTAATATTATACAATCTTGGAAGACAAACTAATATTCTACTATCAATTTAAAAGGAGAAATTCTCTTTATTTTCATAAACAATTACATCAAAAGGAATGTTTAATTCATTCTTAAGGAAAAAAGGAATATTCACTTATCATTTTAATCATGAAACTAAATCAATGAATTTATTTTCATACTAAAATAAAATAAAGAATAATTAATTCTTCCTTAAGTATAAAAAAATATTCACTTATTATTTTGATAAAAAAACTAAATCAAGATATTTATTTTTATATTAAAAATAGAACAACAAATATTCAATACATCCATACGGATAAAAGAAATATTCACTTATCTTTTTATTATGAAATTAAACTATTATTTAAAGTTAGGTCTACATTTACAAATTCTTCCCCTACCTTAGAAAGGAACTAAGGTATGATTTATTTTAATTTTGGGTTTTAGACTTCCTGTAAGGGCAAACCTTTGTAGTTAATTACATCTCTAAGAAGAATACTCCTAATTAAAACAATAACTACACTTCTCAAATTTCTAAGGAATTAATTAAGGATTTGAGTTCATAAAATCCTAAGGATTATTTTATATTTTTTATTAACATTTATATTTGGATAGCCCTATCGGCGAGTAATTTCAAGAGGCATGTATATAATTTGGACTTATGTTTTTTCAAGAGTAAGCTTCCAGCTAACATTCTATAAGTAATCACTCACCTTATTAATGCAAGATAGGAAGACTCTATTCGTAAGAAATTAAGGATTTAGTTTAATATTTAATCAATGTTTCTTTAATATCCAAACACATATATTTATTGGAACAAAGTGCACTATGAGGTAAGTAGTGTGAAGTATAATAAAATGATATCTAGAGTATATAGAGTAAACACACCATATGTGAATACCCTCCTAAAAAGTTACTCCAAGTAAACTACACCAAATAATTGGCCTAGCCAAGGCTAGAGTTCGTTATTCTAGAAAATCTTCTAAAGTATGTATATAAGTTTGTGTGGCATGGATAGATCTTAAGTTTTTTGATTTGAAATTATCTAAAATTAAATTATTTTGTTTTATGGTCATTGAAGGTTTATTTAAATTCAAGCTTTAAATTAACATCGTATAATATGACTAGTTTAAAAAATCAGTTTCAAAATCTTACTTAAATTAATCTGGAAGCTAGGGTTTTGATAATAAAGCAAATCATACAATATAATATATATCATATAGTACGATTAATTCATAGAACTTGAGTTTTTAATTAGCTGTTGAGCCTATTTTTAAATTAGCTAATCGTACAACATGATTTCAAATCATACAGTATGACTATTTAAGAAAATTTTAATTTTAAAAAATTTTCTTACTCCCCATGTGTGTGTGTGTGGTCACCCAATTGCATACACTCTAATATGGCCTGACTCAAGAAAATAGAAAATTAAAAAAAAACATACAAACTATTTTGATTTAACATCTTAACTTACCTAATCTTGAAACTTTAGTTTTCTTAAGTATTATACCTACAATTGTTAGTGCACTAGACACAAATAATATCCAAAATTTTACTTGAGAATGTGTAAGTCAATCAATAAGGTTTATTATCATCAAAGTCACAGGCTAGGGATCCTAGATTTGTAACAATATCTCCCTTTTGATGGTGGCAAATAAATTTAGTTCAAGTATAGCTTAAAATATTTTTAATCCTAAGCTCCCTCTTACTAAGAAAAAGATGTTAGAAAATAGGGGATGCTTGCCTTAAAATGAAATGAAAAATACAAAATAAATAAAATAGGAAGTTTAATTAAATAAAAATAAGAACACATAAAATAGAACAAAAATTTAACAAAAGCCAAATAACCAAACATTTTCTCCCCCTTTTGACATCACATAAAAGAGGAGGTACATGAAATCAAAGAAAGCATTATATAAAAAAGAAAGACACAACAGACAATGACTACTAAAAAGGTGAATCCTTATTAGGAGGTGGTAGTGGTGGCTAAAAGAATTGATGGAGGGAGAAAAATTGATTATCTATCGAGGTAAATAATTCTCCAAACCATCACATGTCATCCTAATTCTACTAGTGTTGTTGGTGGATATGGTAATCAAGTTAAGTTTCTAGTTTCTAGAGCTATTGAATGATATCACCCTGAGGGTAGGAAGGGTAAGCAAGTGCAAGTGGTGGAGGTCCTCATGTAGGAGTAGCTTCCCCTTCTTTAACAAAATTTGGCTCAACATGCTCTAGCCCCATATGAAAAGGATACAAAAGAGGCATTCATATAGAAAAGAGGGACATTATCAGGTGGAGCAGGAACGGTGAGTTAGTATTTGTGGTTAAGGATATAGATTACGATGTGTCCTAAGGATACATTTTGTTTCCTATGGGTGTTTGGATGTCAAATATGATTCATGTTATGGAAATAGTCAAGAATTGGTTGGGCTTCATCAAATTGAGTATTTGACATTATGAGGTAAGTGACAACGGAGAGAAGTGGGGTTATGTTGATCTCTAGCTTTGAATATAATAGAAGTGCAAAGTATATGCTAGATTATACAAGCATTTTGATTTAAAGTTTGAAAAAGGGGTAGGTGTAGTTTCGAAGGCATATTGCTAATAATTAAGTTAACAACAGTCCAGTATATCTCATATGAAATAATGGATTGAGGGTGAGGTCCTTCAGTGGAGAGACCAATGTATTCTACTAAATTAGCTTTAGTAATCTCTACATTTTGACTGCAAACAAAGGAGGTCATGGTAGAGACTTCTAAATTAATCCTAAGTTTTGCTAAGAATTCATACATTTGTTCAGAATTGAAAGGAAAAGCCAGGGTAAGGAGAAATTGAAGGGTGGTGGAGGTGGAAAGGCTCATTACCTTGAAGTTTAGGGCATGTTTATTTAACATTCAGGAGGGGGTAATTTTCACCTCTTTATATTTGTGATATGCATCTTCATCTTGTACAAAGAGGAAGCGATCATCAAAATAATGAGAGGAGGAGGAGCTCCCCTGAGTTTTTCTTCTACATTTGCTTCCACTGGCCATTGAGTAGGAATGATTAGAAAGTAGGAATGTGAAAGAAGTTTGAGTGAATTGAACCAGTCTAACCCTCCAATTTATAAAATTTTGGCCATTTGTATAATATGATAGTGGTATCATATAATATGATCATGGAGTTAATTCATATGGATGACCTATTAGAAAAAGTGGACAAATCGTACAGTACGATCAGATTCATACTTAACGATCTTAAGGATTTTTTGTTCATCTCAGGGTCATCGGTATTTGGTGTTTGACAAAATTTATGTTTATAGTTACAAATAGGTGTTTGATACCATACGAACTTAATCAATTTATTATCATACGACTGAATTAAATCGCCCCAAACCATTTTGACTTTGCTTCGGAAAATTATGTATTTACAGTACGAATGATAATAATTTTGGTATCAAAATAGATTGAACTCCTCATTAGTTAAGGACATGTGATCATACAATAAAAAGGAGAGGTCTTGTAATAGCATGATATGTATAGCAGTTGATTTAATCTCTAGCCTATTGTTAAATAAAGGCCTGTGTTGATAATGTGCATTTATGTAATCATACTATACGAATGTGAACCGTACAATTACGATAGATAAATGAAGGATTATATATTTCCATAAATGTGTGTGTGTGATGATCAAGAAAATATCTTTAGACCATCTTTTTTTTTTCGATAAATACAATAAATAAATATGAACAAGAATGAATAACCACACTAAATTAAACACATATGTATAAATGCTTTCAAATGATTTTTTTTTTCTCTTGGATTAAGCATGTATATATATAACACCTAATTTTATCCTTAAGGTGCTAAAGGTGTCATAGGCTAGGGGTTTTCTGAATATGTCTACCAATTGACCTTCTGTAGCTATATGATGCAATTCTATATCTCCATTTGCAACTTGATCTTTTATGAAGTGATGCATAATGTCTATATGTTTTGTACTGAAGTGCTTAATTGTATTTTTGGATATGTAAATTGCATTAGTGTTGTCACACATAAATGGATTGGTTGTTACAGGTAGTCCAAGATCTAAGAGTTATTTCTTTAACCATAAGACTTGAGTAACATAACACCCTACTAATATAAATTTTTCCTCAGCTGCGCAGAGGGCTACTAAATTTTATTTTCTACTAGACAAGGAAACTAAGGATTATCCTATGAATTTACTAGTTCCAGAAGTGCTTTTTAATCTACCCTATATCCTTCAAAATAAGAATCCAAATATCCTATGATCTTAAAAGAGGTGTTGTGTCAAGGATACGCAATTCTTAGGTTTAGAGTGCCTAACAAATGTCTAAAGATTCTTTCAATTGTAGTTATGTGTGATTCTTTTAGAACTGCTTCAAATTTATCATAAAGATAAAAACTGAACATTATATCTGACCTACTAGTAGTTAAGTACAAAAGTGATCCAATAATTCCCCTATATTTTTTCTAGTCCACTAATTTTTCATTTAGGTCCTTATTTAATTGAACTGTGGATCTCATGGGAGTATTCATGGCCTTAGCATTGTCCATTTCATATTTTTTAAGAATTTCCTTGATGTATTTATTTTGGCTAAGGAAGGTTCCAATATCCTACTATTTTTACACTAAATACAAGAAAATAATTAAGTTTATCATGCTCATTTCGAACTCTTTAATCATGTTTTTTGAAAATTAATCACAACTATTTTTATTTGATGATCCAAATAAAATTTCATCAACATAGATTTGAAAACTTAGCAATGCTCTCCTTCTTTCTTTAGGAAGAGGGCGGTGTCTACACTACCATTAACAAAACCATTATTTAGAAGAAATATCCTTAGTCTTTCATACCAATCCCTAGGTGCTTGCTTTAACCCATATACTGTCTTTTTTAATTTAAACACATAGTTTGGAAATTGTGAATTCTCAAACCTGGGAGATTACTCAACATAAAAATTTCTTTGATTACCCCATTTAAAAAGAAACTCTTAATGTTCATTTGATATAATTGAAAATCCTTAAAGCTTGCAAATGCTACGAGCACCCTTTTGGCTTCTAGTCTAGGTAATGAGGAAAAGGTTTCCTCAAAGTCTATTCCCTCAATTTCATTATACCCCTTAGCTACTGTTTTGGACTTATTTCTCACTACTATTCCAGAATAATTCATCTTATTTTTGAATATCCACTTTGTTCCAACCATGAATCGATCCTTAGGTCTCTTGATTAATTCCCACACATCATTCCTAATAAATTGGTTTAGCTCTTCTTGCATTGCTAGGATCTAGAATTCATTTCCTAAGGCTTTATTAATTTTAATGGGTTCTATCATTGAAATAAATGTAGAATGACTAACCTCCTTCCTAAGTCTATGCCTAATTCTTACACCTTTAGATAGGTCTCATAAGACTAATTCTTTAGGATGATTAGAAGAATATCTCCAATCTCTAAGTAATTGCTCTTGATATTCTACTCTATCTCTTATGGTAATGGTTTCTACCCCCTGAATGACCTCCACTTCTTCTTCTTCTTCAGGTTTAGATTCATAGTTCTTATTTGATTCATCATATACCATATGGATAAACTCTTCTAATACTAGGGTCCTTTTATTGAATATTTTATAAGCCTTACCTACTTATGTGTAACCTAAGAAGACTCCTTCATCAGATTTAGGATCAAATTTTCCAAAGGGTGACTTTCCATTAATTAGAAAAAAGACTTTACATCTAAAAAAATTGTAACTAAGAAAGATTGGGTGTCCTACCCTTAAGGAGTTCATAAGATATTTTATTCAACTTGGATCTAATATTCACCCTATTTAAAATATAGCAAGTAGTGTTCAATGCTTCTTCCCAAAAATACCTAGGGAGTAAATACTCTGCTAGAATTTCCCTAGCTTCTTCAACCAAGGTTCTATTTTCCTTTCAGGTATTCCATTCAAATGGGGGGTCCTAGGGGAAGATAAATTATGTTCTATTCCTATCTCTATATATAAAGATTCAAACCTATCATTTTCAAACTCTCCATAATGATCACTATGATATACTGAAATTTCATATCCTAATTTCCTTCAATCCAAGTGCAAAAGGTTCTAAATTCCTCAAAAAAACTCACTCTTATGTGTTAGGAATCTTACCCAAGTGAATCAAGAGAAGTCATCTACCATCACAAATCCATAAGTCTTTCCTCCTAGGCTGGCTGTACTAACAGGTCCAAATAGGTTCATATGACAAATTTCTAGTAGTCTATAGGTGTTATATTCTTAATTGAATGAAATGATAATTTTACTTTTTTTCTTAGTTCACAGACATCACATAGGTGGTCCTTTGTGAAGTCTAACTTAGGTATACCTCTAAGTAGGTTTTTCTAAGTGATGTTCCTAAGTCTTTTCATGCAAGGATGGCATAGTCTCCTATGCGATCGCCAAGATTCATCAACTATAGTTTTTAAACATAAGAAATTTAAATATTTAATATAATTAAAGTCTAATTTGTAAACATTGTTCATCCATTTTTCTTCTAACAAAAGTTTATCATCTAAGATAATCATGTATTTATTAGAAAGAAATTTTACATCAAATCATTTATCACATAATTGACTAATACTTAATAATCTATACTTTAAACCATCAACAAACAAAACATTTTCAATCATAAATTGTTTAGATTTTCCAATTATACCTGATTCCACTACTTTTCTAGTGGTGTTGTCTCCTAATGTCACTTTGCCTCCTGACCTGGCCTATAGTGTGATAAACTACTTCATACCACCAGCCATATACCTTAAGAAACCACTATCCACGTAACACATGCTCTCATTAGTTCTTTTATGAGAGCATCCCTCATCTTGATTTGATTGATCAAGATAATCATTAGCTATTTGACATAAGTTTGTTACCTCTTCCTCTGCTTCTTCTTCTAACAATTCTGAGGTAGAATTAGCCAAAGAAGCTTTTTGTGTCTTTCGCTTTCCCCTCTTATACTTTGGCTTCTCTTCACCCTTCGCCTTATTCATGTAAGTCTTTAGGTTGGGACAATCAGCTAGATGGTGATCTGGTTTTCTGCACTCAAAGTAAATTATATCATATGAAACTTTAATAGATTTGTGGCCTTTACCTTTGCTTCATTTGTTTTGATAATGCCTATATTTTCTTTTTAGAAAGTTCATAAACTGGCACACCATCAAGGATATTTCTTCATCCTAATATGTTGTAGAAGTGTCACTATTAGAATCATTTTCTTTTAGTGTTACATTTCTCTCCTTCTTTTTTTCTCATGCATAATTTTGCCTTTAACTCGCTCCTTACTCGTAGGCAATAAGTGATTCAAATAAATTATCAATAGAGTAAATATTTAAATCAATAGAAAATAAAAAGAATAAAATAAGAACACATAAATATATAGATATAAGGAGACATAGAGCTACACCATGGAGGCACTAAAAATCAACATGCTAATATTTTTATAAAACCACTAACCTTCAAAACCTTTAACACCTTAAGAACCAGATTATATGCGATAGACAATCATGCTTGAAATTGATGCTCTTTATTTTTTATCTTACTATTTCTGATTTTTTTTTTATTTTATCTATTTATTTATTTCATTCAAAATTCGTTGAATAAGAATTCATGGAGGATAAATAACTGGGAGGATAAGGATCTCTTCTTCCTAATCGATTTCAATAAACTAATTTTTCAACATATCCTTAGAAATTGTAATAAGGCAGCGGATTGTTGTGCTACTTTGGCTATTGAGAATAATTTCTTTTTTGATAATTCTATTTTTGGTGATATTCCTTCTTCCTAATCTAGTTTATTGAAGAAGGAAAGTGAACCTTACTTGTAGTTTGTAATAGTTTCTTTGTTTGCTTTTAATGCATTTCGCAATTCTCAAAAAAAAAAAAAAAAGAGCAACCAAAAACACTAAAATAGACACATGAAGGAAATAAGGAAAGTCTATTAAGAGAGATTAAATACAAGGCTTCAAAAAAACCCCAAGTAATTAACTCTATTAATATTGGTCATACAGTATGATCATTGACTATATGGTATAATTAATTCAAATAACCTTGTTAGTGATGTACAAAGTACAAATAAAGTACAATTAGTTTAATTAATTGAGTTGGTCATCTAGTATGATATGAATCATCATCTAGTATGATTAGTTCAAATGACTTGAATTATCATCCAATATGATTGGCGGTGATATAAATGTTAAAGGTTTGTTGGGGTTGCTAAACCTTTATGAACTAGTATGACCCTAATCAAGATAGGGCATGAATTGGTTATTTAAAAACTTTATTGAGGCAAAAAAAATCTTTTTTAAATCTTTTTGAATATTTTAATACAAATAATTTATGCATAAGCAACACTAATTTCATAATAAAAAATTAGAGATTTTGACCATAGAATTAATCATAATATAATATAGAAATTAAAATAGAAAGAACACATCAAATTTATAGTGGCTTGGTCAACTTGACCTAGATCCACTCCCTGGAAACCTCCTTTCTAAGTATTGCACTAAAAGTAGTGTCTCTCCTTTTGCCCCATATCAAGGCAGAGAAGCCCTTATAAAATCTTTCCACCGACCCAGTCAAGCAGAGTACCTTAAATCCTTTTACTCCCTCCTGGAGTAGGCAGAGAACCTAGATATCCTTTTACTCCCTCTTGGAGTAGGCAGAGAACCTTGGAGTTCTTTTACTCCCTCCTAGAGTAAGCTGAGAACCTTGGAAATCCTTTTACTCTCTCCTAGAGTTGGTAGAGAATCTTTGATCCAATATTGATGAAAGTCTCCCTAGAGCCAAGAACTAAGGAAGAAGCTTGATAAAGAGGGTGAAAATGTTTCCTAGAGTAACCTTTGTGAATACCTCACAACTCTCACTCATAAGGATCCCTCTCTCTCTCTCTCAAAGCTCTCATCTCTTCATTCTGTAAGCACTCTCTTAGGTCAACCTAATAGCAAAAGATTAGCTCAAGGATAACATGAGAGCTTAAATATAGAGCCACCAAAAGAAGCTCTAATTTTAAATTATACACTTCTAATCATCTAGTACGATCCAAAATCATACTATACGATTAGTTCAAAATAGCCCTTTAATCAAATATGAATTGTATTGCTCTGTATGATTTAATCAAGATAAATAGATGGATCATCCCGGATGATTAGAATATCATTATATATGATTAGCATAAAATTAGTGAACTTTATTTAGTATAATACTTGGTGATGGCTTCTCTATCAATTCTTTCATGTTTTAGCAGTAGCATATTGTTCCATGGAGCTAAGGCCAAAGAGATGGAAGAAACAAGTGTTTCCACGACTCTACCATCCAGCCAATCCTGTTCCACTTCATCCCCTTTTCATGGGCACATATCTTTACGACTATGAAATGGGGAATCTTTCTCCTGTTACATGAATCAAATGTTTCATTTCATCTGGGAAAAGCCATCTCTTTCTTATTCCTTTGTATAGATAGACAAATTGGTTCAATAATAAATATTCCCTTTCTTATCAATTCTGCAAGAACTAGGTCCTTTTGAATCAGCATTTCATCTATATTTATTTCACCTCTTTGAATCGAAGATATAGCAATTTCCTTTGGATTTCTTAGTCTAAGTAGGAGACAATATATCCTGATATTTTTCATTATTTCTTTCTTCAAGGGATCAGCCCATCTTAGTTGAAAAAGTAAATATTTTTTCAAAAAGAAATCTAGTTCCATTTCATTCTTGGAATGATGACTTTGAGTTGTTCCAAGTCTGAAACCAAGTGGATTTATTTTTTGTCCCATATTTTTCCATCCATTTTTTTTCTAAATATAAATCTAAAATTTAGATTTCTTTTTATTTTTTTTTAATCTTTATATGACAAGTGGTTTTTTTTATCAGATAACTACTCCCTCGAGCCCGGGGTCTTAACTTTTCTTGGCGATCTTCTCTATTGGAGTCCGTTTGGAAATCATCCGAGTATAGGATTCAACAAGAATCGCACAAGGTAGATTGATAGAAACCTTTGGTAAAATACCCACCAGTACCCGTAACCCAGCAAAGAAAGTACATTACAATTCTGATTGGTCAATAAAAAAATAGAAATTCTAGCTTAATTCTAGAAATTAACAAATTAGAAATACTAAATAGCTAATTTCAGAATAAAAATTCATGAATCTTTTTTTTTTTTCATGAAAATGAAAAAGTCTCATGAACAGTCATGAATGATCCACCAGATCATTGATACGGATAATGTCCAAATACCAAATGCGTTCTCTATGTAATCCGTGTAAAAAGAAAAGGTATTTTTTGGAGGAAGATTAAAGAAAGAGAATTTTCTTCTTCAAAAAAGAACTCTTTCATTTCCAATACATCCGTGGGGCAAGCTCGAACACATTGGGTACATCCTATACATGTATCATAAATCTTTACTGAATGTGACATTGGGTCTATAAATTCCAGTTTTGAACACAAAAGATTTTCGATCTGGTAAAATAAGAAAAAAAAATGAAATAAGTCATAGATTCTCTATTGTAGACACCAGACGAATCAATGATTTATCAAAATTTGAAGAATCAATAAATTTTCTAATCTGTTTATGAGAAAGGGCCAAGATATTTATATATTTATAGGGACATTATACTCATTACTAAACTTGTTGAAGAGAAGAAATAGAACCAAGGTCTATCTTTTTGATCAGAGGTTGAATCGATCATCAGAGGAAGAATTAGGCAAAAAATTAGGATACATTCTGGGAAAATGAAATTTCCATGGAAGAGAATCAAATGAAATGCTTTCATAAAAATTCTTGAATAAATAATAGAAAAGAACTATCTTTTCTCTATACTTTCCCCAGCTCTATTGCTACCGCGGCCCTTACGCAATCGATCAGATCATATAGATTTCAATACAACAAAGGTCATCAAAAGGATCTCGGATGACTCACCAAAGCACGAAAGCCAGGATCTTTCATAAAATGGATTCCTATTTGACAACGACCCAGCAGATTCAATTTTGCCGCCCCCTAAAAAAGTTGACAAGAACATTCTCTACCTATAAGAGAAAAAAAGAATGATGTGTGGAAAACTAGCATGGATTTTATATAATGACACTGTACAACAATTTTTAAAAGGGATGTAGCGCAGTTTGGTAGCGCGTTTGTTTTGGGTACCAATCATCCTCGATGATTAGTTGAAAATCTATGGTGTTCATATTATAAGATAGGTGGCGATCCCTTATCATCCAATGCATGTTCTCTATCGTCTAGGATGATCCTCAACGATCATCCTATACGATCTGATTGAATCAAATTTTACCATAATTGTTCTCCTAATCAAATAATTAATTTAAGCATGATTGTCATCTATCATCCAGGATAATAAGGATCATCTTATACGATATGTATAAAATTTGAAAATTAAAATATTGCCTATATTATGATTGGTGACTATTTTTGACAATCTAAAATGATTATCCTATATGATAAGGATTGTATAGTATAATTAGTTTAATCACTCTTAATTAATTGGAATGCCCTAATTTAGTTCTTTTTTTTAACTGATCGTTCTGTGTGATAGAAATCATCTTGTACTATTAGGTCAAAAACTAGAAAATTTCTCTAACTCACCAACCCACTCCCTTGAGTGTGTTTATGTGCAAGGTTACTTAGCTTGGGGTCCACCAAATACATGAATTGACTCAAGAAAGGTAAAAAAATACATTAAAATTGAAATTATAAACATACTCAACCCTAGTCTATCCAATCTTGAGCTGATTTGCATTGCTAGTGAACTTATGGACATAAAAGGTTAGTAAGCAATACAAAGAAAATAGATATGCAATAATATAAGTAAAAGAGAAAGAATGATATTTGTTATCATCAAAATCATAGTACTTGGACCCAAATTTGCGACAAATATCATCTCATATAGAGATTGGGTCATACAGTACAATTAAATCCAATCATTCTATATGATATGACTATACAAATTAGCCAAAATTATTTCCCTAATTTTTGGGTTAATTTTGATAAGATTTAGTTACATTGTAAATTATGATACCTATCATACAGTACGATTAGTAAAAATTTTGATTTTCAATATATTACCTAAATTTAAATTTGAAGCTGGGATATTAATTTCAATTGATCATCCTATACGATCAGTAATCGATAGTGATTCAACCCCAGTTTAAAAGGCTTTAATTATAATAATCAGCCATTTTAACAATTTTTTGAATAATTGATTATACAATATGATATGGATCATACAGTACGATTAGTTTATAAAATTGAACTTCTAATTTTCTCATAATCTCACTCCCTTGAGTGTGTATATGCATAGTCACCAAGTTTAGCATCCCCTATATATATTTGACTCAAGAAATGCAGAAATAAGGAAAAGAAAAGATACAAACTCTTAAAGAAACTTAACCATATTTTTCTCAATCTTGAGCTAATAAATTTTGCATAGTATACGATGGACCTAAAGTATTATTACACAAGAATAATATATATATAATAAAAATAATAAGAGAAGATAACATAGTAAAGAATTCAATAATTTTTGTTATCATCAAAATCATAAGACTTAGGTCTAGATTTGAAACTAAAATGGGGTCAACAAGCCCATGTGCTGAAATATTTTTTTTGTGTAACCCTTGGGGATATAATAGATAGTCCCCATTAATTAATCTAGTTTTGCAAGGTATGAAGCATTGGATTTAAAATTTTAAAGGTTATACTTGGCTTATAATCAACCATTGTTGACTTGGTCAAACATATTTGATAAGGTGTCAAAGTGGGGTCAAACACATTATAAATATGATTTAGGACTTATTATAATAAGCTTCATGTAATAGAGAAATCATTAGGTTTAAAAAGTATGTTTAAGTGTCCTTAAGGTTTATTGATCAACCTTGATTGACCTGGTTAATTAGGATTAACCATGGGTTCGGGTTGGATCCATCTATTTCAAATGATATTTTTAGTTTGTTGGATCACAAGGTTTGGTGAGGTAACCATGCTTGAAATGTACATTTAAGAGCATGATTCCTAGGTTGACTTGGTCAAAAAAATTTAACCATGAATTGGGTTGGGTGCAATGCACACCAGGTAATATTTGAGATATGTTTGATGTGGTTTCATGATTTGGCTTGATTAAGCCATGTTCATGTTTAGGGAATAATAAATTTAGGAGGTTTTAGGTTTTAGGGTCTAAGTGAGTTTGATTGAGTCATGAACATGGTTCAATGTTGGTTAAATGCATCATGCTCTTGATAATGTTTATGTTCAATAATTTTGGAGAAACTTCCAAGGTCAATTTCCACAAGATGCTAAGTCTATTGGCATACGCTGCAAATATTTTAAAGTTTGGCATGCTTTGAATATGGTTTGATTTTTTTTAATTTAGAAGGACATTGATGCCTCCAAATACTTAGATAGACTATATAGACATACCTAATTACTGTGCAAATACTCACATAAAAATACAAAGGCTTTGACTAGTTTTCTTTTAATTAAAAATACCCTACAAAATAGAAAAAATCTAAGGCTTTATGATTTAGTTTTGAGTTAAGATTTTGAGATTTGGTCTATAAACTAGATTTGAATTGATTGATTAAGTTTAATAATTTTAGAATAATTTCAAAAAATAATCTAATTCAAATATGAGGTCAATAAATAGACCTCCAATAGGCATTATGAACTCATAAAATACATCACACGTGTTGGCGTTGATCGAATTAGTCAATAGAATATAAAGAAATTTCAATGATGAGAACCTAAAGAAAAAAGATTTCAAAGAAGGAATTTGAGAATTGAAATAGGATGGTCCATTAGGGGCTTGTTCCATCACTAGTAGGGTTGGATTTGATAAGATTTAAAAGTCTTTTTTTCTTGTATAAGAGAAGGGGTTACAACATGTCACGACCCGACCCGACGGGGACGGATCCCGCCCGAGCCGGATCGCGACAGAACCTTCTTATCCAGGATCTGGCTTTGGAATTTGGTTCTGAACTGAATCTTCAAAAATAATTTACACAACAGACACGCAACCACAGAACAACAGAGCTACTAT
>NW_021319083.1:21515764-21540490 GCF_001605985.2 Dendrobium catenatum | reverse complement strand
TAAGAAAGGAAAAATACATAATAAAATTCATTCCTAAATAAGAATGGTTTGAATTTAAGATTTTCTTAGGATTGTGCCACAAGTGGCTTACTCCACCATTAATAAATGATCACAAAAAAAGGTACCCTAAGTATATAGACTAAAAAAAAGAAGAATTATTGTCCTCATTTTTGAATTAGGATTGTACCACTATTGGATGACCATAAGAAGAGGAAGCCTAAGTATGGTGACTCATAGATAACCTTAAAGGATCAAAATTAAGACTAGAGTGGTTCCATGGGTGCTTGCTCCATATTAATAAATAATCATATGAAAAGGAAGTCTAAATGTTTGGACTCACACTTAACCATAGAGAATCAAGACTTATATTAGGATGGAACAAAGAAGGACTTTCTCCACCACTAGCAGATGATCATAAGGGAAGGAAGCATAAGTGTGGGTCAGGACTCACACCTAACCTTAAAGGATCAAAATTTTAACTGGAGACGTGCCACCTAGGGCTTGCTCCACTATTAATAGATGATTATATGGAAAGGAAACCTAAGTCTGGAGACTCATACGTAACCAAAGAGGATCGAGATTTAAATAAGGATTGTGTAATGAGGGGCTTGCTCCACCACTAGTTGATGATCTCTTTGTGTTTGAAACTGTTTGAAAATGAGGTTTTGAAAAGGTTAAACTTCTTTGGGAAAAGTTAATTTCTAGAATTTCAGTCTTAAAATAAAACACGCATTATGAATGATATATTTCCCTAGGAGGAAAAGATATCATTCCCTAATGGGTTCATGTAATGAAGTTGAAAGTTTCATACATGTTATGATAGTCAGATTTAAGGAAGAACTATATGTAACCCCAAAGGGTCAACATGAAGTTCTATTGAGTATCTAACTATGATAGTCTGGATAATAGATCATTAGTTTCACATTCAGAATCTTAATAAGAAAGGATATATCTTCTCAAGGAAAGAAAAAATCATTCATCAATCGATCATCTAAATATGATGATAATGATCATCGTTGACTTCTATTTTCCCAAAGAAGACTTATTGGGTTTTGAAAATCAATTTTTAAAAGTATATGTGGGCTTTAAATAAACTACGAGTGTAAGCCTCATAATTAATTATATCGTACGGAAGTTGAATTTCCTACGATATACACACAATTATAATAACAAAAAAAAAATATTTAGAATTTCTTAAGAATTGATATCAAAGGAAGAGAGGTTGGAAATCTAATATGGATTAGATCAAAGTTTGAGCACTTATTTCTAGATGTCAAGGGAAGAGAAGTAGAAGGTGTTTTGGGATTCTAAAATGCTTTAGAAAAAACCCAGCTTATTTTATGTGTTGGGCTTTAAGTTTTGATTGAGAGAATTATTTTTAATTTGAGTTAATCAATTTATTAGAAAGTTGGGATTTTATTCCTAGAGGTTGGGGTCTTAAGATTTTGAGTCGCCCTTGGATCCTAAATCTATTTTGGGCACTGAATGAAAGTAATGTAAACTTAGCTAATGTAGTGAAAAATGTGGACTTACCTTGATCTGGATTGGGGAGCCTGCTAACCACTTAGGTGATTTAAAATCCATGAGTTTATTCTTTATAAGAAAGAGTAGTAGAATTAAAGTTTTGAAGATATGGGGCCAACATCAAGAGTGGATTCTAATTGACCCATTGACCTTTTGTAGGATGAAAATGCTCAAGAAAAATGCAATTAAAATTTTAGACACTTTAAATTGATTTCTAATGCAATGAATACTAATTGACTTGATGAAATGTATAAAATGTATGAAGTAATTTTAAAAAAAAAGGCTTTAAAATTTTTTTATTCTAGAGATTGCACAACATTCCCTTAATAAGACTGCACCCTAAAAGGTTAGGTGGCCTTCTAAAATTCACAGGTGGGGAGGTGCTTAACACAGAAGAGAAGGTAAAAATATTCTTTAATGTAGACTCTCGGTGATCCTTTGCTTACTTCTTAGAATGTTAGTGTTTCTATGTTTAGACTAAAATTTTAATTATAATTTTAAGTTGAAAATATTTTAACGTTCCCTCATAAGCCTCTGATCATATGCAGACTAAAATAAAATTGGCATGCAAGAAAAGAAAATAGGAAAAGCAGACAATTCTAGGCGCAACCAAGGTAAATAACTAAATCAATTAAATTAAATAAATTAAATAAATAAATTGCACATGTAGTACGTGCCACTTCATTATATAACCCAGGGTTTGCATAAATTAAAAGTGGCTGTGTACCACTAATAATAACCTAGATTCTAATAGTAGGATCTACACAAGTGACTTTGAATAGGATACTCTTTTGTCTTCACTTCTTCATCCTTTTACAAGCTCCTTGGATTTGTCGGGTCTAGATATCCAAATAAAAAGAAATACTTTCAAAAAAGGGGTATTTTCTTTTCTCTTTGGATATTAAAGTCATCCTAACTTGGATTACCAAATGAAAAAGAACTCTCTCCTAAGGGATGTTCTCTCTTATTTGGATTCTAAGTTGGATGTAGTATCCCAACTCAAAGACTCACTTTCATAACTCTTAACTTAATCAAATCACATTACATCTAAATAATAAAAGAAATTTCTAGACTACATATATGATTATCCTAAATAATTAAACACATGTAATTTACATCCCAATTATTATTATTATTATTATTATTATTATTTAGGATTTAATAGAGACCAAAATTATTTTCACAAATCTTTAGGTTACTCCACCACCCAAATCATGATTGCAAGATAATCATAATAAAATACTAAGTACTTTATTTCAATACAAATCATGCCAAATATAAAAATTATATTCTTAACCAATGAAATTATAGCTTAGATAATAGTTCAATTCTTCTGATAAAAATGCTCTGAGACCAAGTTTGTCACACTCTAAAATCTAGTTTAAAAGAATTATATCATGTAGTAATAATAACTAGACCTTACTCATTTTTTCCAAAAATAAAATACTAGGGGAGATGAAGCTTTTGATCAAAATAGTAATGTATAACTATGACCACTACTCTAAAAATTATACATAATAGATATGAGTCATACATATATATTGATTATTAATTTTAAATATTAAATCAATTTAGATTTTCTACCAACCAGTTTGTGGTGTTGTCATAGTGGGCTCAAGGAACTAGGCCTCCATATGACACTCAGCCCCATAGCTCAAGATAGTCTAGCCTATAAACAAGGTTAATGTAATTGATTTAAGGATTTTAAATTAATTATCTAATTAAGAGTCACTTAATCTTAAGGTTTTATACTCCATTGAATTAGTTCATGATGTTATTATAGTTGACTCGAGGCATTAGGCCTCCTTAGGATACTAAGCCCCACAGCTCAAGGTAGTCTATCCTAAAAACTTCATCTTTGGAGTGATTATTGTGTAATAGAATGTTGGTTGACTGATTTTATTATTTAAGTTATATTTTTCATAAATTTTAGTTATTTATTAAACTTTTTGAATAATTTAAATAATTTAATTTCTTTAATTAAGGGGCCAAAAGTTAACTTTTAAAATTATAGTAATTTTTGAAATTTTAATATTTTTACCAAATAATAGACCTTAAGATGAGTAATTAGAAACTTATTGGATTTGGAATTTACTGCATTAAGTTATGAATTTTTGATGTTTTGACCTAGTTTTGAACTATGATTGACCAGAGAGTTGACTTTTTTAACTTTAACCTATTTCTGGTGGTTTGATATTTTGTGTTGATCTGTAATACTCTTTTCTTCTATAATTGTGGAGGTTTGGTTGGGAATTTATGTTACTGGTTGTTTTTTAGTCAGGCTTGGTATATGATAAGGGAGCATAATCTTCTTTATTTAGATTTTTTATGTAGCCTTTGGGTGCATTATTTTGTCTGGGGTGCCCATTTTTGCAGGTAAGCATATTGATCAAATCTTAGAAGGGATGCAGAAGTTGGTCACTATTTTTGGCTATTTGATTCTTGTTTGGGTGCTCATTCTTGTGCATCGTAGCATGTTCCTAGGTATTTTTTTAATTCTCGTTAGTAGGGACCTCGAGCTTGTAGGTTTTTTTGGCTTTTAATTTGTAGCTATTTTGAGCATTAGGGAGCTTGAGGGCCCTCTAAGGACCTTGTAATATATTTATTGATTAATGTGTAGGCCCCACCATGGGTTTCCCCTAAAAAAATACTAAAACTTAATTGGAGATGAATGACATTGAGTTTGGTTTATTTGGAATTTTTTGGAATTATTGATGTTTTTTCAAAGTTTAAGTATTTCTGGAATTTTCTAAATTATTTAATTCGACAAAATTTTAGAGTTTTGATCCAAATCAATCCCAAACTCCTTGAAATCACCTCCAAAGGTTAGATATGACCTAAGGGGAAGTTTAATAGTGTTTAGAATTTTTTTGGAATTTTAAATTATTTGTCATCAATAAAATTAATTGAGTGTTAATTTTCCTTTAAAATTAAATTAAATCTAAATTAGAGGTTTAGTCAAGGGACTTCTATTTTTTTCCCAGGTAGAGGATTAAATTATGGCCAATTTGATATATTATTTATATTTTTGTATTTAATTTGGATTTAATACAATTTTTATAAATTCTAAGCTTAAGGGTCTATTTTTGATTAATTAAATCCTGAGCTTAATGACTTCTAAAACCAACAAACTAATGGCCTAGGATGGGTAATGTCACTATGTTCAAATGTTGTAAGTCTCACTCCTATTGAGAGTACATTTTAATTTATAAGATTTTCCAAAAATTTCCTAAAAAGATCTTTTTTTTTTGTCCTTAGATTATCACTAGGTTAAATATGGGTTTCAAATCAAAGTCTTCTAACCCTTAATAAATATACAACCAGCCACACCATGCAAATAAGAAAAAAACATGTAACCTACACCTATGTGTATTAAAATGGGTAAATTTCTAATTGTGTGGGTTAACCCAGAACCAGAACCATTGGAAACATACTCATGAGTAAGTTCCCCATGACATTACTCTTAACACACAATAGTAAGGAAGGAGTTTACTATAGTTCATGTCAATCAAATACAAATGCAAGTTGGAGTGCCTAGACCGCGAATATGCAAATTGAAATAATGAAATTCATGCAAATAACCTATGCAATTGCATTTCATTTAACTAACTAAAATCATTCATGTCCAATTTCCATTTAAGACTTTCACAAAGTCATTCTGGAACCTAGGCAGGTTTCAAAACACACTAATCATGAAAAAATGTTTTTCCCTTTTTAAAAAGAAAATTTAAGATGAAATTACATGTCATAATGTTAAAATTTAAATATCATTAAAATAATTTTTAAAAAGGTGTGGAAAATTTATTAAATTTTAGAAACATCGTCAAGAAAAAGTTCCCAAAATTTCAAAATATTTGGAGTTATATTCAATAAAATATCAATAAAAAACAAAATATTTAATATTTCAAATAATTTAAAAATTATAAAAAATCTATGATTGATCTTAATTTTAAATGATACAGAATAAAAATATGAAGAGAATAAATATTTATTCTTATTTTTTAAATAAAAATTGAAATTTATTTAAATTTTCAAAGCATCTAGGCCATTGGATCGAAACCATGGCATCAGACTTTCCATGCAGCACCTTCTAGGTTGTTGGATCAAAACCACAGCATCGAACTGACATTATTGGCCAATGATAGAACTGCGATAATCATTAGACAATAATGATAGACGTGGCAACACGTCATCATCCATCACTTATCCGAGTTAGCAATACCGTGGAGTTGTTGGATTACCTACAATATTTAATCAATGACTCAGATCAAGATTCACGAAGATCCAAATGATAGAGGCAGACTCATGGTTGGATCTCCCATAAAAATAATGATATTTTGACATTTGATCATGAGATCAATGGTCAAAATTTCATGCATTTGCATGAACTAACAGTAGACCATAAGAATGAGAAAAAACATCGTTCTCATAAATGCATGTATGAAATTAAGTAAAAATTTAAACATATATTTCATATATGAAGAGAAATTATGGGGATGTGTTTGTTTGGTTTAAAAATCACTTTATGAGAAGTATTTAAACCCATGTGTTTAAAGCTTGGGTTTTGAATTTATTGAGTTTTAACCGTTGGATTTTGGAATTTTTTTGGCTCTATGAAGTTGTAGATTGTCCTCCTACAAATATATAGAAGAAACCTAGTGTTGAAAGCACGTGGATCATCAACAACAAGAGTTGGACGGACCTAAGGGCTCCTCTCATTAAAATATCATCATCGTTAGATGTTCACTAGTTATTTAGAGGGGAGTACTTGGAGAGATGGAATGAAATGAGAAATAGCTGTGTGGTGCTTGGGGGCTTCTAATAGAATGAAAGGCATGAAATGAGGCCACTTAGCTTAAGCTTTAGGGTTTGATTTGGATGACCCTGATTAATCAGAGGCCTTACTCTAATGAGGGACAAGTGTCCCAAGAAATTAGAAGGTAAAGGAAAAGCCTGGGTTGAGATGGTTTGCCATTGGTGGCTTTGGGCTTGAGGGGGAGGGTGGACCAATTTCCACTTTGGGTGAAACAAAGTCCTTGGTCCAATTTAGGAATATTTAGGAGATCTTTATTCTGCATTTAGAATGCCTTAAACTGGCTAGTTTAGAGGACTGAAAGGGGTTGAAAGAACTTGACTATTTGGAAAAGTTTTGTGGGTAGTTGACTAGTTTGACCAATCAACAGGTCAAAGATAGTGAGGTGGCAGGTCAAAGGGTGACCACTTATTGTTGAGCTTGAGTAGGAAGGGTAAAATATGTTAGGATCAATGCAAGAATGAAAGCACAAGAGTTTTGATGAAGAGTTTGAAGTTGACTTGGTCAAATCCCATAGAATTTGACTCATCTATGATTGAGGTATGTTCAAAGCATGAAATGAAGTGGGATTAAAGGTTTGGAGAGGTTGATTTGGCCAAATGAGAATATTTGACCCAAATAGGTTATATTTTACCAAACTTTGACTATGTTGACTTAGTCAAATATTAACAGGTTTAAGGTGTTCACTTATGTCAAAACCTCTAGGGGATGTTTTTAATGGAGTTTTGATGAGATTTGAATGCATTTATAGATTGACTAAAGGTAGAAAGGGCTCAATGGTTGATTTGGTTGACCTAGGTTAAATTGGTCAACCATGTTGACCTAGGGTCTATGTTTGGACTCAACAAGTTTGGTTTACCATTTGGAGTCTAATAGAAGTGGTTCCCTCGATTAGAAGGGTCATTTCAGTCAAATTAACCATTTGGACCATAAAGGGACCATTTGGTCACCAAGGTTGACTTGGTCAACCAAGTCAAACTAAATCTTAGATTTAAGACCAATGTGCTTCTAATGATAATTATGATTTATTAGAAGAGGTTTCAAGGATTGAGGAGATTGAGCCAAGTTGAGTTTTGGGGAAAAGTCCAAACTTCCCCTTAAAGAGCAATTTGGTCATTTTGACTCTTAGTCAAGCCTGGGTCAAACTGAGTCCAAAAAAATGTAGTTTACTGATGAAGATGTCATAACAACAGTCATGAATATGGTTAGATGTTTAAAAAATGACCCCAAGGTCAAAATCCATAATATCGTAAGTCTAGTAGCATAGGCTACAAACTTTTGAAGGTTTTGCAGCCTTTATCAATAGATTTAGCTTTTAGGGATAGAAGTGTTAGATTGAGCTCAAATTAGGAAAGTTGACCCTAGAAACATGCCTGATCAATATTTAATTGATACATCATGATTAAGAGGTCATTTGACTATAGTTTATGAGGAATAAAAAATCACCTAGAAAGGGTTCAAGGACTTAGGTCATTAACCCTAGGATTTGGACCTGGATTCTTGATTTAAATGGAATTTTGAGGTGATTGACTAAATCTTGAATTATTCACACTAATGAAAATTAATTGACTATTTATGATTGACTCAACATGGTTAGGGTTTGATTGAAAGTTGACATAAGGTGTGGGATTGAAAATTGGACTGAAACTTAGACTTAAATTTGATTAAGGACTGGACTTGTGTTTGATTGGGATCTATAGATCTATATGATTGCCAAGTGGACAATTTTTAACCATCAAATTTCTAAGTGGGAGATCAGATAGGTCTTGATCACCTCATATAGAAATGAGGTCAACATGATCATAAGGAAAGGAATATAAGTGTGGAGACTCACACCTAATTATAGACGATCAAGATTTAAACTTTAATGGTGCCATGAGGGGAATGCCCCACTACTAATGATGATCATAAAGAAAGGAAGTTTAAGTGTGGGGACTCACACATAACCCTAGAGGAATAGATCTTAGACTAGAGTGGTGGAATGAGGGGCTTGCTCCACTACTAGTAAATGATCTTAAGAAATGGAAGCCTAAGTATGGGGACTCACACCAAAACATAAAGGATTTAAATTTAAACTAGTAAGATATGATGATGGGCTTACACTACCACTACTAAATGATTATAAGGAAAGAAAACCTAAGTGTGGGGACTCTCATCAAACCTTAGAGGATGAAAATTTAGACTAAAGAGGTGCTACGAGATGCTTATCCATTATTAGTAGCTGATCATATGGAAATGAATGCTATGTGTGGCGAATCACACCTAACCATAGAGGATTGAACAAACTAAGATGGTTCCATGAGGGACTTGCTCCACTACAAGTGGATGATCATTTTGAAAGGCACCTTAAGTATGGGGACTCAAGCCTAATATTAAAGGATTAAAATTTACACTAGAGTTGTACCATGAGGAGCTTAATCCACTACTAAGAAATTTAAATAAGGTAGTACTTAGAGAAACTTTCTAAATCATTAGTGAGTCTCTATTGAGCATATATGAGGTCATAAAAGTGGGCTTAGACCTACTGAATATTTTTAGGGATCAAGTCATATAGACTGACACAATATCATTCTTACACCTAATATTTATTTTCTTATTGAGATGGATCCTAAAGGAAAGGATGCCTAAGTGTAAATGCTTACACCAATCCTAAAGGAAAGATTTAGATATTTTTTCTTACATAAAAACTTTCCTATTAATGAACCAGACCCTATCAAAATGACAAATGGGAACATAATCAAATGAGAAGGAAGATATAGATTGAATCCAACAAAATTATAAAGTCTAAGTATTTATATTTTATTGATCATGATTAAGATCTCTAGAAGTTAAACTTAGATCACCCTCATATATTTTTAAATTGAAATTTATATCAAAACATTTAAATTGGGAAGAGAAATTTAATCATTTTAATTTGCTTATATGATTTTTATATCTAATAGCATATTAATGCAAGATAATGAATCTTGGATCATTATTTTTAAAGTCAAGAATCAAGAAAACATCCAAAGAAAATAGAATTTTTTTTAGATTTAAGGTTTTAGAAAGGAAGCCATTTTTGTTTTTTAAATTTTGGCATATTTTATGCATCTGTTATTAATTATCACACTTTGTGCCTTCTTTGCTGGCATACTTTACGCATCTTTTATTTTTTCATGCCTTATTCTTCTTTTATTTTGGTGGTCTTTGTGCATCTTTTATTTTGACACGCTGTGCATCTTTTCATTTTTGGTGGACTTTGAGCATTATTTTTTTTTTTTTGCAATCTTCTTTTTAAAATCTTGCAATGATTTTTTTCAGTTGTAAGACAACTTGATTAAGAAAATTATTGAATAGATTTATGATCATAAAATTATGTCTATAAAATATAAAATTGTAGGAAATTTATAAAGACTTTCATTTCTATTCCTATTTTATTTTGGTATAGGTTTAAATTTAAAATTAAATTTTACCCACACAGAAGTGGTGGGAGAGAGGGAATATACATTTCTTTATAACTATGATCAATCACAAGAATTTACCTATACGTATTTAGTTGAGTCAATCCCAGCTTTCTCATTTTAAGATTTAAGATATACAAGTTAATTTCTATTAAGAAGAATAAATAAAATACCTTATAATAAAAATTGAAACCTAAGTTTAAAAAAAATCAAAACAATGGATTTGGTTTTGAACTTAATTTTTTATTCTTTAATTTTTGTAAGATTTAATCGAGGACCTAATTTGAAAGACTTCAGACTATGGGAAGTTTTGAGACAAGAATTTTGATTATTAAGGGACTTAAATTATGACCTAGTCTAAAGAACTTCAGACTATGTGAAGATTTGAAATTTAATTTTTTGCTTGTAAGGAATTTTAATTTGGTTTTGATTTTAAAGATTTAAGATGAAGATTATTTATCCTTTATTTCTGGGGAATTCAATTTTTTTTTAAAGGGTTTAGTGAAATCAAATTTTTAATTAGATCTTTGTGAATCTAAAAATTCTAATCTTTACCAAATATGAAGAGGAAAGTCTATCTCCATGGGAGTTGCTAGAAAAATATGTGAAAAAATTTTAGGTTTGCGACATGATTTGCATTAAATGTTTCTTTTTGTAAAATCTGTATAGATTAATATTATACCATCTCGAGAGACAGAGTAATGTTTCACTATTGTTTTGAAAAAAAAAAACTCTCTTTACTTTCATAATCAAATACATTACAAGGAATATTTAATTCATCTCTAAGGATAAAAAAAATATTCACTGTCATTTTAATCGAAAACTAAATCAATATAATTTTTTTTTCTAATCAAATAAAATAAGAAATATTCAATTTATTCCTAAGGATAAAAGAAATTTCTACTTATTATTTTGAACACGAAACTAAATAAATGAATTTATATTCATAATCAAATTAAATTAGAATATTCAATTCAACACTAAGAATAAAAAGTATTCATTTATCTTTTTTATTATGAAATTAAACCAATATTAAAATTTTGGTATGTATCCTAAAATTCTTTATTTTTCATAGAAAGGAACTAAAATATGGTTTACTTTAATTCTTGTTTCTAGACATCCTATAAGGGCAAGCCCCTATCATTGAAGTGTTTCTTGTTTCTGGACACAAGTTGATCTTAAAGTAAGAAACATTTCAATTAATATTCACCATCCTTTAGTTCTTACACTTGTAAAACATACTTGAATTATCCAACACGCTCTTAGATATTCCATTATTTATATAGTTGGAATAGGATTAACATCACACCTCTCCTATCTCAACTCAATTCAACATAGCTATCTTGATTGTTCGCTACATTAATAATCTAAATAGCATTAGAGATCCTAAGGTAAGGCGTACAAAACATCTTGCATTAAGACATGTGATAGCATATATCCTAGACACTAACTATGACTTACGTACCCTGCTCTAATCGATCACCTCCAAATTTATTACACTAACAGCTTCTTCCAAGTGCTTTATGAAGATAGACATTGTAGCGAATATTATCAATCAATGCCAAAGCCCAATGAGGAAGGGAGAGCACTAACATAGGCATCAATACTTGGAATAGCGTGTATGCACTAGTAACTATTTTGTAAAAATATTATAGAGAGATTTGGCCTTCTTGAGGTGAACCTGAATACACATATCCAAGTGTCAACTCAGTAATATGATATGATAAAACACTAGTTACAGTAGCAATAGCACAAGGTTGATCAAGCTTGGTTTGGTGAGGAGTTTTATTTGATCCATAATTACTTCTAGCTGCCACCCCTACCTGATCAGGGGCCCTCATACGAGTAGTGTTTATTATAGTTTGTTTTTTTGTTTCTTACATTATGCTTTGTTGTATTCCTGTATATTTGATTTAGTTCATAGATCTCCTTTTTGGTGATGTCAAAATGGTGATTAGGTTGTTGATAGTTTATACTAGTTATTTTAATCGTTAGTGCAGTTTTTTGTTGGTTTTATTACTTATTGTGTTAATATTGATTATTATGATTATATTTTTGCTATTATTAAAATAAAAATGGAGATTTTTTCCCTAATTTTTAAACACATCACTTAGTAAGGGGGAGGCCAAATGGGATAAATAAACTCAACCACTAATTAAACTATTAATATTTATCATCGTAAAAATTTGGAGATTATTGTAATGCGTGAGCCCGAGCTTTTGTTTTGATGATAACAAATATTATTGAATTTTATTTAGTTTCTTCTATTTATTATTATTGAATAACTTTTTTATGTGTATAAATATTTCAGGGACAACATACACCATACATCGTCAGAGGATAAGTACTCGATACTCGGTAAATTAAATTTAATTTATGTAAGATTCTATATGTTTTATTTTTATTGAGTCAATTTAATTTAAATTAGGTGTATGTTAGCTTAGCCATCATGCACACATACATGGGGGTGTGAAATTGAAATGTTTAAAATTTTTTTGAAGATCATATTAGATTATTAATATCATACAGTATGATATATGCAATTAGGAATTATTAAAATATTTTAAGTGAAATAATTTTGAAATTAAAGGATGAATGAATCATACTGTATGATACAAATCATACATGATCAATTATAATTAGACATTTCCCCTGACATTTTAAATTAGGTAATAATTTAATTTTTTAATTTGTTCTAATCACATTGTCTGAATAATATGATACTATATGATATTGTTAAATTCTTGCCTAATTTAATCCCTATGATTATACAATTAAATTATAATTGATTATAATTAGTAATCATACTATACAAAGTTACCATTTATATTATAGGAACTGAGTGAAAACCATGCTAATAATTAATCCCCGAGGGTCCATCCTAGATTAACTGTTATTTGATTGATTTAAACATATTGTATAATATAATTTTATACTAGGTGATCCATGCAACATGTTTGAACTGATCATACTAGCTATTATTCATTATATAAGATAGAGAAGGGATTGTTGAACTAATTTCACTATATGATTTAGATGTCGTACTCTGCAAACATAGATGGGTTAACAAAAAATTAGGATTTTTTTTAGCCTATTATTTAAATATATCTTATTCCATTTAAGAGAGTCTTTTGATAGTCTAGCAGTGTGTGTCTTCTATAAGAAAGGGTTTAAATAGGGGGTTTTGAGCAAGGATAGAGAGAGAAAGAGAGAGAGAGAGAGAGAGAGAGAGAGAGAGAGAGAGAGAGAGAGAGAGAGCTGAAGTTATGAGAGGGATAATAGCATTGTGGGATCAATGGAGTGTGATCGAGAGTCTACAAATAGTTTTTCTAGCCAACATCACACTTATTCCTCTAAGAGTCAAAGTTTTTCTTGAGGGAAACTTTGCGAAGAACCTCTTTATGTAAGAGGGCCACTAGCTTCTCCACTACACTAGGGAAGGTTAAAGGGATTTGGCTAATCTTCCACACTATGGAAGGTGACAGGGATTCAGCTACTCCACCGCAGTAGGGAATGGTGGAAGCTATTCTTATGAGCACTTCTCTACCTTACTATTGGGACAAAAGGAGAGAAACTAAAGAGTTTTTGTGTAATACCCTAAGAGGAGGACTTAAGGGAGTGGGCGTTGATCAAGTTAACATAACCATTATAAAAATTTATGTGTACTCATTTATTTTAAATTCACATTTTACTTTCTTAAAAACGTCTGTTGAGCATTGATATTCTTATAATACAAAAATATTATTATTATCTTATATTTTTTTTTATAAAATAAAAAAAAGATCTAAAAATTTAAAAAATACATATTTATTTTTTTAAATAAAAAAAAATTGTTGTAATTATTTAATATTCTCTTTCACATTATAAATCTAATTTTGAGGTTAATTTATTTGTGGGTATCCAAAAGGAAAAATTACAAGCGAGGGTTATAATGTATAGGGTACAATTGCACTATCCCATAATAAAAACGGCTTGTAGACCTTTACACTCTACACAAGCGTGCCAATAAAAAATTATACATATGATTATCCATTGAAAATATAAGTTTTTCCTATACATCTCGATGAATAAATTTATAAATAATTCAATTATCACGAGATTTCCACCTTTCGATACATAAACTTGAGAGGAGTTTATTTAATATGGGTGCCAGTTCCTCACAAGTGTAAGCCCCCATAGTTAATTACATCTTAAGACCTGACTTATGAGTACTCTTGATTATGGATGTTATTTTATTATTTTCTTAGTTTGGTGCATACTGAGATTCCTATGTTCTTATAATCCAAAGGTGATGGGCTCAATAAGCTATTTAACACATCCGATGATCATACAATCATATGATTAGTATGAGGGGAAGGAATTTAGAGAGAAGGCATCACATATATAAGAGAGAAAGATAAAAGATACATCATCAGTATGACATAGATAGCTAAAATTTATAGCCTCCTAAGAATTATAAGCTTATTCAATGATAAGGCATGCTATGATATACCAATAATACTAGCCTTTGATCCTAAATTTATAAGAGATATACTATACTCTTAGTATTTTTTCCCTTGACCTAACTAATGCATTATAATGAAGGGACTTATAACCTATATCCCAGTAGGTATCTAAATAGCCTTGACCTAAATTTACCTTCCTTCTTGAAATGAAGTACTAGTTAAAACTCCACCTAGCATCTTAAATATATGCAATTCAATCTTTACAAATATAAGAGTGGTGGGGAGGTATAGAAGATGAATGTACCTCAAACCTGACCTTGATTGTTACAATGTAATGCAATGGTGGTTTGTCCCTCTATGTGCTAAAATAAAATCTACATACTTCAATCAAGCTATGTAAGAAGGGTATGGAAAATCAAAACTAACCGGTTGCACCATGAAGTAGAATAGATTTGAAAAATTAATTATAATTTAAAAGATTAATCCATGATTGGTTATATATTAATTTTGAAATGATTGTTAATTTTAAGACCTTTGTTTATTTTATCTTTATTAGACAAATTTTTTTTTTATGAAACATTAACATCCTAATAGACTAATGTAACGATTCTGTCTAAGCCACCCCAAGCAAAATAATGAAAGAAATCTAAGAAAATCATACAGTTCTAATAACCAATCAAGGTAAACACACCAATCATCAAATAATAAATAATAAATGAAAGGCTACAAGTGTAGCTGGGTTCTATAATACATCTTAAAAAAAGAAAATTAGGTAGTTGAGCTCTACAATAATTTTAACTCATTCCTAGAACTATACATAAATGGAATGGTATGTAGGGTCTTAATTTATCTTCACATGTTTGGCATGATGCCTTCTAGAATTCCAACATACCTACATAACTTTCCAAACAAAAAATTTATATGTAAAAAAATTATATAAGCTCCCTACAAAATACTACTTAGAAAGTTAAAAATAATAATAATTATATTTATATGGACCTAGTCCTTAACACCACATTCCTAAGGGCTTATCATCCCTTGCCGTACTTTTTAGAAAACACATTTATAATGATAATTATAGCTTTTTTAGTAGCCCATCAGGAATGTGGCCACCTACAAGAGATATTTGTATAAGAAAGCCTAACCACTTAAGGTCAAGTGCCCACACATCAACACATAAAGTAAGAAATAAAATAATTATAAATAATCCATACCAAAAAAACACAACATCTCATCATCACAAATGTAAAGTGAAAAATAAAGAAATTAAAAAAAAAATATTATCCTAATTACACCCTACCATAAGATGTCTATAAAAAAGGTGTCCTATCCACCACCAAGTTTGTGCAAAGTTAGTGTTAGCTAACTACCACAATGTAGGTGAAGGGTTCAAGTTGTAAGGTAAAGTTTCTATTATTTAATCTATTAGTTGTTAACCTCATTGTTGTATGAGGTAATCAAGACCAATCTAGACTCCTGCATGGCAATCCTAGGGTTCACAATTTTCCACTTATCAATTATACATACCCCATTTAAATTTCAATCTAGCCTTCAATCCAATTCCCACCCAAGACTCCTATCTTGCATACAATCATAGTTCAATTAAATCTTCAATCAATCCTTGGTCTTATCCAATTAGCCCCAATCATTTATCTGACTATGATTGATTTGGATATTCCAAAACCTAACAAATCAAACTCAAAATCTAGCTTAAACTTAGACTTTAAATTCAAAACCAAAGACCAAAAGCCTAAGTCCTTAAGCCCTTTCATGGTGAATTTTGTATCACCAGGAAACCCAATCAAATGGCCTAAAATTCATGATTTTTCAATAGCATATTGACCAGGCATGTCCTTAGGGACAACACTCAAAATTCAAGCTTATTCTGAGGTGTCTATCCTCATAAACTAAATATGTTTTCAAAGACTACAAAACTTTCAAATATTTACAATCTATGCCACTAGACATATCACCTTTTTTTATTTTAACTTTGGGACCTCTCCCAAAGCATTTGAACATACCCATAACCTTTGTTATGGTATGTTGACTAGTAAACTACATTTTTCTAGACCCAGTTTGATCCAGAGTTGACTAGAAGTCAAAATGACCAATAGTGCCCTTTAAGGTAATTTTTGGACTTTTGGCCAAAACTCAACATGCTCAACCTATCCAACCCTTGAAACCTCTTCCAATGAATCCCAAATATCATTTGAGATCCATTGTATCCAAACTCAAGTTTCAGTTTGACTCAGTTAACTAAGCAACTATGGTTGACTAAAAAGGGCCACTAAAGGGTCCAAACAGCATTTTGAACCAAATGACCTCACTAGTGCATGGGACTAACTCCAATGATCTTAAAACTCCAATTTGAACTTGTTTGACATAATCTCAACCCATGGTTTGACCAAGTTGACCAACTCAACCATGGCTGACCAAATTTACCTTTAAACTACACTAATGTCAATTTCAATGCTTGAACCTATTTTAACTCAAATCAATCCTTAAAAATCATTCAATTAGACATCCTTAACATGTCCAAAATTTTCCTAAATCAAACTCCGCTTGGATTTGGTCAACCCATTTGGAGGGGTCAAAACCCTTTCTAATCTCATGTATTTGTTCAAAACTTCAAATCCTTGACTGCAAACTCTTGGCCACATATGTAACAACCCAAATGCACTCCCTTGAATGCCACCTCATTCCCATTGACTAGTTTGACTAGTCAAACGATCAAGTTGATCTTCAAAAGAGCTTAGGTGTCCATGCCACAAAGCAAACTCTCCCTCCCACAACGACCTACTCAAACCTACTTAAAATGAGCTAATTTCCTTTCCTAAGAAGACCTAACCAAGTCTCTTAAACCAAGCCAAGCCTTGGTTCACCCAAATGGTCAAAAAGGTGAGTGGTCCCCCCTCCACTTGAGCTAATCAATCCCTCTCAATACCAGCCCTATTTATTGGCTTTGATCAGCTTTGGGGACACATGCCACCGATCTAAAACCTCCCTAATTAAATCCAAGACACTCACTCCAAAAGTAAGATTTTAGGTAAGGAAAACTTGACTAAAAGCAATTCATTCATTTTCATTTCAAAAAATACCAAGCTCCAGCACCCTCTAGTTCTTCAAAACCCCTCCACATCTTCTCCAGTCATTTATAGGGCCTTCCCAAGCATCCCTCCATCATTTTCAAGCATCAAATCACTATTTTAGTGAGGAGAGACAATTCTAGTGAGAAAAATATGGTTTTCTCTAGGAACTTCAAATTTAACAATCAACAGCTTCTAGGGTATTCAACAAATTTGTAGAGAATTTCATCAAGAGCATAAGGAATCAAAGATATCTAAAATTTAATAGTTGGATTGTAAGTTATTTTAATTTTATGTTTAAATTTAAATTAGAAACTACTCAAAATTCTCATTGCATGGAGCCACCAAACTCCAGGCAATGAAAGTTCTTGTTCCCAGGAGCTTATGTTTAAAATTTTGTATTTTAAAAGTTATGAGAATTTGAACTTTCGACTAAAAATTTAATTGATGTCAATTTGGACTATCTGATTTTATATTCTATGCATCAAACTATCCAGAATGCTCCATGTCACTCTAATTTAAATTGCAGTCATCCATGGTATTCGAACAAGTATAGTCTTGAAATTATTTGGCTATGCGGATGCAACAAAACCATTTGATCTTCCCGCGGTTGGGCCGACAACCATGATCGCTTTCCATATGAATTAGTGGCTGGGTGGAGGTGCATTGCATGCATAATCATTGCCAATGCACCGGTGGCTGAATTGACCAAAATTGGGTTTAAATAATTAAATTTAATGACCAAAATTTTGAAAATTTATAGTAAATTCATTTCTTCACCAAATTAAGTGTTTATGATCTCATTTGAAAGATAATTTAGTGTACTATTTATTTAAATAAAATTTGAGTTGATTTGGCTAGTGGTTTATGAGTTATCTGTATTTATTTAAAATATATTTTTTTTATAATTTTCTCACAATTCAGTGGTCAAGTTGGACAAAAATTTTGGTGGAAAATATTTAGGCATCTTAGGCATTTTGTAAATCTTTCCTATGACCAGATACACATTAGATTTCTGTGATGTTAATTTTCAAAGTAATGGGTCCATTTTTGACCCAAAACTTTAAAAATTCATAACTCTCCAGATTTGTAGAATTAGGCTGTGAAATTTCTGTGATGTGCTTGTATTAATGTCAGGGTTAAATGGATAAAGATAGAAACCTAATTTAATAGTATTAACACCTAGGAAAAATAATTAAGGACTATGTTTAGATAACTTTGAAAATTCCTTAAAAATTCTAGACATGCCCAATAGGGGTGAAAATTAACCACAGAGAACTTAATAACATTACATACTATAGGTTTAATTTTCATTGAATTGCGAGCTCATTAGATTAAAAAAATTAACCATATCATTAGATTAAAAAAATTAACCATATCAAAATTCAGCCATTTTAAGGACCCAAAAAATTCAAAAATCACAATAAATCCAATTTAAATAAAAAGTCAAACTCACTAGAATTAAATCCTCTACCTACAAATAAAACCCTATAACTAGACCTCTAATTTGACTATAATTTTACTTTTAGTGAAAATCAATAATTAATTAATTTAATTAATTAAAAAATATTAAAAACTCCAAATAATTTTTAAACACTGAAACACTTCCATGAGTCATCCCTAACTTTTAGGAGTGATTCCATATAGTTTGGGATGTGTTTTTATGAAAACAACCAAACCCTTCCTAATTAGATAATTTAAAAAATCCATTTTTTAACTAAACTTTGAAAAATCATAAGTAATTCTAGAAAAAAAATAAAATTGACCAAACTTAGTGTCATTCAACTCTAATTAAGATATAGTATTTTTTTAAATGTCAAACCTCCAAAATTTAGTTAAAGTCAGAAAGTTAATATTTTTTGGTGAAACTCGGTCCTATGCATTAATATAAAAATAGATTACAAGGTCCTTAAAGGAAACCTTCAACTCGCTAATGCTCGATTGAGCTATAAAAAAAATCAAAATAAAACCTATAAGCCGATGGTTTCCTATACTAAAAATTATAAAATAACCTAGTAACATTCTAGGGTGGCCAAAAGCATGCACCCAAAAAAAAGGAAGAAATTAATTGAGACTTTCAGCGCAATCTTCCTACAAAAAATACCTATCTTGTCTAAAAAATCCTCAATCTATTGAATCTACAAGAGAACCATTCTACAAAAGTAAACCATACATAATAAGATATAGACAAGATTATAAAATATTAGGAATTGAAATCAAATGATGTCAATAGCTCTGTAAATGACTTCTGGCACCTACCAGATCCATAGAGCAAAAAATACTTAGACATGCTGTAGTCATTAGAAAAAACTAATAAAATAACATTGGAGCAATGATAAATGTAAGAAATAGGAATAACAGGAAGCATACATACATTAAGATGTGAGTAAGAGAGATCCAAAAATAGAAAAAAACCTAAAATAATTACCACCATTGTGAAAAAATCAAATTTTTGGTCAACTTTAGTTCAAAACTAGGTCAAAACTTCAAAAAACTATAACATAATGTAGAAAATTTTAAATAGAGCAAACAAAGAATCCAATTACTCATTTTAATGTCTAATATTTAGAAAAATATTAAAGTTCTAGAAAATCACTTTAATTTTAAAAATCAACTTTTGGCCCCTTAATTAATGTAATTAAATAATTCCAAATTTTCCAAAAATTTACTAATTCACTTAAAACTCCAAAAAATTTTAATTTAATTATTCAAACCAACAATCAACATATTTTATTTAATTTTTATCAATCCTTAATCCTTAATCAATTAAATTAACTTAATCAACACCAGTTACTACTATGTAATCCGGACCTATGAGTCTATTACATTAGCTCAAAGAATGGTGAAATAAACTTCACAGTCCCGATGAGCAACAATGGTGGTAACCATTTAACAATTAGAATATACATACATTAAGCTGTAAAATATTAATATTTAAACTAAAACATAAATCTATCATTTGACCTTTAACAAATCAAACACTAGATAACTTCAACAAATTTCCTAATTTAGGATCTATCCTAGCCACACAGCTAACCTCACATACTTTAGATGGTTTGCTAAAACAACCAACTCTAGTCTAGGCTAGACCAGTGTTTACTTTTTACTCCCGTATACTAGATTTTTTTTTTTTTTTCATTGTATGATATGATTGAAAACTAATTGATATAAGTATTTACTTACTTTAATTGTAATCTATAAATTGATATAATGGGCGATAGAATACCCTTAGGTTATAAACAATTTGGTTGCTCATTATATTTTCTACAGGTGGCCAAGCTAATACAAGGATATAAATACATGGGCAAATTTAATGATTTACCTGATGAATTTTTATGCATGTGCTAAAATTGCTTAAGTCCCCTTTGAAATCAAAAGAGTGTGCCAAGTGTGGTAGAATTTTCATCTTAATGCATATATATAAATTTCTTGTGATTGATTTTATTTCAAATGTTTAGGACAACCTTGCAGGAGAGTTTAGATTTTTTTATTTTAATATTAATGTAATTTAGTTAAAGTATTATGTTGTGAAAGTTAGACATTTAAGTTGGGAAACATGTATCCAAAATTGGATTCTAAAGAGGAAAGGACACCCTTAGGGAAATCATCCTTTTCCATTTGGAAGCCTAAGTTTGGATAATTTTATTACTCAAAGTGAAAAGAATGACCTCCCCTTTTGGGGAAGAGTTCTCTTTTTCATTTGGGTATGTAGTTACGACAAATCCAAGGAGCCCAAAGAAGATAAGGGTGAGGAGATGAATGCAAAGAGTATTGTATTCAAAGTCAACTTACGTCGATCCTATATTAGAATTTGGATTTCTGGTTAGTAGTGTCAACCACTTAATTTATGTAAATTATGGGTTGTAATAAATAAAAAATTTACCTATGGACATTTAATTTATTTAATTAATTTGATTGATTTACTTTACTTTTATATAAGATTCCTTACTTTTCTTAGTTTTTTTAGCAATTTGCATGTTAAGTTTTGTTTTAGCCTAGAATTCGATCAGAGGCTTGTGAGGACACATATGAAACTTTTTCAACTTAAATTTAAAAAAAAATTTAAGATAATATAGAAACTCTAACAATCTAATAAGTAAGCCTAGGGCCACCTAAAGTCAGCATAAACATATTATTGACTTTCTCTTTCGTATTAGGCACCTCCCATCTTGCGGGTTCTAGCAGACCACCGGGCCTTAGAGGGTGTATATCTGCCAAGGAGATGTTTTGTAATCATAAGGGCATAATGATTTTTTAGGTTTTTTTAAAATTACTACAAACCATTCCATGTATTTAATTAAGCTGATCAGCATGTATTCAATTAGAAACAAATTAAAAAGTGTTTATAATTTTAATTGCATTTGTTTCAAGCATTTTCACCCTACATAAGTCAAGGGACCATTTAGGATTTGATCTAGATATAAGTCCCAGTTCAAAAACTTTAATAATAATGACCTAACCACTCTTTCATAAAAAATAATCAGACTCATGTATTATAATCAACTAGGTGGTAAGATGGCTCCCTAATCCAAGCCATGATAAGTTCAGGTTTTACATCATATTAGCTAGGTTAGGACTAGTATTGTCCAGTATCTAATTTAAATTTTGGATCTGGGGTAGATTTTAAACCATAAGATCCCAACCTCCGGGAATATAATCCCAAATTTCTAAAAAATTATTCAACTCAAATTAAAGATTTTCTCAATTTAAAACTTAAAGTCCAACACTTAGCTTAGGCTAGGGCACTTTTGAGTTATTTTAGAATCCCATAGTGTCTCATGTCCCTCCTACATTGACTCTAGAAATAAGTGTTCAAAATTTGATATAAGCCCTGTTCAAATTCAAAATTCACCTTCATTAATATCACTAATATAAAATGTTTAAGTAGAATTTCTATCGCTATTTCAATCAAAAGTTTTCATGGGAGAGTTTGATTGCAATGTCAAACTTTGAAGATCATTTGCACTTCCAATACCTATAAATAATAGAGTTGTTTTCTCTTAGACAAAAGACAAAGAAGAAACTTTGGGATAACATGAAGTTTAGTTCAAATTTGCTCAAATATTTCTTCCATTTTTATAAGAAGAGGGGTGCCCTCCTAATATAAGGGTTCTCTTCAAGGAGTCAACCGATGCTTATATTTGTCATATGCTCTTGTATAAATTTGTGTTCAAAGAGGTCTTCCACAATGTACCCACTATTATTATCCACAAATGTATCATGTTTATATACAGATAGTGATCATATCCAATATGATATCCTGGAAGTTTTCATATAAGAGCCACTATTCCTACATCATATCCACCTTTCACTAATCTCAGGTGGTCGTTGATTATACTTGTTTATAGGACGGATTTTCCACTATCAATTGCAGTGTTGTCATCTCAATCTACATACACTATTGCTTGTGTTAGGGATACATGTAGGAGGCACCCTTGTATTTAGCATATAGATGTTGTTTTTTATAGGTACAATGCATTCAACCTCATAAGGAATATTGTAGGAGTCCACTGCATCTATCATGTATAAACCATCATCATTCATTGTGTTCTTATGTATTCAAGTATTAATAATTGGTCTTTGTTTATTATTTTTTAGATGCTCTGAAATTCCTATTTCTTATTGTTTGGGTATTCCAAGGTCTTGTTTGTCACTCGACAATGTTGCCATTTCACTCCACAAATGGACTATTGCTTGCATAGAAAGTTCTTTATTATTGCATGTGGGTGGTATTTGCGCATTTGTAGTTGATTGATGTTACTTTCAAGTATATTGTATTTAGCCTCATGGGAACTGTTATAAGAGTTTGTTACATTTGCTAGCATCAGCTATTATATAAAATACAATCAGGTGCCGACGATTGACATTTGTTTGTAATTATTCAAATGCTATTATTTTAGTATAGCTTCTTATTTGTATGCATCGAGGTCAGAGGTCCCCCACTTTGATTCCCGTGTTTTCTTATATTTGTTTAAATGCATTAAATTATTATTTGACATTTGAATTTTGATTTTTATTGTGCATTTTAGGATTTAGTGTTCAGTTTCTTGTAGTTTAGTTCAAGTCATGTTTCTTGTAATTCTTATAAGTCCTCTACACATTTGGTTCAAGTTCTATACATTTGTTTTCAAGTATAAGTCCTATATATTATTACTCAAGTGGAGTCTTCTTGTTGTTCAAGTTTTATATATTTTAGTCTAAGTTTTGGCAGCAGCCCAGCATTTTCTCTGTTTGGGGGAAATATATGGAGTTTGGGCCCTCCCAACATGCTAAGAAATGCATGTGAGGTAGGTTTCCTTAGACACTATGGCCATAGTCTTCAATCCCACCATGCTAAGAAAAGCATGTATGGGGTTCTAGAGGTATCTGCTTAAAAAAAACATAGTAGTTTCCCCGTAAGTACTGAGGTTCAAACAGGTACTTAAAGTTCCCCCCGCCATAATAAGAAAAGCATGTACAGGGCCTACCTACCTTATTGCATGTGTCGCACTAGGTTTCCTCCTACCACGTAAACAAAAGTTTATATAGGTGGTTAACTGGCTTGTCATACACATTGAGGATAGGATTTTTGGTTTAAAATCTTCTTACCTACCTCGTCATAGGTGTCACACCGATTTTTCTCCTACTATGCTAAGAAAAGTTGTATAGGTGGTTGTTTGGCACGTAACACATACTGAGGATAGGATTTTGAGTTTGAGAGCTTCTTACCTTCCTCATCATAGGTGTCGCTCTGGGTTTCCTCCTTCCATGGTAAGAAAAGCATGTATATATGGTTGATCAATATGTCACACACATCAAGGATAAGATTTTAGGTTTGAGACTTTCTTACTTATCTCATCATAGGTGTCACATCGGGTTTCCTTCTTTCACGCTAAGAAAAGTATGTATAAGGCCTACCTTCCTCATCGCATGTGTTAAACTAGGTTCTCTCCTACCACGCTAAGAAAAGCAAATATTGGTGGTTGATTAGCTGCTTATCTACCTCGTTGTAGGTGTCGCATTGGGTTTCCTCCTACCATACTAAGAAACGTGTGTATAGATGGTTGATTAGCACTTCAAGCACACTAAGGATAGGATTTTTAATTTAAGAACTGCTTACCTCCCTCGTCATAGGTGTTACACCAGATTTCCTCCTACCACGCTTAAAAAAATATGAATATGTAGTTGACCGGCGAGTCACGCTCACCAAGGACAGGCATGCTTAATTTATAGTTAATGATAAATTATCTATAATTAATTATATTTAATTCATAACTAATTATAAATTAAATTAATTTAATTTATAATTAATCATAAATCAATTATAATAAATTATATTAATATATATTTAATTATTTTAATTTATAATAATAATAAACTATTTATAATTAATTATATCTAATTAATTATATTTAATTTAAAAATTATTTATATAATAA